>NC_134196.1:2986902-3297340 GCF_964188355.1 Buteo buteo | reverse complement strand
GAAAAGGAAAAAAAGAAACAAAAAGCCCTACCAAGACAAACAACAAAGTTTGTCTTACCTTTGTCTGTCCAAAGCAAAGAAGAATGAGGGGTAACTGAAAGCAAGCAAGTTGGATTTTGTTCAGTTTTGGTATATAATTTATTGACATTATATACATAGCTGCAAGTTATCCCTGTGCAAAATCTTTGGAGACTCTTTGATTGTGCTGGTGAAACAGAAAATACAGTTTGATGATGAAATTACTAGACAGCTGTGCCAGAATATCATCTTTGGAGATATGTTTCCTTTTATTGCTAATGCTAATTAATGATGCAAGGAAGGAACTGCTATTCTGCGTAAGATCCTGAGATGAGTTAAAAGATCTGGTGCTTAGTTTCTGACAAATGCTGTGTTTTCATTTAGAAATGATGGGTCCTTAGGAGGCAGTAAACAGAGGATCCCACCCTTGGTGCCATTTTTTTAGGATTCATACGGGAAGTACACTTCAAGACATGGTACCACAAAGAAAGTTGCGCATCCTGTAGAGATCTGTAGCGGCGTGTATTCCCTGAACTGTTGTTTAAGCCCCGAAAGCTGATCTGTGGCAGGATTCTTAACTCCATGAGATCTTACATTGTGATTGTTCTCCTTGTCTTTAAAAGCTAAGATATTTGTTTATTTATTTTACTTGAAGCTTTGAGCTAGGCAGCCTGGTGATTTCTATGAGCTGCACTACTTCTAATGTAAAGACCATGACACTTGTGAGTTCTGGAACATACAGCTTATGGGTTTTGAAGTCAGGTGTACTGCCAGTTTGTTTAATCCTTTTGGGTTTTAAGCTGCTCAGTGGTTAGACCTCTTGTTTCCATCACTCAGAGCTTCAGAACTTACTTTCTTCTGGGTGAACAGGCTATCAGTGGATTGGGGTAAAATTGTTCTTAGCTTTCTGTACAACTAGAATGGACTTCCAAGTTCAGCTTAAATCAATTGCTTTTCTTGCATCTTCCAGACTGCTTTTGCTTTCAATTTTTTTTTTTTTAGCTTCCCAGCCAAGTTAGTAACATAGCCTTGAATCTTTCTCCACATCTGAACCCACTTGCTGCTTCTAAAGTTGTCAAATTAGTGCTCTGTGCTAAAGTGTCTCTGTAGTGCTTTTAAATTTAAGTGTTAGACTGTAGCTATAAAAAAGCACTTTTGTGCCTGCCTATGCAAAAGATGGGCAGAATTAATACTTCACTGATTGCTGTGAAAGGCTGGATAAAAAGCTTCTATTAGTTGTCTTCCTTGCCATTTCCCCTCTTCTGTGGCCACAGCTAACAACATAATTGCTGACCCTTCGGACACAGGCTGAGATTGCACAAAGTGACCAGAGTGATCAGCGCCTCGCTGCTGCTGAGAGCGGCGTTCCTGCATCCTGGGTCCCTTACCAGGAGTTGCATTCTTGCCGGCACTGGGGCTCATCTGGTCGTTGATGAATCACTTCAGTTCACTGCACTGTTAGAAAAATAACCTATGGAAAGAAAGCGGGGGGGGAAAAAGTGAATTGCTTTCTCCTGATTTAACGGTCTGGACCAGCTTGCTTGAGAGGACGGGGCCAAGGAGAGATCCCGACTGTGTTTCTGGGAGGTGAAGAGCACCAGGGAAGGATGGACCACCCCTGTCAGTGACTATGAGCTGTTTGATCAGCATTATAGTAAAACCTTGCTCTTCCCTAGCACATGCTTAAGATGGCTGATATGTCAAGCTGGGCTGGGTGACGCTAACTATGTTTATCAGGTACTTTGGTTTGGCACAGCACTTACAATACTTCACTACCTGCCTGATTTTCTCTGATTGGAGATAACCAGACATACAGCTGTGATTTGAGCACGTAAAATCAGTATCTTCTCACACAGTGGGTTGGAGCTGAGAACTCTGCGCTATGTCTGTATACTGAGAATATATTCTTTGCACATAAACATGTCTTCTCTTTGCGAGTAGCCAATAAAAACTGGCAATAGTCTAAACTGCATTAGGCAGATTTTTAACTGTTTTCACACACACACACACACACACACCCCACCCCGGGTAAAAATCCAGGGTTCAGTAACATGACAGTAAAATATCATTTGCCATTTTACTAAATGAATAGTGGAATACTTATTCCTACTAGGGAAAAAAGAAGCCAACAGTTGAAAGGTTTAAGCCAAATTTAAAATTGAAAGTATTTTGCTTCTTAATATTGTGTACCAATGCTGTGATCTAGTCTAGAACTCTGTCTGCTTTGTCATTTTGTTTCTTAGCAATACAGACCAGAAACACTTCCTTCCTTTCTAACATTCCAGCGTTATAATCTAGGTTTAATAATTTTATGTTTTTATCTTAGCTGACATCAGCTTTCCTTCTATTTGCCTCCTCTAATAAAGAGACCAAAGACCAAGTTATTTTGTCAGCTCTGTGTAATCCTACCAGTAACTGCTCTACCAGTGTGACCTGCGGGCTGTCAACCAGATGATCATCACTTAAATCCTTACCTTGTTTTACCATAGGAGCTCAGTCTACCGTATTTTGACATACTACTGGTATTAAACTGCTGGAATTGACCCTGTTCACTCTGTGGATTGAAGCAGAGGTTTTTACTTCCCCGTCTGCAGCTCTACAATTCTGGTGTCTGTTCAGCATATGCTAGCACCATATGGGAGAAAGGGAGGTGTTAGCTTTTCCCTTCTCTCTGTGCGTAACCTGGGAAGCGGTGGGTGATGCCTTGCATACGCGAGGAGTACCGACTGCAATCCGTGCGGGATCCGCGCGGGATCAGGTTCCGTGCTGCAATCTCGCAGTCATATAGATGGCTAGTTAAGAATCCTAGCCTCCTGACTCCTTCCTTGCTGAATGTTGTGGTTTAAAATCATTCGTACATTCAAGGGTGCTTTTGTTGTTTTTTTTTTTTTTAAGTTCATTAAACTGGGTTTCGAACTACAGTCTTGTGTTAACTGCATAGTGCTCGCTTATTAATACAGAAGCGGCTGTGAAATCAATCTGTAACGATTCAAAACAGACATCCTTCAGAGTTCCTTTTGGTCTTCTGAAACATCATATATGGAGGTATGGTAATAAAGGACATTTTTCTTTAACTGAGATGGCAGTGCAGAAGAGGGAATGAGTTTTGGGGCTGGGAGGGGGAGAAGGATGGTGGAGGGGATGAGGCTGCTTCAGCTGGTGTTGCTGAAAGAAACGTCTGTGCCCTGCTCTGAGAGTCGCTGAAGGAGGTCATCCATTTGCTTAGCAGGTTGCTGGCGCTTAATGAAGAAAGTTCACAAAAGTGTGAAAGGGCCATTACGGTGTCATCAGCAACGAGAGGCGATCACTTGCTCACTGGGGGAACGAGGGATTCGGCTTTTGAACCGTCTGTTGAAGTCTTGAAATTCTTGTGACCCCATCCCGGGCTGCTGCCACCGCTGGAGGAGCATGGGGCTCTTTAGTTTTGACTTTTTGGTTGACCCATCAAAATACTTCAGATTTTTTTTTTTTTTTTTTTTTTTTTCCCCCTCTAAACAAAAGGCACATTTTCTGAGTAGGGGTTCATTCCCCTGCTTAGAAGCAGGTGGAAAACGAAAATTATGGCTTCTGACAGGAGAGACCGATGTCTGACGTGTCCTCATAGGGCAGAAGAGAACGCTTAGGGGATGGGGCTTTCATTTGTGTGCGTGTGTGCTCATTTCTTCCCTTCGATTTTTGTGCAGGCTTTGAGGTGTAGCCATGTGTTACTTGTAAGGTGTTTTTTGCTTTAGAGCTCACACAGCTTACCAAGGCTTTAAAGTTAATGATTGATTAACTTTATTTGTTATACAGCTTTTAATTCCAGGAGCTGCATAGATGCACTCTGGTTACTTTTTTTTTTTTAAGTTAACTAAACTTGCACGATCTAATAAGCAGGCAAACTACCTCAAGTATTACTGTTTAAATGTCTTTGGTTTCCCTACACTACCAGGCTTAAGTGCAAATAATGCTTGGAAAAGTACATAGTAAAGCTTCTTTCAAATAGATCTTACAAATGATTTGACAAGAAAATCTCTCTCTCTGCACCATGGAAACTCTTGACTTACATCAGTGAAAATTGTAAAATGATTATAATTATCTGGAACTTTTTGGCTGTGCCATAAGAGAATGATAGCGTCACCTCACAAGTAATTTTATTTTCAAGCTGATGATGGGCTTTCTAGACAAGAATATATCCTTACCATACAATGCGTGTAATGTAAATGTGCATGTGCACGTATCCAGCTATCTTTTATAACTCCTGAAATTTGAAATAATTGACAAATGTCTGTTTCATGTCTTGGCAAAAATGCTTTTCTGTTCTCAAGGTAACTTAGATTCCAATGAAAGGATTTTGATATTCTTAACAATCCCCTACATTCATAAAAGCAAAAGAAGAACCTAATAGAAATATTTTTGTGGGAGGGAGGCCTGATAAAAAGAAGATAGTTTTGATAAAAAAGATGATGGATGTCTTTCTATGAGAGTACAGGAATGAGAGAAACTATAAAAGTCTAGGAAGAATGGCGCATCACAGCACAATGACTTTTTTTAATACTTTTTAAGTGTTTTATATTTTTGAATTTTGCGCAGGGCCTAAACGTGAAAGGATGTATCCCAGAGTATTATAAATTCTAATAAATTCTTTGAATTATTGGTACTTCTGAAATTGTTGAAAGTTATGTTTGCTGAGATTCTAATATGTCACACTCTTAAGTTGTATGTTCTCTGCCTCTCCCATTACATCTGAAGCTGGGGAGGGTGGTGGGGGGCAAGTAATGATATTAAACCAAAACTGTTGCTGATCTATGTCTGTGAGGAGCTATCTAAAAGTCTTTGACGTTAATGGAAAGATTCCCACTGGCTGTATACTGTGGATCAGATGCTTTGTGAATTCTTCCTTTATTGCATCATTTTGTATCTTTTATGTAGTTAGTATTCTTTGGTAATTTATTGCCTGCTTACTTGCATCTATTACAGGGCCAAGAAAGTACTGTTGGCACTTAACATATAGTAAAATGATAGTCTTTTTTCATAATAGGATGTTCTTCAATATAGGTGTGTTGGAATTCATAAAGATTTTGAAAATATCGTTTAATATGAGCCTTTGAAGTATCAGGAGAGACTTTATGCACTTTCTCTATAATAGTATAAATTATTTATTAGTAAACTGTAATAAAACTGCAGTCTTTAGGCTATAAAAATAATGCTTGTCATCTGCTGGTTCTGAAAACTTTTAACTGTTAACTGTTTTTTGTTAGTGTCCTTCCACTGCAAGAGAAGGTCATATGTGTTGTGAAGAAATGCAAACTACAAGTAGAACTCAAAGAAGGGAAAACAAAGCTTGGGCAACTGTCTTGCTAGATCCAGGATGATCCCTGTAAGAATGTCCTTATGACTTAATTTAAAAAATATTTTGGGCAGCTCTCTATTTTTTTTTGTTTGTTTGTTTCTTCTTTTTTTCCCTTCCATCACATGTGGGAGGATGTGATGTTCATAGATGCTTCCTATGGTGCATGATCATGATTTGATTATCTATCTCCCTTTCTCATTTCCATTTACTTTTTTCTCTACTTTGTGAGATTTGGGTTTTTTTAGTAATTTATCATTGTATCTTTTGGTGGTGTGTTCTTTTTTCTCACTTTAGTTATTATTTCATTAATCTTCTGATAGAGAATGAAAAATTTGTCAGTTTGAAAGAGTAGAAAGGAAAAAAAAAAAAGGTTCAATTTGGGGAGATACCCTGATGATCAAGGAGAGATGGGATCTGTGAACCGTGGAAGATAAGAACTCAGAAAACTATGAAATTCATAACCCTGCTGTATGTAGAATGAATAAGGTATCGTTGGACACATCTACTTTCCAATCATAAACTAAAAGTACATTTTAGCAAATCGTTATTCGGTAAGTAAAGGACAATTTTAAAAGAAATAATCTATTTGGTGATAAAGAGTTTAAAATATTTCTAAAGACAATACATTTTATGCATTATAAGTGGGTTCAAGTGTCAAATTTATGATTCTGTAGAAGTGAACATCAACTGTATCATTATTCATATAGGTTTAGATATTAAATGAATTTCTTGCAATTTAAAACGCAAGCCTCATGATTCAGACTACTTTGCAAGCAACATGAAAAGCATCCTTTTGTAGACGTCAGTCTTGAACAAAGTGTTGTTTACACCATGGATCAAATATGCAACATTAAAATGCATTATAGGCATATTACTGACTCATTATATGACAGAAGTGTGTCAGTGAAATTAACAGCAACAAAAAAGACAAAGATTTTCTTACCTCGTAGTTGGAAGGTAGCAGCTGTTTGAGTAATTCCACAGAGGGGTAACAATGACCAACTGACTTGCACGTTTTAAAGAAAAAATGATATCAAATCCTTTGAGGATGCCATATGTTCTGTGCTTTGAGGCAGGCTGCGTACGGTATCATAGCAATTAGACAAACTGGAGACTCTGCTAAAATTTTATCCAAAATGCCAGCAGAGAAGAATTTCTTGGGGCTTTTTAATTGCGAACAGAGACGTACCTAGGCTGCCATTATTTATTAGAAAACTAGTTAGTTAAAGAGCAGATTTCCCCCCCCCCCCCAATCCTTTTCCATAGGGAGCTATATATAATTAAGCTGGTTTGGTATGTTTGGGGGTTTTTTGTTTGTTTGTTTGTTTCCTAAAATTATGGTTGACTTTTTTTTTTTTTTTTTCAATTATGGTTATTATCCTTTTGCTTACAGAGAGACTGTAAAATAATGTTACTTAGAATAATGTTAACTCCTTTTGCCATTTGTGAATGAGGTATGAAGGATGCTCAGTATGCTGAACCAGCCTTGGTAATTGCCACTGGGAGCTGGACCGTTCGGGTGATTACTGGATCCAGCTTTCTGTTCTGTAGTTTGGTATTGAACTTCGGTAGTTTGATGTAACTTCTTGCCAGACCTGTTCTGATTTAAGAAAGCCTGTATCGACTGCTTTCCCGAACTGGGCACATACAAATAATCCGTGCTGATGTTTTGGAGATAAGTCACTCGCCAAACTTCGGCTAGCTCCAAGCGAGAGGCTGGTATCACAAAAGATATATTTGGAGCCATTAGGAAGCAGAAAGGCCTATTAGCTGAAACGGCTACAAAGATGTTTTCAGTCTGTGCAACACAGTCTCCAGAGACCTGCCAGGACATACAACCCTCCGTTAACAAGCTGAGAGATGGTTTGTCTGCGGATACCCATATATACTCCGAGCTACTATATCCATTTTGAAGCAAGGCCTTTTCTGCTGCGTGGGTCGTATTATTTCTTTGCCTAATAACTGACAGCAAGATCCACAGTGGCACTTGACTGTTTTTCCAGTGTCTTGGTTCTGTCTGGCAGTTCACAAAGAGCCTGTCTGACCCTCTAGGCATTTCGGCATTCAGCTTTTCTTTTATTTAAAGCACGTTCCTTGTACATGTGCAAAAAAGGTCCCCAGAGCTTTATAATTCCTGCTCATGGTGCTTTCTAATGCAGTATTGCCATATCGAGGGCTGTGGTTCCCAGGTCCCCCTGTAGCCCCTCTCCTTCCCCCCCTCTCCCCCCAGCCCTCATCCAGAAGTGCGTTGAATCCCCAAATTGATCTCTGAAGTCAATAGAATTATTTAGGTTTACTGTTGTTTGATGAAGTTAAGGACTAGGAAGAAAGCTGTGTAACCAAAGGCTTGCTTAAGAGGCAGCGCAAAACAACAGGCATGCGGCGTCGAAGGGTTTCAAGTCTGGGATTTTGTGATCTGTTAGATCTGATGTCAGGGAGAGCAGAGGAAGGAATGAAAGATCCTGTGCTCGTCTGTGATACAATGAAAGAATATAAAACTTTGAATCAATATTGACCATCCAAGCCTAAAGGCAGCACAATTTGAAGGGTTATTTATGTATTTGAGAATAAAAAGAAAAATTCTTTCTGAATGTTTTAGGTTTTGTTTTTATTTTGGGGGGGTCTTTTTCCCCCTTAGAGAGAGATGTTTAAAGCCATGAAGCTTGCCATCACAGAACTAGCATCGATCAATATAAATCAGCATTGTTAATCATAAGTAAAGAGGTCAGAGGTGTGTGGCGAATACAGTTTTAAACACACTTCTGCAGTTTATCATGCTTGTTCTGGTAAGTTGATGTACGTGTACATATTTACTGTTTACATACACTTCAGAAGTTGAGTAAATAATGCTGTATTTAAAAGAAGATATATATGTGAATTCTGGTGTTTGGTTTGGTTTTTTTTTTTAAAGAAGCATCAAGTAACGTTTGTAATGTATGGTACAATAGTGTAATTTTCTACACGACCTCAGTGTTATACGCCTAGGTGTTTATCCGGTGTAAAGGGAGCAAAGGCAAGCTCCTTCCCTTTATTTCTATGTTAGGGGCTTCTACATTTTCTTTCCTGCTTCTCAGATGTTGCAAGCATTGACGTTTCTAGAAAAGCCACAGACTGTCGGTGACTGGGGACGTGTGATGCTCTCTGGATCTGTCTCCATGGCTGTGGTATCAATTCTTCAGGGCTCCTAACAGCCGGTCAGGGTGAATCAAGAAATCTGCTATTAATGGCTGCTCCTTTGAAATGCCTTTGCTGCTGCTGCAGAACAAAAGACAGGGATGCAGGCAGTCCTGGAGCGCTGGCATTGCTATCGCCTGCTTTAACGAGCCATGGCAACCACGAGGAGAGGATCCTGGGGCATCTCCGCTCTGAGGGTGCCATCTGCCACGTCTCAGCCGAAAAAGCCCTCGCCTCCCTGCGTCTGATGGGAAGGTGGTGGCGGGAGGTGTTTGCTGTGGAGGAAAAATGCAGTCCCAGGGGGAAGGGGGGGAACTGAAGATCCTCACTGGGGTGGGGGCATCGTGAAGTGAGAGGATTGCTTAGCAAAGGGATTTCTTGCCTTTTAAGGAAAGAGTATTGCTGTTTGTCTCGATAATGGGATGATGG
This sequence comes from Buteo buteo, assembly GCF_964188355.1. NCBI lineage: Eukaryota > Metazoa > Chordata > Aves > Accipitriformes > Accipitridae > Buteo > Buteo buteo. The sequence goes on along the minus strand of NC_134196.1, from coordinate 3,288,387 downwards.
AGTGTCTCCTTCACTTTTTACTTAAGGTGTTATATGCTGTTGTCAGTCATTTTGCATCCTCTGAACGTTGCAGGCAGTCACTTCTTGGAGTAAGAAGTCATTTTGCATCCTCTGAACATTGCAGGCAGTCACTTCTTACTCCAAGTCGTACACCCAAAGCAACGTAGGGCAATCTGGTAAAAAGGATTAAGCGTAGGTATTGTAATATCTTCTTTGTTACACTTGAGAGGTCTTTCCTGCTGAAATTAAATTTAATTGAACTTGCTGCCTGGATACCTCGCAAGCACTGTGCGTCAGGCTGGGAGAAACAGCCCGCAGCGCTCCTGTTAAAGGTGGCAGACGGGCAAGTTTTGACAGTAGGGTCGGTCCAGAGCCAGGACCTGGGAGTCATAATATTTTGGGAAAGAAATTTGTAAAGGGCTACTGGCTAACTCTGAATTCAGCAAGATCCTTGGCTTCAGCATTGTCTACGGTCATGCTTCACTTCTAATTTGGAAAGCAAAAAATAGCCCAGCGTCCTTAAAAGGTGACTGATCTTTAAGAAACTAAGCAAGTGAGCACCTAAAACAGATTTTTGTCTCCCATATTACCAGGTGACCTACACAGAAGCAGGATTGTCTCATAAAGTAGCTGGAAGGGACCTCCCGTAGCAAGTGTAATAAACCCAAGGGAGAAGGTGATGGTTGTCGGTACAGGGGTAGGGGACAGCACGGAACTGGGCACACGCACAGCCAAGTCCCGTCTTACTCAGCGTAACAGCAGTCTCGCTTCCAATCCTTCTTTAAAGGTTTTGCCCCTTTGTCAATAAAATAAAATGAACCTGATAACGAATGAATATAAAATTAATATCACTATGCAAAAAGAGTAGCAAATGAATATGAGCTATAATTGTCAATATAGACAGTACTGGACCTATACAAATCTAGGTGGAGGTGAGGAGGAGTAGGCAGAGTATATGTGTAACATTATTTAGGAAGTTGTGATTTTCTTTACAGGGTTAAGATGATCAGGTATCTACAAGAGAGAAGACTGGAGTTCAACGTTAGCTGGCATTGTGGATCTTGTGAATCTGTAAGATTCTCTTTTTCTTAGGATTTTTAGTACCTTGCACTGTTTTACTGTTGTTACTCTGTACATCTGCTGCTTTAATTTCTATGGCAGTTTATACTGTATATAAAAGCACTAACTGCTTTTGCTGTTACAGTATGTTTGCTATTGACTTGATACATGCTTCTCTATGTAAAGCCAATTTAGATTTCATAATATATCAATAGGAAACTCAGTTCAAAAAGCAGACTGATTAATAAATGGCCCAGTGTTCCAGCGTTTATGGATACCATTTCATTTTATCTCACTGTGAATTGACAGGTTATGTCAGGCAATTGAGAATAGAATGCGGTTCAAGTTCTTTTGTGCGACTGAAATGTCTTTTAAGAGGTAAGATACTTTAATTAAAAAGACAGCTGAAATCTTAGCTCTAACTTTCCTTGCTATATCAGATTTTTAAGTTGCAGTCTTAACCATAACTATTCTTATCTTTATATTAGGTGTCTATTTTACAAACCTATTTTTTTCATAAAAATGTTATTTCTTTTTAATTTCCTTCTGGAGATTATGTTTAGTTTACCCATCTCAGGAAGCAAAATATGTCAATACTAATTCCCTGAGTACCTGTCTCTTGTTTGAAATTTAAACTAGCTTAAATTAGGCTTTCTATAGTACAGTCTTAAAGCAAAAGCCTACCACCAGACAGTCTGATAACAGATTATTTTGGTATTGTAGCTGGACATAACTGATGTAAGAATTGATAAATATTTTCTAAACTTTTCATATAAAGTAGGTTTATTAAGGAGCTTGAATTTTTTTTTTAAAGTAGGTAAAACTGGTGAATTTATTATCAGATAACCTGTGCTTGAATTATTCCATACATATTTGTGCTTGGATGTCGTATTTGAATTTCTGTCTCTCAGAGCAATTATTTTTGAACTGTTCTTTTGTTGCAGGACAGGTAGTCAGGGCACTTACCCCTATAGATCATCCTGGTGGTGTAATCTACTGACGACCATGTCAGGCCTCTTTTCTCTCAGTGTCTAGATTGATCCTTTCCTCAGGTCACCCCTCATCTTTCTTTCTCTGCTTATGCCTGAGAAACAAAAGGAGGGGGGGAACCCCCCCAAACAAAAGAGGAGTAAAGAGGCCAAGACTGAAGCGAGGGAGCGGGTAGAAGGGCCGCGGGAAGGGCAGAGCGGGTTTCCGACAGCCTCTGTCCTACAAGACTCTGAAAACAAGCTGGAATAATCAGTCAGGGCACTCGAGTGCGAAAAAAACGGTATCCAGATTTCAGGGAGTCTGGTTTTCCAAGTGTCTGTTCATCATATTGTCTCCTTCCAAGCAGCGGAGTTCTCATACTTGCAAGAGACCTGGACCGTGTCCTTAGCTGCCTCCCTATCTGGACTTGCATCTGACAGCGCATAAACAGTAATGACCATATGCAGACCATGACTATTATTTTTAGTGTACATCTTTCCTTTAACAAGGTTTGCTGCTGGGTTTGTGGATGAAAGCCCAGCTACACACGTTCTGTCTTTTCACCAGCTCTTTGTGCTTAGGGAGAGAACTGGTTCTGAAGGAGGCAGCTCAGACATCAGAAAAAATGACACTGGTGATGGAATTGCTTCAGCTGCATTGGAAAAGATCATTCTACTTTGTTTTGAAAGCTACAAGAACAAAGCGCTCTTTCCCTATAATAAGGCCTGTGGCTCCTGCATTCCTCTGCACATCATCACAGAAGGTCAGGCAAGACAACGCAGTGGTTACTTCTCTGGGTCTTTGATAGTTCTGTCACCTTGGTTTCTAGAAATTGATGAGTCTGGCAGCTCATTCATTTCCGGACACTTTAAAAGACACCGAACATTTGTTTTAGTGCCCTGTACTTCAAAATCCTAGGTGACTTTTGAAGGTGACTACAAGGAAGATGACTAGAGATGCTTCATGCAGCAGAGTTTTTCAGCTGTTGCTTGCTTTAATAGCAAGAAGAAACTGACTTTGTACATGAATTCTTGCCTTTTGCAGATGAGAAGACAGTGTAGCATTGCCAGCTTCCAGCTTCCTCTTAAACATTTGGGTCTTCTTTTACTTGGAGTGATAAAAGTCTGTATGCCCAAGATATTCTCCCTGCTAGTAGTCTTGCAATTAAAAAAGAATTAGAAAATAAAAAGAGAGGTTAACATTTCAAAGCTTGCAGGGCCCTGCTTTTCATCCTGGAATACCAGTGTGGGAGCCTTGCTTTGGTTTCAAATTCCCAGGGAACTCTCCATTGAGAACGCTCTGCAACTTTTTGAAGTAGCATGATAACTGCCATTTTCTTGTAGCAACGGATCGAGAAACTTCAGAGCTATAGTAATTTCCCTGTTCCTTCTTCCTGATCCTTTTTTTTTTTTTTTTTTTTTTTTTAATTTATTGAGTAGATTTGCTTTTCTCAATCATTTTGGTCAAAATTTGCTGTGAACTATTACCCATCTTGTTCCTGCCCTTCTGTGCCAGTAACTTTTGCAAATGCTGCCAATGAGACTTCTTTTGAAAGCTTTAACTCCTGCCTGGCTCCTTGGAAACATTTTTGGTTAATGGCTACAGTAGAGTTGGCTCAAACTAGAGGTTATTATTGCTAGATAGTTGTGTGTGCAAAGGGAGGTTGTGAAGGTGTTGCTATTGGAGATCCTTTAATAAAAGACTGGATAGCCTTTGGCTGGGGCAAGGGAAGGACCGAGTGCGTTCCCAGGACTCCTCCTTGTGATCCTCGTGTTCTGTGGTTTTGCCCCTTGTTGCTTGGTATCAGGCAAGGTTTTCCTGGGCTGTTGGCTTTTCTGCCAGCATAGTTCAGTGTTACAGTAATGAGCATTAAGCCTACATCTCTAAATTTTATCATCTAAATGTGCTGAAGGCTCTGTATCAGTTTGAAGAGGGTAGAACCATGGTGTGGACAGGAAGGTCTCGTTGCTCGGTTGTTGTTTTATTTGGGAAATTCATCCATGCCAGATACGGGTGCAGTTCCCGGCAAATTTTAAATCTCTCTAACAAAAGAGGTGTGTGTGAGAGACAGGGAGTGGAGGACTAAGGGCGTATGTGCATTAGGAAAATGATTTCACAAGTGTTTTGCCTCTGTGCATCCTGGTAGATGGCACCACATTGCTACCTCTCTGAACTGCTTGTCATGGGGAGGGAAGAGAGCAGACTATGAGAAACAACTAGTGGAAGGTAATTTTTCTGTGTGTCAGTAAAATTGAATAATAGAGCAGCATACAGAAGCGTAGCAGAAGCTCTTTTTCTAAGTGGTTAGTTTCTAATGCATATTTGTCATTTTAATCGAGTAATACCCTTTTTTTTTTTTTTTTTTTTTTTCCCCCAGCATTAACAAAACCCAAAAGATTCTGATTATGTCCAGGAGAGGCTTAAAGTGAGACAAACTGATTAATCTTAATCTTGTCCAGTGTGAAAGATTTTATATATAGTCACTATGATCTCTACTCTGACTTTTTAATCCGGGGTCCTGGGAGCTGAATAGCAATTCCGACTGTGCCAGAATGCTTCTGCAAATCCATATTGAGACGTCTTTTGCAAAGGTTCCCTTTAAGCCCCCTCCTGCCAGACCTCTCTAAGTCTCTGACCTGCACAGTATCATCTCTGAGCTACCTGTAGCAGATGCCAGAGTTACCTGCATTTATAATTCTGTAGTAAAAAATGTAAGGAATGAGATTATGGACTCCCCTGATGGTGGAAAGCGTGTGTCCTGTTTCCTTGAGCTTTGTAGGCAAGGCTAAGTCAATGCGTCTTTGTTGGGTTTGGGGTTTGGTTTGGTGTTTGTTTGGGTTTAGGAGGGGGTTTTGGTTTGCTGTGGTTTTGGGGTTTTTTAGTAATGAAGGATTGAATAGCAGTATGGAAGCTACCTAATCTCCAGTTGATGATTCTGTGGAGGACAGAGCCTATAGTTTCCGAAGTTTATAATTTAGCCAGGAGCATCCCAATTTCCTCTGGTTATGTTGACCTAGGACCTACATGGGATCCTTGTAAATGCTGTGTCATTTCTGTTGGTATACGCCAGGGATCTCTTTCTTGTACATTCATTATCACCTGTTACATCAGTGTTTAAGAAACTTTACCAGATGGGATGGAAGGCAGAAGAAAAATATGTAATGTGTTTCTTGGCCTGTCTTGCCTTCTATAGGGGAAGGAGGATCATGGATTTCTTTTCATTTCATCTGAATGCTAAAATCTGTGTCTTGGTTTGACAGAGATAGTTAAGATACGTTAGCTTAGCTCTCCAGCTGAGTGCAGGGATACTTCTTCTCATACAATACAGGAAAACAATTTTGTTCTTTTTCTAGGACAGAAAAGGGAGACATAAACATTAGAAAGCCTGTGAAACAGATGGTGATTTAACTGGTAAAGTTATTACAGATAGGATGGCAGTCATTCAGACAGAAGATGTGCAAATCATAATAGCTTCTCAGGTGCATATGCATGATATGAGCTGTGTTACAGAACAGGTCAAGCAATCAGTTTTACATTCATATCCTGAGCCTCAGTCATTTTTGTTAGATCACTCTCCTGTGAGCAGCTTATTCCATCAGGGCATGGAAATTTATTCTCAAACGAAGAACGTTTGTTTGGCAAAAGAGGCAGGAAATTCAGAACTGGTTTGACCTGTTTGTAGATGACCAAGATAAAATTACTTTTAGTCTAGTTGGGATATGGTGGTGACTTATTCTTCAAAATACAAATGGAGTTTTTAACTTTAGGAAGGTAACAAAAATATTGCAGGTATTTTTATGTGAAAAAGAATATCCCTAATATTACCCCTCTGTTCTTTCATGTTTATAAAGTGCTTTCATTAGAAATATCCTAGTTCACCTTTTAAGCTTTTATGTGTAGGTATGAACCTGCCTATTTTGTGATTCTTTGTAGAATCTATTCATTAGCACAAAGTCATGTAGATGAGTCTTAAAGTTCTTTGCATAAAGAAAGAAAAAGAACATTTCCAAATATTGAACCAGGCATAAATTGATGTACCATCATCTCCTTGAAAGTGCAGAAAGCCCGTGACAGGAACTTTGATCTTTTGGACCATTCTTATTATCTCTTTGGAGTGTCAACACTCAAACTGTGTGATAAAAATGTCAGTGGCAATGTTATCCATTTTTGTGTTGATCACTTTCACAGAGGTATTCAGCAACTGAGCCTATTTCTCAATCCCAGGCCATTTTTGAAGCACTAAATCCTTCATCCCTTTTTTCTGTGCAGCTGCCAAAATTTCCTCCTGCTACAATGACATTGATCATGTAGTCTTAAAACAAAATGTATTTATTTAATACAAAATGTAAAGCAGGTGTGATTATGCATTTTAATATAAAGTTCTGCCTCATTTTAGAAAAGAAGATTAGCAGTGCTCTCTGTGATGGAAGAAAAGTAAACTGAATTTAATATCAGGGAATATTTTACCGACTGTCTTACCCGCTCACATATGGTTCAATAAAATTTGTCAGGAGCTGTAGAAGTACTTCCAATCTGTCTGGTAACGTCCCACAATAAGAGAAGACTTTGACAAAAAACTATAGATCTGGCTGCAGGTTTTGGAGCAGGAACTATCTGGCCAAGCTTATGGTCAGAACCGACAGGTGGGAGCGTTGTAGTTCCGATCTGGTTTTAAGCAGATGATGATCTAGAAAACCTGAGGAAGACTTGGGTGCAGGGATACACGTGCACGCCTGTAACATGAAGATGTGCCTTCTCAAATGCCAACTCTCCGGTAGCGTTTTGTTAATGCTTCTAGGTTTGACATACTGCAGACGGGCGGGAGTTACATGACCAAGAACCCCGTCCTCGCCTGTGAAATGGCTCTGTCGTGTCCCAGGAGGTTGGAAGAGCAGAGCCTTCAGGAGGGCCAGTGGACTCCTTTGTGCCGCGGTGTAACCACCTGCAGGGAGCAGAAGAGAAAGCTGCGCCAGAGGAGGTCTGGGGGAGTTAGCAAGCTGCCTACGGCTTTAATCCCAAACAAAATGGGTAGCTGCGGAGGTGGCCACGAAGAACAAAAGTGGCAAAGGAGATGTGACTGGACTAGGTTTCCACTTACCTAAGTGGAAGTCAGCAGAGCCAGAATGAAAGTGAACTTTTTTTTTCGCCAAAAATTGCGTAATCCTAGATTTTGGAAAAGAGCTAGTACATGTTATTGTAGGACCAATAAAAAAGGTAGATGGGGCATATAGCAAATCTATCACTTATGTTCTAAAAAGAGAAATCTAAACAAAGCCTTGGCAAGCCAATAGAGCACATTTTACGGGAAATATAATTATTTAAGGCTTGAAGATAAAGCAAAGTGGGACGCTGCAGGGGTTTACTGAAGGTGCATTGTGCCAGGCGGAGAGGATATCGTTCTTTACTAAAATTAATGAATTTCTAGACCGAGGAGGTGTGGTTGACATCATCTGTCTGTACTGGATATCTGGAAATTAATATCTGGATATTAATAGTCAAAAGTGGAAAACTGGGGATCAGTATAAGTAAAATATGTGATTAGCTAAGTGAGAGACAGCACTGGTTTGTGCTGAATGAGAAAGTACAAGGTTGTGTAGGTGTCACTGCTGGAGTTCCTGAAGGATGAGTCTTGTGATCAGTCTTAAATTTTTCCTCAAGTGACATGGACAATGAAAGTGAGAGCAAGTTGATGAAATTTGCTGATGAGGAGGAAGAAAGAGTTGGGTCAATTAGTTGATCACTGAATGACTAAGTCACTATTATTATACATGAGTTGGAAACGGAAATGAAGAATCATAGGATGCATTTGAATTTGATTCTGTACAGAAAGAGGAAGTATTTGTCATTATTCAACACAATGGAGAGGTGTCTTTTAGAAGTGCTAATTGACAATTTTGTTTACTTGTCAGGAAATAAACTTATAAGTTTGATTTAGCAAACTTGGAGACAGAATATTCTTTTTTTTCCTTCCAGGGAAAAGAACAGTTCATTTACTCTAAAAGATGAGACTAACACATGAATGAGTGGTATAACCTGAATGTGATAAATTTGGAATAAACCTGGAAATTAGAAGCTTTCTAAAAACAGAGTAGGGAAGTTTTACCTTCTGATCAGCGCAAGAGAGTGAAGTAGTTTGAAGATGGTGTTGGAAGAAAACTTTATGAAAAAAATTACGCAAAATGTTACGCACAATAGCAGCGAACTGGGCTAGGTAAAAGCCCAAGAGATGCTGGTTCAGCAAGATTCATCAGCCTGTTTTTAGGAATGATGAAAACATGAACATGGTTGCGTAAGTTGAACTCTTGGTAGTTTTTGTGTCCCTCTTCGGCCGGGGTTATTCTGAAGGGAGGAGGACAAGGAAGGGCAGGCTATTTTCATCCCTTTTTTGGTCAGGATAGCTATGGTAATTGATTTGGGAATTACCTGGAAGAGGTGGTTTGTTAAACGGTGAGTAAGGCATGTGCATGTAACAACTGCCTCCCGTGTTGACCCTGATTGTACTGAGAGCTGGAAATATACATCTCTGCAGCCGGAGTTAGCGTCTTGGCCTCCGGAGCGGACGTAACTAGAGGACTTGGACTGATGTTGGAGGCCCACAGTTTGACCTTCCGCATGCTCCTTCACAGGGTCAATAAACATCCAAAATATTTCATATCTCTCCAGCTATTTTGTAGTAATAATGCATGTATTTAGTTTGTCGTGACCTAAACTACAACAGTTAGGCTCAGTGCTGTAACAGATTCTTTTCTTTTGCCAATAAGAACCTGACAGTTATGCACAGGGATACCTTAACTACTTTGCTTTTCATGGAAATGAACCCAATAGTGCAGTAATATGAGGAAAAAAGGAATTCTGCAAATTAAGCTGACTACCGTCAGATTTGACACAGTGCTGAATGGTTTGCAACGCAGACTTGCACACCTCTGCAAACGAGAGCAGAACATTTTTCCTGTAGAATCAATTTGCAAGAACAGATCAGAGAGAATTGGAGAGAAATGGTACAAAGGGGAGACCGAGAGAAGGGTGGCGCAGATAAGGAGGCAGAAGGAACCAGAATATCAAAAAGATGGAAGGAAGAAAAGGATAAAGATAAGCAGGGATAAGGGATATGCAAAGGGGGGCTGAAAAAAAGAAGAGAGGGCATGAGGGAAGATGGGCAGACAGAGGAGGGTGTGCACGAATGCCTGTAGGAGTTGCCGAAAAAAGGCTCACGTGCCCAGCAGAAGCGGAGGAAGATGCAGGATGGATGCACGTACTGGGGGAGGGGGAGAGGCAGGGAGTACACACAGCGGGAGGGGGAGACGGATAGATGGCAAACATGCATATAGGAGTGGTGGGGAGAAATAGTGGATGTACACAGCAGGGAGAGAGCGAGCGAGAGAGACACACAGCAGATGCACGCAGCAGGGGGGAGAAATGCATAGAATGGGGCGGGGAGCAGCGCGGGGAAAGTATTGAGAAGCCTCGACAAAATTAAACAATAAAATAATAAGAAATCATAAAATTTGTGATTTGAACATTTATCACTATTTAACACGGGAAATCAAAAGACTTTGAAGAGAATTTGCATTAGTTAAAAATTTTAAGCACTTCAAATGTTAATGGTGTTTGGTTTGGAATAAGACTATGCTTGACTTAATGAATTCCTCTTTGCATTCGCAGTGAAGCAGATGTCTGCTTTCTGTGTCTGACAGGGGACCCAATCCATCGCTTTTTGACGTCAATAGGACAGTGGCTTTCTCAAGGGCGTGCATTTATCTTGTCAGTGTGGTCTAACCAACCGGCCTCGCTTCTCTGCTCTGGTCTCGCACAGGTGAGGAAAGTGGGTGCGAAGTGTCGTCACCTAAACTCTGTGAAATCTAACGGCTGTCGGATGCTTCTTGATATTCTTATGCGTGTTTGGGCACCAGTCCCTATTAATCAGTGCAGCATGCAGTTGAGGGGAGGCTGCTGTGATGGTTGTAGAGGTATCTGGCACCAGCCCAATGACACGGACAGGCTTAGACCACCCTAATGACCAGTATAAAGCAGCATAAATAACAGAGCAGTCAAAGCGTAACATGGGTTAAGGGACAGTGTGTGGAGGATTTTTTTTTTTCTTTCTTTTATTGGATTAAATGATGTGTATCTTTTCCCAGTTTCTGTGGAAAATATACAAGAAAGCTCCAACAATTTTTATGAGCATAACGTAAACCTCACTGGTATGCATATGGAGGGAACATTGCCACCGGAGTGATTTTGTTATTACAACTGTTCACAAAGTTGCTCCTCTTGACTGAGCTGACAATTTAAAAGACAATCTATAAGGGAACAAAATAGCATGGGAAAAGTGACTCAAAGGGAATCACTTCTGTGAAGAGACAATGTTGGTACAGCAAAGACATGAGAAACTGAAGGTTGAAGAAGCTGTTTCTCAACAAAGCAGGGTTTCCTCAATAGGAGAGGGGGCTTCCACGTGGAAGAAATGTGTTGCTGGAAAACTTGGCCTTTCATGACTGTTTTTGTGGGTGGAATCACAGGAATGTACATAGGATGGGCAGCAGTGTGGGCTGTTAGGAAAGTCTGTCTCTCCTGCAAATGCTTTATACCCCCTAAAATAATTTATTCCTATTGGTTTGAGAAAGTCTCTACTTTGCAGGCTTTTGAAGGGGAGAGTTACCAGTGTCCAAATTCATGGGACAAAGTGAATACAGCCAATGTATCCATGCAGGCTTGTGCCTTTGATCATGGTGTGGCAATGAGAGGCTTTTGTAGCTTCAGTGAAAAGTAGAAGTATAGTGACTGGATTACCCTAAGGTGGAAACATGGTAGAAGACATGCTCAAAAAGCGGTAAGTGGTCTTATTCATATCACTGTTTTCCTCCCTTCTGAGAGACTTTCAGAGAGTAAAGATTTATTTTCTTCAAGTTTCATTTAACTTCTGCAAAATGTTCTGTAGTTGCTGCTGTCTTCCTACAGTGTAAGGGGCTTCATGGACTGCTGTGCTCTCTGGCCAAGTGGACTTAGCAAAAAGGAGAGAAAGTGGGTGAAATATGTGGGTTTCAAGAGAGGAGATGTATACATCAGAGACTCATGTCAAAATGGCAATACTGTAGGCCATAATGAGAAATTAGGAAGCCCTAGAAGAGTCTGCCTGTCTCTTGTTCAGATTTGGAAGGATCTCACTGCCTGTTTCCTTCTGCCATAGCGAAGTCTGTGGATGATTTGACAAGCAACGTGGAAAAGCAGGGAGGGAGAGACTCCTGCCACGAGAACTTGGCTTTTTGTATGGGTGGAGCCAAAAATAAATATGGAGAAAAGTGGTGGACTGATGTATTCAATGAGATTTTAATGTGTCTGAAAGGGTAGTTCGGAGACAAGCTGGCCCTTCTACTTCTGTGTCCACTGGTACCTGCTCCGAGGGTCCATCAGTGCTCTCGGTGTAAGTGCCGTATGCATTCATCGCCTGTAAATATACGTCCCGCAGTCCCCTCCTAGCTCTGTGTTGTGAGTTTCCTCTCCTTTTCCTGAACCGTATAGGGAGGAGGATTTTGCGTAGACACTGCTGGAGCGGGGAGAGGTTTGGTCTGAACTGCTGTCCTGGCCATCTCCACCCTCAGAGGCTCTGTTCTCTGGTAACACCAGCCCAGGCTGTTCTCGTTCTGCGCCCTCGCGCTGTTCTGAATACAGCGTGGCATTGCTGAGTCAGTTGAGTGAACAAAACAAATTCTGATGAATGGGAGCTCTCTCTTGCACGTATGCACGACCGTGTTTTTGGAGTGCTGCTGTGGCAGAGGGAGGACCTCACACCGCTCCCGGGGGCTCTGTGCGAAGCTGCCTGAAGCTGATGGGAATATGTGTCTTCAAGCTGGGTCCAGTATACATAAAGGACTAAATAATCGCTTTTGGAATGCTAAAAATAGGCTAAGATATTCATATTGTCTCTTTCCATGTTGCCATAATAAGTTTTGTCTCTTTTCTTAGATGCTTAAAATTTCTCCATGAAGTTGAAAAGGAAAAATCTTGTTAGTCCAGATGTTTGAATAGGACTTGGAAAAAATCTCCCTTGGCATTCCGATAATTCTGTTTTGTAACCAGTGTTGGCCTGGGAAAGCAAGGATTATCTTGGGCAGTTCAAGTGTGACAAGATGAGCTGAATCTTATTATCAGACAGAAAAAAAAGAGACTAAAATACAAGGGAATTGGTAAATGGTGGTGATTTGAAAATCCAGTAGATACGGCTTCAGTGGGCCCATTGTAAAAGCAGAAGCTTAGCTGAGATTTTCAGATGGGTGAGAAGTGATAACTCTGTGAAGCAAACATTGCTGCTAAACAGAACCTGTGTATGAGTGTTGTGGTGCCAGGAGCACCATTTGGTTTTGGGTACCATGATTGCTCTGTAATTCTCTGATGAAATCTTTGCTTTTCAATAAGTGTTATTTTATTATTTTTTTTAAGATATTCTCATATGTTAATAGCACAACCAGGTGTATTGTGAAATATATTCTACTGCATACGTAAGTAGCACCTCATAAAAAAAATGAATCTTGTTTATGAAGTGGCTGCTATGAAGAATTAATTCTGGAGGGGCAAGCTTTAGAAATACGTATAAAATACTAAAACCTTTCTGTTTTTCATCAGCTGCTCTACTGAAATTAATTTTACAGAATATCAAATTAGATGCTGTTTGTTTAACTACTTGAACTGTAGGGGTTACATGCCAGATAAAGAAAAGTGTTTTGAATATAAAATAGTTCAAAATTAAGTCATTTTAAAATGGGAATGAATACTGTGAGAAAAGCTCAGTCCCCTTCAGCTCTGATTAGTGACTGTGTGATACTTAAAGGGATAGACTTGAATATTAATACGGTTGATGTGTCCTATCTTAAATCTATTCTATAAAAATTAGAATTAGATGTACAACATAAATCACATCTGATTCTGGCATTTCATAACATGTTCTGGGTTTTTTTTGGTGGTTTTTTTTTGAGGGGTGTGTGTTGTTTGTTTTTAACTTCGACATTAGCACTGTTGTGATTTAAATTACGCTTCATATTCAGAATGAAATTAGAGGACCTTATCTGGATGTTGATTGCAATCTTGCTGATTTTTTTTTTTTTGTTCAGGACCATGTAGTCTGCAGACACTGTAGCCTCTTTTTTCCTGTCAACAAGCAGAAGAAAAAACATTGAATTCTCACATGTGATGAAAGACTGGAAGGAAGAGACAGAAAGGAAGAGAGCAGAAAGTAAAATGGCAGGTAGGGGAAGAGAGCGCTGAAATGCAGCTGAATTTCTGTGCATTTATGCAGCACAAACTGGGACTTACGCAGCAACGTGACAGAAATGTCAATTATGACCATATCACTGGTACATAACTAAAAGGAAAGGCCTGCTCAGCTCCTGTGTTTCTTGATATATAGCAATATGTTGTATGCACAATGTCTTGATTTCAGTTATGTTATCGAAGCTGAATTTAGGTAAGGTCACAATTGCAAATATATTACAAAGAAAGAAAAAATAAAAAGTTTATATATGCTTTCAGACTTATCTCACCATCCACATCTCACTTGATAGTTGAAGGCAGTTAGAACATACCAGGCAATCTTTAGAGTTTTTTAATACTACATTCTTAGTAGGTTTTTTTGGTGTGTATTCATATCAGTTAATGGTACAGTATGCACAAAATATATCTTAGTGACCTTATTTTAAAATACTGTTTTGGATCTGGTCCTCCCCCCCCCCCCCCAGTATTAATATTGATTACAGATTCTGAGAATTTTTCTCTCTTCTGTTTTAATTTCTTCTCCACCTAATCATTGTATTAAATCTTCAGACATCTCTGTGTCTAGGGGCTTGGTGTAAGAGGGCATGATGACAGAATTCAGAGCATCATCTTCTGTCTTTGTTGCTTTTCTTGTGACAAGTATTTAACAGAGAAAATCCATATATTTGACAAAAAAAAAAAAAAATTAGACTTCCCCCCCCCCCCCCCATGATTTTTGCAGGAAATGGTTACAATGTTGACTCCTTGAAATACACTAAAAAGGAAAAAACATGTTTAAACTCTAAGAATTTCTTGGCATCTACATAATCTGCATTGGATTGGAGTAGGATGGTAGCAATAGGTTGAAGTTAATATTCCTCAATTAATTACTTACACTATATTAATGTATCAGATTCAGTTCTGATAAATTCAACTTTCCTTGTTTTCTAAATGTACCTCCATTTCTGAAATGAGTTCAAAATAAGTATGACAGTTACAGATAAGATAAAATCTGACATTGGGCACATCCAGAAAAATATATTCTTGAAAAACCACATTACAGTCTTGCAAAAGCCTTATTTACATGAATATGCTGAACATCATGTTGACCACATTTGTGGCTTCTCAGAGAGAACTTTCAAGTTAGAAATTTAGGGAACATTTTGTAGTAGGTTGTCTGAACAACTCTTTCTTTAACTTTTCCCTACACAGAAATCCTTTTGAAATTTAAACCTTCCTTCTACAAATTGAGTCATATCAAATTGTAGTTGATCAAAATATTGCTACATTATTGGTACATTTCTTTCCTCTGAGGAGACAAAATATGTTTTTTTACAGGTGAAGTATATTCATATGCTAGAAGTTGCAAAAGGGGTCAGCCCAACTGAGAAGATGTAATGTAGCATTTTGTATCTTAATTTTGCTTTTATTATTAAAAGTTAAAAAATGAAGGAACAGAAATTGATCTTGAGCATATGGTGGCCAGTGAAAACATATTTAAGAAAAACCCTCAACCCCCCCCAAACACTCATAGTAGAATCCAGTTAGTCAATGAAGAAAATCGTGAGCAGGCAAATTGCCTCATTTCTCCTTGGAAAGTCAAGGGCCTTCACTCCCTAAGTAACATATTTCATAATCCGTCAAGCCACTGCTTTGTCTTTAGTGTCCTGTTTTGGCTGTAGTATGTTATTCATAGGAAAATACAAGAAATATTTTATTGGATGACAATAAAGTAATCTGTCTGTTGAGAGAAATTCTTCCTACCCAGTTAATGGATCTCTACTTGGTTTCCCTCTTGAAGGATACTCGTGATGATCTGGAGAAAAAAAAAAAGGCCCACTGAAGTTCTTGGCTTCTATGATGTCTTGTGGGATTCAACTCTTTAAACTAAATTTGTATAATAAAAGCAAACGTTTCTTTTCAAGAGGCTAAAAATGCATTACTACATTAAAAAATTACTTTTTTTGTGTGCAGTGAGAAGGCTTAGCCTCCCAGGTTTACTCTTCAGTGTCTGCATATTTATTTATTAACTTATTTTTACATAAGGAAACCCTAACTTAAGAGGCTCCTAACCAGCTGTGAGGTCTTAAGTAGAGAGAAGGAAAGCTGTCATGTCCTGTATTTTGTGCTGTTTGCTTTTTGCCATCAGTCAGGGCAGGTCAGTTTTCTAATTACAGGGTGAGGAGTCATGGATACAACATAAGACATAAGGAATGGGAATAAAGAAGTCAAAACCTGTTAGTATGCCTTTCTAAATCAGTGATAGGAATTGCATTTGAGATGCTCAGTGTAATATTGTATCAGCTAGTTTCACACAAAAATGTTGGAGAGAATGCAGAAAAATCTGAGCACAAAAAACATTTTTAAAAGGAGAAATCAAAAAAGGCTGAAATTTCTTGTCTTCCAAGGGATGATTTTGATAGTTCTTGTTAGCCTTTTTCCATCACAACAGAATATTCAGTAAAACAGTAAGGTGATAAATTCCAAATATTTAAAAGAGTTCTTCCAGAGGGCTGCTGTGGTATAGTACTGAAAATAAATCAAATGAATAAAATGTGATGTAGTGGAGAATAGTTAACAGCTGTTCAACTTTTAAAAAGGGAAACATAGTTCTAATTTACTTTGAATTTCAGACTATTTTTTGTCAAGTTCTTTATCAAATGGTCTTAGGAAATATCATATGTTCTTAAGAAAACACCTGAGACAGTGTACCTAGATGACTTTCTATACAAGGGCAGGCTGAACAGGCTGGAACTTTTAGGCACAGAAGAGGTACGTATGTGGGAAGTGCTATGGTAGAGGTGAATACAAAGATGATTGCTGCAGCGGGGATAAGTAGGCAGTAGCTGTTCATCATCTTCCTAAGAACCAGGGGAATCCAGTGCAATTATGAGCTGGTAGCCTTAGACAGGGGAAAAAAAACCAGCAGGTTTTTTTTTTTTTTTTCCCATGGAACTACAGAATTTAAACTGTGGAATGCATCTCTACTATTTTCGGAAGGTTGAAAGTACAAACTGATTTAAAAAGAGACTGGAAAATCAACAGAGAACTGGCTAATGAGTAGCTATTAAAGACAATGGTGTGGACGCAATCTGTGACTTGGGAGATATTATCCTCATTTATTAATGACAGGTATTTTGAATGTTCCTCAATGCTAGCAGCTATGGAGATGGGCTATGTAGTAGATGGACTGATGTTCAAATCTGCAGTTGCATTTTCTAGATTTTTAATCTGTATATGGCTATCTATGCAAAAATCCTCTCTTTAATCTTTTTTCCAGAGCCTAAGAAAGATCAAAAACTCACCTGCTGTAGTGTATCCCCGTAAGATACTCAGCATAAAATACAGGTTGCTGTGCGGTTCGTTGATACCCGTTTTCTACTTGAAAAAGGTGCATTGCAACATCAAGACCAAAGGTGATAGTGTTTTATTGCTAAACTGGATGGGTACAATAATATTAACAATTCTTCTTGCTCTGAAAAATACTTTAGGATGTGATGAGGAGGAATGTTTGGGAAAGTCAGCTTTCTGTACCTTAGGAGGCACTTAGATTAAAGTTTCTAGTGGCGATTACATTCCCGTTACATTTTGCCTAGCTACTGTTGATTGCATTACTGAGTGATGATTGAACCTCTGCAAGTGTTATAACGTATATACTGTTGGTGCATGACATGTGGCAGAAAGCAATATCCTTCTATATCCCAGTTCAGGACTGAGGAAATAAATGCACTGTGCAGTTTTGAGTAATTACTTGCACTCTGTTCATGAATCTACGTCTCTGCAATTTATTTAAACATAAACAACTCTCTGGTTGCCTCTAACACTTTGGCTTTTCTCTTCAAAATTCCTTGGCAGAAGAATGCTTTCTCCGCTCTTGCAAGTGTTTAGTGGCTCGTCAACCTATCCAACCTGTCATTTTCTGTGAGGCCAGTTGGCCAGCGGTCAGAACAGAAGCCTGTCGTTTGGGGACCTCCTGCACACGGGGCTACAAATGGAAGAAAGGTCCAGTTTGTATCCATTGTGTTCTATTTTTAACTAATGATTTCTTTCCTTATTTGAATAAAATATTTATTAAATTATTTTAAAATGTATTTATTTCAACGTAAAATGTAAAAATGTTAATCGGGCAATTCGTGTAGAGATTCAAGTACAACAGTCTTTGTAAAAGTATGTACTATAAAACATAAGTATTATCTAGTGTAGAAACAGTAAATAAAAAATAATTCTTAGCATGTGGGTCTGACCCTCCAGAAAAATATACCCAATTCTAAAATGTTGGTGAATTTATACTTTTGAAGAATCTAAAAGCTTAAGGAGTCACCTGCTGGATATGCATAACAAATAATACAGCTGTCTGCTACATATGGCTTCAGTTTAGCAGCGGAGCCAAAGATTATGGTTTTGTCCACTTGTACCAGCGGAACACTTAAGCTTATACTCAATTTTCAGCACATTCTTGTATTTCTTTGGCTTCAGAGCTGCAAGTGAAACATGCCTATGTGGTTTGCTGAATAGTGGTGGACCACAGGACACTTGAATGCTTTTTGCACTTAGGCCTAATCAAGAAGTGTATCTGGAACGTAGGGTGTTTCTAGCAAAGTCAAATGCATTACCAGCTTGACAGATCTCAAATTCAACTTGTTTTTAGCATAGCAGTGTGTTTTTGCTGGAGCAGTCTGCTTTGACTTGTTGAGTTCTACGCTTGTGTAAAGACTCTCTTGTATGCTTTTCCTTCTAAAAAGAAAAACAAAATAATAAGAAAAACAAACCCCCAAAACCCGAAAGAGAAAGAACAACTCTTGCATAACTCTTAATGGAAGAGCTGTGCCAAGGTTAAAAAGGAAAATTGAGACAAAGGAACAACCAGTTAATAGCATGTAGGAAGTTTAGGTAAAATGAAGTCAAGTTTCATCCATGCTGAAGAAGATACCTACTGTCTAGCAAGCACAGTCTGAAGAAGACATAATAACTTATCTGTACCTGGGTTATTAGGGTAAATCTGCAGATAAAGATATGTGTATAATGGAAGCTTCAAAAGCTGCAAATCTGATGTGATAAATGATTCAAAGTACAACACATTAGCTTCGATTTTAATGTTTGTAAAATGAATGAAACAATACATCTATATTCCAAAGCCATATTATCATAAACGTGTTTGCCAAAGTATAAGACATAAATTGCACTTAAATTTAGTAATCTGTGATGGTATGCTTGAATGTATCTTTGTGATTAAATGTGAACAATTGCTCCTTTAAGGTAAAGGTCTGTGTATGTGTGATTAATCAGATTGAAATGACAGGGCGGACAGCTCATGCCATGCCTAGTTATCAGAATGATTGATTTTAGTCGATGCTGCTGGATGAAAAAATATCTGTTAATAACTACAGCTGCAAAACTCCTGATGTCACTGATAGCACAAATCACTTCTCACATTCTGTATTATCTGGCTCATTTGCAGATACAGAGCATATAAACTGATCCATTGGAATGCAAAATTATAACATACAGATTTATGCAAGAGGGATGACTGCAAAGTGCGTTGCATGAGTAGTGTAAGAAGCTGAAAATTGCTGCTGTTGTAGCTGTCATAGACACGTTATTTTCTTTGGTATGTGTGGAGTTTTTGCTGTCAGGCTTTTATCCTGCAGATTGTTTGTGCTGTACTTCTCTTCCTGCTTAAAATAGAAAATCAGTCACCGAACCTGGATGCTGTTAAGTGTTCTTAGAATAGTTCTTAACTAACTTGGTTGATTTGCACTTTCTGATGAAAAAACCTTTGGTTGTTTATTGCAGGCTCTGAACAAACATGTTGTTCCAAAATCAACAAATGAGATTACAAATTGCATTGCATCAACAGAATTGTTTACCATAGGTATATTCCTTGCCATATAATATTTATCTGTTTAGTTGACATGGTTTTATTTTGAAAGATCTGGCATTTATCTTCATGAAACATTGTGTCTTATCTGCATTTTGCAGGGGTTAACAGGGAATGTGGACATCTTATGGACCTCAGAGGAGGAGGCGGACAAGAGATAATCTTATGTGTTTGGTAGGATGTGCTGTTCTTGCATTCTCTCTATTTATTACTGTGTGTAAGAGTCTGCCCCGTCCATTTATACTGCTTCCTTTCCTCCCCTTTCCTGTCTGTTCAAGGTGCTTAGCACCCAAAGGTGGAATAAGCTTCTTTTTTTCTTCTTCTTCTTCTTTTTTTTTCTTTTTTTTTTCTTTTTTTTTTTTTCCCTAGCAGAACTGCAGAATGATCACAGGTCTGAGAAGTGCAAATCCTTTTGTGTCAGTGTTAACTGCTTCTCCCCCTCCCCCAGTAATTCACCCCTTGTTGTTCTAAATCCAGACCTTACCCAGCCTTTCTCCACTGGCTTTTTATCTGCCATTCCCCACTGGCCCAAACCAGCACATTTTGTATACCTCCAAACACAAAAACTTTTGCAGGTTCTTAGGGTCGCCTGTCCCCCCAGCATTCACAAATGCATCTGTTTTCAGGAAGCGCACACAGTGGTGGTCCAAAATGATGGAGTTCTTGCTTTTGTGAATTGACAAAGTTGTCCTTTGCTCTTTCAAGCTTCTCCTTTCTGCTTTGTAGGTAAGTTCTTCAACTTCAGAAACGTTTATATAAAAAAAACCCGGACTTGTTGAATGTGTATGCTATTTAATCATGCCGCTGTTTAATTATGGCTGGGATTCTGCAGAAGTCCAGAGCATGGTCATAGTGATACCAGTTAGCCTCAACATTTTATGGATGTAAATGACAGGGAAAAAATGTTAAGTTAGAAGAAAGCAGAGATGATTCCTGCTTAGTAGGATATTAAAGCATTACTGTCATTATTATTTGTTCTTATTTCTCCAGAGGACCTCGGTCTTGATTATGATTCCGTTGCGGTAAGTGCCTCTATCAATCACAGGGAGATCAAGTCCTTGCCTGAAGGTGTGCATATAAAGATACCCCATACAGCAGCATGCCCTGAAGGAGCTTGATGATAATTTCATAGGTGCCAAATACATTAACGTGAGTTCAGGTAGATTGGCATGTTTCTGAAGTCTGAGGAATTTCAAGATGAAAACTTTAATTTATTTATTTATTTTAATTATTCCTGTGATTCTCCCAGGAATAACTGTGATGCAGAAATAAAAGATTTGCCTGCCTTTCAGATCTGCAACCTTCTGAACTTTGAATGGAAGGATAACATGGCATATGTGAATATGACTTTATATAATAATTTTCATCATTGAAGAATTTTTTAATAAACATTAACAACATAACCCTCAAAAACATCTCTGTGGATATTTCCATTTTATATGTTGAGAATGGATATGTGGGAATTCTGTGTTAGATGCTTTCATCGAAGGAATGGAAGACTGAGGATGAATCCTTGCCACTAGTGCAGTTTACTTAGGGATTTACTGAGGAATCATCCCTTAATCTGAAAGTCATAACATTTTAAATAACAAAATTTTAATATTCAGAATGGACTCAGTTACCCTTTAAGCAGCGAATAATTTGGAAATGCTGTTGGCCACAGATGCCCCTAAATTACCTTCCATCACTTTCCTTTCATACAAATAACGAACATTGCACTAAGCTGCAAATATGCTTTCGTCTTTTGTTCAAGCAAAAGAGTAAGAGTTGACTTTAAGCATTGTCGTGTGTGTGTGATGTGACTGAGTTCATTGCTTGATTTGTTTGCAGATATGGCAGTGAGAACCGAGAAGATATGTTTAAAATACTGCTGGTTGTTCTCATGTGCGAGAAGAATCCCGGCCGTGAAGGAATCTGAACTAGGAGGAGGAGACAGGAGTTCCTGGCCTCGCTCTTTTACTAACATCAGCAAGCCATTGCTTTGGCCATAAGATCGAGTGAAGATGCCCCACCTAAGGAATTTTAGATAGAAGGTCACAGTTTGACACCAAGTACAGGGTATACATATGCATCCGTTCCATTTCACAGGGCATCTGCTCTGTCTCCAGGCAGAGCTGCAGGACTCTTCATGTATAAATAAATAACCTGGTGTAAGACAGATTATGTTCCTCGGATATCAATCACTGGTAAATATCGCGTTTCTACTCACGATGTAAGAATACTAAATGGAAACTCATGAAGATTTCAGATTGCCATTATATTTACAGTCCTGGGGCTTACTGCTGAGAATTATTGGATGTCTTTGCCTCTGAATATGGGCTGAAAGCTGCTGTGGGATACTCATTCCTAGCTTGTCTCTCAGACTTTCAAATCAACATCAATCTTGCTTCCTACGACCCTACCTCTGAATCCCTGTAAATAATGCAAAAAGCTACCAGATCTTTGCCAGTTGGGCTCAGTGAGGAGACAAAACCCCAAACCCAACCTTTCCTGATGCCGTATCTGGCAAATGGTTTGGACTCAAAGTGTTTTGGGTATTGTGTGATTACGGGGACTGAATGCAGCGGGGGAGAAGGGGAGAAAACATGACAAGAAAAATCGTGAAGTGTTGGAGTGCCTTCTAGTAGCTGCACGATGAAAGGGCAGTTGTTTCATTCCCCTTCCTTCTACTGGCCATCAGCTCTTTTTCTGTCAGCAGTCAGACATTCCCCATTTCCAGCTGCAAATAATACATCCCTCCACGTGCTGGTGTCAAGAGACAGGGTTGGTTCAACGCTGCATTATTGCTGTCTTTCTGTGGCTGTGACTCCAATTTCTTCGCAGTCTGTTCATATGCTTCCCTCACCAGCCCCTCTTCTCCACTGGCTGAAAAAAAAGGTGAGAGATTGTTTACAAAATTCAGGAATTCTGTGTTGGAGACTGCCAGTGTTTTGAAAGAAGCCACAGGTGGGTGTTCCGAGTTTAGACTCTGATATTTTTCAATATGAATGCAGCTGCTGTTTCATTCCTTATGAATTTTGGCTTATTAAAAAATAATTCCAGACATTTCAATTTTTTTTTTCTTAATCTATTCCATTCTATTTATTCTTACAGGAGAAAATATAGTCAGAATACACAGATTTTTTTTTTCCTTATTTAGTATATCACCAGATTAGTTTGTGATCATTTTTAATGAACTATCAGGATAAGAAGGAACTCAAAGCTTGCTAAATACTCTTTGGATTTAATCATTGTTGGTCGTGGGGAATGCATAAAGCTAGATGGATATTTGTTACCTTTTTCCTTCTTAACATAATTGCTCTTCTTTTAGGGTTGGATTTTTTTAGTTCTGTAGCATCCTCATTTAATAATGAAAGGACTATCGCAAACAAAAGAGTAGCCCAGCCATGAGGCATTGTCAGCAGAGCCAAAATCTCAGCCAAAATGGCAACTAAGAGGAGTACGCAGCATTTCATTAACGTGGTTTTGTCCAGGTACCCTGGCAGCAGGCGTACAGAGGTTATCTAGCCAAGTCAGCCAAGCTGGTAAGAGAATCATTCAACTTGGTGTAGCCAGCTTCATCCTTAATGAGCTTTAATGTGGAACAGTAGAATTCAGGCTGACCAAAATTCACATGTGTGTTGAAGGATGATTGTTTTCAACTGGAGTATGAGGAGTATGATTTTATTTTTTTTTAAGTCCTCTTCTAATTCCATTTTGAGTTACAGCCACAAAAAATTTAATGGCAGTGTGCCTCTTCATCACAAGAATTTGTGTTTTCTGCTGTAATGTTCTACTTCCTACAACATCATGGTTAGCAACCTGTGGGCTTCATGACAGTGAGCCTCCTGGATTTTCTGAGAAGATCGCTTCAGTGTGAGGGAAAGCTTACTGTTTTGCTATTAGTTTCTATTACAGAGTAAATAATTTCCAGATAGGAAGTGATTTGGCTTACCACAAAAATGTACAGTGTTTTCAAGGGTAGAAATTGGAAGCTTATTTGTACTACTTCTATGAATCAGTCACCTAGGAGAAAGCCATTTATGAATTGAGGAAGGGAGGTAGAGGCTTTTTAGAGGTATATTCAGCCAATTTTTATTCTCTTAAATTATCTTAGGTATTTTCAAGCATTTTTTTTCAGTGGATTCATATTTCAGACAGTATTTCTGACAGTCTATTTTATGCTTCATTGACCACAAGGCTTGAAATTCTAGTCCATATTGGCACAGTAGTGCCAAATTTGTAGTAATAAATGGATAACTTTTTATTTTAAATAGGTCTCTGTTGTTTAATTTGAGATCTGTAATTTTTTTTTTGGTTCATTACTTCTGCTATTTTTCTGTCTAGGAAAAAGTGATCAAAAGAGACAGAGGGATCAAGGTGGAATATTGCTTTAGACTTGTCCATAAAAAAAAAAAAAAAAAGAAGAAATGGATTGTCCAAGGTAGGGTAAATGTACTCATACCATGTGTTCACTTTGCTTTAACTGAATAAATTTTATAATTTTCTGACTTTATTTTTTTTAGTGACAAATGAAAGATCATGTTTTTCATGGTGATAGTTTTTTCTATACCAAAATTGCTACTCTTGGCAATCTATTTAAAATGTGTAACCCATGATTCATAATTGGGTAGTATGCTTGCTAATGCTATTTTCATAAGCAAAGATCTTTTATTTAGATGTACCGTGAATTAAATTTCTTGAATTTCAACAGAGTGGTAGTGTTGCTAAATTATAACTTCGTATACTAAAAGGGATAATACCTCCTATCATTATTTAAGTGTGTTGTACTATGCAATTATAAGGAGGAGGAAGCTGAAGAGGAGATAAGTACTGAGCAAATGCTTCTATTTTAGCATGTTCTTTATTATTCTTTATCCATTTTACAACAAACCACATCTCCTCATAAATGGGCCCTGAATCCAAAGAGTTGGTTGTGTTGTTTGCCTAATTCTACCAAAATTTACATTTTATATTACTCGTGTAAGATTTTCCTGATCTCAGTCTTTAAAATTGTGTAGAATTTTTTTCATATTTTCCTCACCCTAAACCTCTCCTCACATCCTTGTTTCAAAACTGAAATATTGG
This sequence comes from Buteo buteo, assembly GCF_964188355.1. Classification (NCBI taxonomy): domain Eukaryota; kingdom Metazoa; phylum Chordata; class Aves; order Accipitriformes; family Accipitridae; genus Buteo; species Buteo buteo. Next base: position 3,264,170 of record NC_134196.1, on the reverse strand, counting down.
AATAAATTCTAACAAACAAACAAAATCTTATACTTGCCTACATAAAATCTTTCAGGCAGCCACTGAATAATCTCAATATATTGTATAAATGAGATGGTTTTGCTGATCAATAGATACTTCAGGTGTATACTAAACCTTAGAGAATGAAATCTATGTAGTCCATGTGTACAAACTGGTGTCACTTCCTTGAACAGCATTTTGAAGTCTTCAGAGGACAATGAGTTTTACGTAAAAATAATAATAAAAAAAAATTGATGAGAAACTTCTTAGCCAATTGTCTTGTCATGTAGCTGCTTCAGCTACTGTAGCCTGGATTTTTAAAATCTTTATTTTATTGTATTTATTCATATTTTATATCTAAATAAAATATGGTTCATATTATTATCTGGTTTTTTCTTCAAATTGGTGGAAAATATTCTTATATTTTCCTGTGCTGTAATAGCTGGGAGAGTCCACCTTTTATGTAGAGTACAATTAAATAGAGAGGACACAGAGTGAGATTACAGTATGTCAAGAGGGCAAAGAAGGGAGTTGCCTACCTAAGGCCGATGAATAGCTTGAGAGAGCTGAACAGTATTATGTTATATCTAAAGGCAGTGCAGAAAAGTAACTGATCCTTAAACCGGCAATAAAGTGCTTGCTTCTGGAACAGGTGACAATTTAAAAGCATACTGTGATGAGGAATAGGACTAATTTTGCTTTCCTGTATTTATTTGGGTCTGTGGCCTCTATGTACTTATGTGTGTTATATTTCCCTGTGTATGTTTTGTGTTGTGAACTATTCAAGTTTCTGATTTTTTATGTGTATCATCAAACCTATTTGTGTTTATTTTCACAAGGAAAATCCATTTGGTGTGTGGTTTTTTTTCCAATTTTTCCAGGAACCCATGATAGCGAATCATAGAATATCCTGAGTTGGGAGGGACTCGAGGATCATCGAGTCCAACTCCTGACTGCACATAGGGCAACACAAAAGTTAAACCATATATCTAAGAGTGTTGTCCAAACACTTCTTGAACACTGACAGGCTTGGGGCCATGACGACTTCCCGGGGAGCTTGTTCCAGTGCTCGACCTCCCTCTCAGTGAAGAACTTTCTCCTAATCAATCATAGAGTCATAGAATCATAGAACACCACGTTGGAAGGGACCTCAAGGACCATCTGGTCCAACCTCTCTTGGCAAAAGCACAATCTAGACAAAATGGCCCAGCACCCCGTCCAGCTGAATCTTAAAAGTGCCCGATGCTGGGGAATCCACCACTTCCCTGGGGAGATTATTCCAGTGGCTGATTGTTCTCATTGTGAAAAATTTTCCTCCTGTGTCCAATCGGAATCTCCCCAGGAGTAACTTGTACCCATTAGCCCTCATCCTTTCTGTATGACTCCTTGTAAAAAGTGCTCTATTTTTGATTACATTTAAGCTTCCTGTCATAGCGGTTTCAAAAATCTGATTGTTTTTAGAAATGCTAAACTGTTATGTTACATTACAAACAGAAGAAAAGATGAAATGTTTCAACTGGCACATATTTATGTGCATATGTGTGTGTATATATATGTATATATACATATTCATATGTCTGCATGTATTCAATATATGTGTGCATTCAGTATATCACATATATATACACATATTCATATATATAAAATACAGTCTTCTGTATATAACACTTATATCATGAATAAGTGATAAATATAATACTTACATCATGAACTGTGGTAATAAAAATATGCTAAAACTTGAATGGAGATTCCAGAATGCCCAGGTGAATTTTTATCTTTAAAATTCCAATGGCAAAGCTACCATTTTACCATTTTCTTTATTGTTACAATTTCAGTAAAGCTCCTTTTCTGTTAAAAGGAAGAATAAGAGGAAAAAAAAAAAGTAACTCAACACAAAACCTCTTTGAGATTTTTTGACAGGGCTTACTGTTGGATTTCAGCAGGCTTGTGCATTTGAGGAGATATTGGTTTGTATTCCGACATGTGGTCACTGTGCTTCCCCCAGTAAGCTATTGAAATAATAAAATACTTCTAATACTGTTTAGCCTTGAGATCACTATCCCACTCTCAGATTTGGTGGAATTTGACCAACAACTTAAAAAAATCACTGTACCTAGAAAAAAAAATGATCTCATTAAGCCTATTTTCTTCAGAAATCAGGCCAAAGCAGTGTTAAAAGAAGACAAAAAGACACAGTGCTCATAATAAGGAAATGTAGAAATATGTTTGTATTTAGATCAGTGTTTTTAAAGACAACTAAGGATTTTTCTTGGGGTGGGAGTGGGGATTCATTACTGGCTGATCTCATCTATAATTCGTCAGTCTTCTTCATTTATTTTGATACTTGTGAATTTGTAACATAGGCAATGACACTTTAAAACAAAATGCTTCTCCTCCTCTTCTTTTTCTCACTGATTTTGTTTAACTTAAACTGTGTTGACAGAAAGGAGTTGGAAGGAAAGGAGTTTGGACAAATTTATCTTTGTCATAAGGAAAGTCACACTTGGGAGAGGAAAGGCAAGGAAGAGCTTCTAATGTTTTAGCATGCATTAGAATATTAATAGACAATTATCACAATTAGATAAAAATTTCTGGTTTCTAAATAATGTGCCAGTTTTCAAAAACGAACTATTCCTTGTTGTCTCTTACTTGAGAGAGATAAATCAATTTGTCTGCTAAAACTGGGAAATGCCAAAGCGCATCTTTTATTTATCATGCCATGTCCATCTATTTGTCTTTTCTCTTACTGAAAATGTAGGTTGGTTTGAGATTTAAAATAGTTAATTTTCTACTCTCTCTCTTTCCTTGAATGTCCTTTATTTTCATGTGCAAAGAAGCATGAATATAAGCTTCCATGCTGTGTGTATAAATAACTCCTCTAGCAACTAGCAAGAATTAAAACATGGCATTAGCTGCAATAGCTGCATTATCTGGAATGGTTTACCCAGGATAATATAACTAATAAACTTGTATCTCTTTAAGAAAGATCTTTAAGAAAATTAGGATACTTTTGTTACCTAAACCAAACCACATTGTTTATTATAATAAAACCTACATAAAATAATGAATAGAAGATAATTGTTTATAATTTCATTCAAATGAGATGACTTAAAGGTAATTTCTGCATTTTAAGCATTTAGTTTCATGGCATTCCCTAGCAATTCACTGACTATAATGTCTCAAATGTTTGCCATTATTAAGAAACATTTAATGTAAGATTAGAGAAGTCATAAATATTTTATAGGGAGAAAACATATTCTTTCAGGTGCTTTCCAATGTCTTTATGCCTGTAATTCTGTGCATCTGCATACAAATAAAAGGGACGGTCTATTAGCATATTGCACTCCTACTGCATCCTTCTGGTTTGGGTGAGTCAGTCGCAAAACGCTCTGATTCTTTCAATTTTGCTTCCGAGCTCAGCTAGGTACATTTTGAGAGGACCTGCCTTCTCTCTTGCTGCTGCTGTCATCTCGGCAGCCTTTGAAGTCGAGTCGCGGCTGTTCCGAGGCGTCCGAAGGGCTGTCCTCCGCTGCTGGCGACTGCTGTGACATATCTGCTGTCTTGGTTTCTCTTGGAATGAAAAACCCGAAGTGTTAGATGTCTAAACGGTGGTGTGGGGTTTTGAGGGGCTGTGGGCTGGAAGTGCTTTTGCTCAGTACCTTGAATTGCCTTTTAAACTGTATCGCTGTTGATGGATTTGGTTTTTCTTCCCAGGGAAGATGAGGTTTGCACCGTGTGTCGTGGTTTAACCCCAGCCGGCAACTCGGCCCCACGCAGCTGCGTGCTCGCTTCCCCCCACCCAGTGGGATGAGGGAGAGAATCAGAAGGAAAAAGGTAAAACTTGTGGGTTGAGATAAGAACAGTTTAACAGAATGGAAAGGAAGAAACTAATAATGATGATAATAACAATAATAAAATTATAATAGTAATAAAAGGATTGGAATAAACAAAATAGGTGATGCACAATACAATTGCTCACCACTTGCTGACCGATGCCCAGTTAGTTCCAGAGCAGTGATCCCCCCTCCTCGGCCAACTCCCCCCAGTTTCTATACTGGGCATGACATCCCATGGTATGGAATACCCCTTTGGCCACTTTGGGTCAGCTGCCCTGGCTGTGTCCCCTCCCAACTCCTTGTCCCCCTCCAGCCTTCTTGCTGGCTGGGCATGAGAAGCTGAAAAATCCTTGACTTGGTCTAAACACTGCTCAGCCAAAACTGAACACATCAGTGTGTTATCAACATTCTTGTCATGCTAAATCCAAAACATAACCCTATACCAGCTACTAGAAAGAAAATTAACTCTATCCCAGCCAAAACCAGGACACTGTGGTAGTCCCATACAAGTAAGGCAGATCACTCTGCCAAAACCAAGCCAGTGAAGGAGAAAGTGGGCAGAAGAAAACCGAATCTCATTTTTTACAGACTGTTTTGGCAGGATTGCTACAAACATAAATATTGTAATTTTTAGACACAGGGTTTAAGGAAAAAAAAGTGAACCTTCTAAGGAAACAAGCCATGTTCTACAGGTTTTCCCCCCCCTTCATCTTCTTTGCCTTTTGTAGTCAAGGTACCGCATGCCGCCTGCTGCTGGCACAGTAGGGCCTCATCCCTCCTGACGACTACTCTCATTTTTATGACCCGAACAGCAGTTCCCAAAGTTTCCCTCTCAGGGGCTCCTGACACGTATCTGGGTTGCGATTCACCTGCAGCAATCCAAATATCCCGTGGGTTGGTGGCCCCGTTTGTAAGTACACCCTCTCTTACAGCACCTGGGCTCCCACCGAGGAACTGCCGATGCGAACCGCGCGCGGGAGTCGGACGTGAGCAGCAGCCTGGTGGGGAGCTGCCAGGAGAACGGTCGCAGTTTTACAAAGAAATAGCACACCTCACAAATGGTGCTTGGTGAGATTACTCTGCTGTGTGCTTTAGGGCTGTTCTTCACTGTAGAAGTTTAATAAGCTCGAAGGAAGCGCAGTGTCTGCTCTGCAGCCTGCCTGCTCCATTTATTTTCTTGCTATCTAAGGACAAAAGAGTGCTGTGTGTATATTCTGTTGCGATCGTACGTTAAGCAAATTTCTTTCAGTGACTTAAAATAGAAATAATACTAGTCGCTAAAGAGAGGACAACAGTGTTTCACAGAACCACTTAAAACTGTTTAACCAAATGGAATTAACAATCATTTTTTTTAAAAGGTTGTTTTCTACTTTAGGTCTGTTCTCTGTTTTCTACAAAGTTTTGTGTGTCTATAAATTCTGTCAAGTCTGTTTTTGTTGACAGGCAATATTTTTCTTCATTCGGAAGTTTGATTTGCTTCCTGTGAGATTTCTTGATATATAGTAGAAGTGCAGTTATAACTTAAGCTTAAAAAATCCCACCCTCCAAGTGCATGTAAGTGAAGATGCTATAAATCATGGGGATATTCCTATATATAATTTTTTCTTTTTTTTTTTGCTTTGGAGGGAGCCCATGTTGGTGAGGAAAAAAAAATAAATGTGAGAAGCTTTGTATTAGAATGGATCACCAAAATCTTCCTTGGAATTTGCCATCTTTCAATGTCCACAAAACTTAGGTGCAGAGCTGGTAACTTCCCTGAATGTTTCATGGCCTCTGTGATAACCTTAAAAATCTGTGTGATCCACATGCTACCACATGGGTGCTGGGGCAACAGCATTCCTTTTAACAATTAACACAATTGTTAAGAAAGTTAAGGGACTAAAATAACAAAAACTAAAAATATTCCTCTTTTTATGTAGAACGTGGGATTCTTATGCTTTTAAATTAGTTTTAGCTGTATATTTTGCAACAACTTTCTTACTTTATTTTCATTTAGCTATGGATTCCCCTTAGTCATCTATACTAATGCAAGCAGCAGTCCCCATTGGATGCATAGAAGGCTATGATTAAGTTGTATACGTATGAATGGTGCCTTTGCTTTTTTCATTCTGCTTTTTTTGTCAAACAGGAATTGGAAAGAAAGAGAGAATAGGCTGGCAATATCCTTTCTTGCTGTTTAATGAAAAACCGTTACAAAGTCAACAGTATGACAGAATTTATTTCCTTTCAGCACATACAAAAGAAATACAAAGGTGTTTGCAATACCACCATGTTACCATTTACTTCCCTTTTTTCACCACATGATAAACACAGTATTACTTATGTAAGAAGCCCATTTCTCTTCTTCGTACACCCTGTAAAAATAATAACAGCAATTAGTTCCTTGAGCACTGGTACTAATGAAATCTCTTCTGCTGATTTGATCTTGTGGTTAATTTTACTTTGGACCCTTGGAAAGATACGAACACCGATTGGAACTTTTCACAGGTTTTGTGCCTGAGCTCTTTCCCGTGGTGGCTTCTCACGTGCATCCGTTCGTGCCACAGCCTGTCCCTCTGTAGGCATGTGTGTTGGAGGTCTCTCCCTTTCACCAGAAATCTCTTTTGACAATACCTATGGGAAGAGTGTGTTTAACCTCTCCACCCCCGAGTTAAATTTCAGCAAAACTAACAGTTCAGAGTGATTAATGAGGGTGGTAAGCAGGCTGACAGAGCAGATAGTATTGACTGCATAAACCTGTTTAGCTAGGAAACTGGGTTAAAAAACCCATAAAAATTAAATGTAACCTCTAATGCTTCCTTGTCATGTGGTATATGAAGCGGGAATCACTCACAGTAAGTTATAGTTCCAAGGAAAATGTATGCCATTATGGTAAGTGTGATATAAATAGGTAGGTAGGATGGCTCTCACTGCTGCCTATTACTAAGTCATTGCACTGCTCCAGGTTGGCTGTACTGTCGTAATTCATAGACGATTTCTTGGAATGAATTAGCAAAATTCTGGTGGAACTTGGAAATTGATAGTATAGCTTGTTTTTATATCACTTATTTATTTCTTTTAGTAATACAGTAGAAGCTGAAACTAAAGCAAGAACAGAAGTCTCCTCCCTTTCTCTGTCAAATTCTTTTGGAAAGAACACAACATTTGACTATCTCATTTTACAGAGGTGTGACGAGGCAGGTGTTTTCTCTCTGGTTGCAATCTCATCTTAATTATTTAGAAAAACTGGGGAAATATCTGGGTTTATATGTTGTTTGAGCCAGAAGTTGGAGGTTAGCGGTCTCATCTGTGGTGATGCTTGTCTGCATCATGGAAGAGAAACAAATAAAACTGGGAGAGCTCATAACTTTTGGATTAGTTTTTCTAATAAAAGTAATTTTTTTTTACACTCTGAAGTCAGGAAATGAAAAAGTGAATGTTCTCATGGTGATACTAGCTCAGCTGCTTTACACAAATAGTTGGGGTGGGTTTTTTATGTTTTTTTGTAGATTTCTAATGCTTATTATATTACCACTTGTTTTGCTCTGCATGGAAGAAATTCCCTTTCTTGCAAGGTATACATTGCCTTCTGTACACTGTCAATAGCTAAACAGTACTAATAGCAATGATTAAAGGATGGGATGTACACCTTGGCTAAGTTCAATTAATGGAAGTAGGTTTTCATTTCCCGAGTCTTGATGGTCGATGATATCGATGTAACCTTAATTTTAACCGTGTATATGTTTTGAAATGTACCTATAAAACAGCGCATCCAAAAATGTCACGGAGTGTGAGTGAAATGTGCTAGACTGTGCATCCCTCCAACGCAAAACACAAAAAGCGAGGAAATGAGCAGTTCAGTCATTCGATATCCTGTGCGTCCCTCAGGTCTGCACCTCAGCCTTCTCCTCCTCCCTTCCACCTCACACAGCTCACCTCTCTTTATGCCCCTGTGCAACAGTCTTTTATCACCCACAGTCATTATTTGCAACACACTTAAAGTTCATAAATTAGAACTGTCACATCGTTCAACTGTACTCTGCGTATTTCTGCTCGTGAGCTGCGCTGGGTAGTGCGAGCTAGCCAGTGAGATCACGTAGCAGGGCTTTTTCAAGTGCTTCTCTGGGTTTTTCTGCACTTGTGAGGACCGCAGAGTGTCCTCAGCGTTGAGTGTGCTGCCCTCTGCTGCTGGGTCTCCTTCTGCTCACGGTGAACATCCCTCCCCTGGGCCACCAACCTCTTGGCAAGACCAGGGTTGGTGGAGATGAGGTCCAGCTGGGACCGGCGGGTGAGGATCTGCAAGGCGCAGGCGTACCTACAGCATGGCACAGCGAAGGGCTGGGGCTGGAGCTTAAATACAGCCCCTGAGCTGGGGGCAGAGGCAGGTTTCTTGCAGGTCTTTTCCCAGCAGGCGATCCGAGGTGATCCAGCGGCACCATTACTGGAGCTGACCTTGAGCACGGGCAGCTAAAGCCCAGGACGGCGGCGGGGAAAGGCTGTGGGGTGTCTCCGTACCTCACTTAGGGCTCTACAGAGAGCGTGTAGCTACGTAAACAGAGTTTGATGGCTGTCCCTGCTGAGAAACGATGTGAGAATGGGACCAGGGCACATGGATTTGGCACAAGTGGGAAATTGTCCCAAAGAGCGTTTGACTCCATCAGCCGCCTTTTGAAACCCATACGGTGAGACTTCCTTACCATCAAGCAGAGCAAGCGTGGATTTGAGCATTGCAGATCGGATGGCAATGCTGATCTTGGCGGCTGATGCTGTCAGGGGAACGGGAGGAGGTGATGCTTTGTGTGGGATACTCGAAACTGGAGGTGAAAGAAAAACTGAGCTGGAGAAAAATCGATTTCTGAGAATGCCTTAAGATTCTCAAGTCTTGTAATAGACATATTGTAACTCTAAAACTTCTGCTTGGATTTCAGAAGAAAACCTCCCATCCAGTATTTGACACCTCTGCTGCTCCTTGAAATAGTAAATTTTCCCTTCCTGTCTTAAGCTTCATGAACTGCAATAAACACCCTAAATATTTCACCTTTCTTTTGTCATCTGTTTTCTGTAGGATGTGGGAAGCTGTGGTGTTTAACATAAGAAGAGTGAATAATCGAGAGACCTTACTTCCTTCCCTTGTGGATATGAAGGCAAGCAGTAGCTAATCGATGAGGATGACACCTGTGTTTGTTGATTTTTGTTAATGCAGGAAAGAAAGGAGAGAAGTGGTTTTCTCCGTTGTTTCCATTGGCAAAAGAATAGCAAATAGACTGTGATGTAATGTTATTAATATTGCTCATGGAAGAGGATATATTTCAACAAAGTAATTCCAGAGGATCAAAGAAGATTGGCTAATTGAAGGTCAAGCAGTTAAAAAATGTGCCCTCAGGACCCTTTTTGTCCCTCGAGTTCATCAGGTGGGATGGTTACTTTTGGTTCTTCTCAATGTTATTAAGATGATCCATTTTATTTCCTAAAACTGAGTTAAAAATGGTGAATTTCCCTTTTTAAAGAGGATACCTTTTTCAGCAGGAAAACAGACAAAATACTAGAAAAGGACAGGTCTAGAACTGTTATTTGGGTATCTTTCAGTCTGTGAGGAGGACCCCTGTGGTGTTATATTCAGAGACATTTATTCACTGTCTTTTTATTCTTTTCTCAAAGATCTAAATTTCGGTTGTCAAAATTTTCTTCTTTCAATGTAGCAATGGAAAACTTTAAAGCCGAGGGAATAACCTTTGGCTTGAATTTAAATGCATGTCTCCAGGGATTATAAACTCAAATCAGACTACTTTCTATCCAACAGATTCTGCAGGTAATACAATATCATTTAGAAATTCTTTTAAGAGTCAGCCTTGCCCGATCTGCCACTGCACAGGTGTGGGGTAAGAGGAAATAAGAAGCCTTGGGACTCCAGACAGAAGGTTACAGCTCCTTGTGTTGACATTCCCTTGCATTAATCTTTCTTTTTCACCCTACATCAGCTTGCACGTCTTTGGCAACTGGTGCTCATTTCCGTTTTGCTCATACTCCGAGTTACTGATAACCATCTTGGTTTTGTAGTAAACACTTTAGCTGCAACTTTTCATGGTAATCACTTTAGCTGCAACTTTCCTTCCTTTGCTTTGGCTGGCGTGCTTTAGAATTCTTGAAGTGTTTTTCCATTTGAGAAGAGGAGGTCTCAGCGAAAACATAGACAAGTCATCCCAAATTGATGCTACGTGACTATTTCGTTGGCTGTGAGTACTCTGAGGAGCTGTAACACTAGGGGTGTATGTGTGTATATCTCTGTATAATATAGATATATGTATATAGTCCTGGTTACGGCCTGTGTGCACACACACACGATCTTCTCTGTGGGGGCCTTCTTAATTCACGAGGTGCAACTTTTCTCCCACTCAAGATGTTTCTGGAACCACGGCCATTCATAAAGTTCATTAAACATTAAGGAATGCAGAGGCTGATGTCCTTGTAAGCATTTATTATCATTTTGGTTTCAGCAATGTTGTGCATATGTTGTGTTCACCTCAGGCAAAGGACTTCTGTAGCATTGGCTGGTGTTAGATACCAGACAGAAGGTGGCCTTCACAGGTGATGTGCTCCTCTTCCTCAGAAAGCTAATGTTCTGGAAGAAGCTTTGCTCAGTCTTCCAGCTGCAGTCCCACAGCAGTCATGCAATACTTCCAAGGACTGGAATACTGTGGGGAGCATGTGGTAAAATGCTTACGGGAATGACAGAGAAATGTCACTTGCTGAAAGCAATTTATCAGTTCTTTTTACATATGCTGGAAAGGAGCAGGGTAAAACAGCAGTTGAGCCCATTATGGACAACACAACCACGATGTGCTATTTTAACAAACCAGAGAACTCATCCTATCCAAGTCTTCCCCTGCATCACAGTGTGCAGTATTTTTTCAGCCAGCGTGCACATTAAAAAGGAACAGAAACAAAACAAAAAAAGCAAACCCTCAAGGTCAGTCAGTCCAAATAATGACAGGCAATACAAATGCATTTTTATACGTAAACAGAAAAGGAGTGGGCAAGCTCTTTCTCATTATGCCAAATAGCAGTCTGGCTATGATTTAATGCATTTGAAATTAAGTCTGTCTCTTCAGCTGTACATTTTTACTAGGTCTGCAGAACAGACTGGCAGACAGCGTGAGCAGATGCTTCTGGTTTGATCAGGCATAGGAGATGAAGGATAAGTTTCTTTGTGCTGGCTTTTCGCTCTGATATCATCCTTTGAATCTTTGTGCAGGACAACAGCAGCAGTGAGCTTTAGGTGCTTTCCAGATGAGGGGTTGGACCAAATGAGTCTGCTGGTGTATCCTCGTAGGGAGTCTGTAAAGGCAGCTTCTGTTTAAAGATCTCTGCTTAATGCATAGGTGAAGAACAATTATGACTCCATATGACTTTAATCTGTTTCTCCTTCTTTCCATCTCCTCATGGCCCCTTAAAAAAATGTTTAGAGAATTCTCGTCATTTTTTCACCCAGTCAATACAACACCTGGTCTTTTTTGGATTTACAGTATGTGAAATCAACACCTTATTTCATAAGTAACCCAAAGAAAAGGAGATTGTGGCTTTGATTTTTTTTTTCTTTAGTAATAGAAGTAGTAGTAACCTACTTTTGCCTCCTGCTGCCTTATGTGCGTGGGTGTTCCTGGACAGTTCTAGTGGTAAGACATTCATCAACAGTCAAACTCATAAAGTCCTAGATCCCTGTTCCTATCCCACAAGCAGGCCCTGGCTCTAATGATCTTTTACTGAAGAGTATGGAAAACATGTCTTGCAACCAGCTGTTCTGAACCGGCATCTATCTTGCTTCAATATATACCAATAAAGAAGCACCTCCAGAATGACATGAGAGACAGTATAACCAAAACCATGTTTGGAATGATGGCTGAGTGCCGTTGACTGAAAATACTGGAGGTGTGATTTATTATTGTTGATGTGTTTAGCTCAATAGCTTAAATTTTTGCTTTAAAACAGGAAATAATCTACAATCTCTGAAAAGTGATTATGCTTACTTAAAAAAATAAATTGCATTTAATGGAAAGGAGCAAGGAGTTAAAGAAAAAACAAAAGAAGAGTTTTAAAATGCCCTTTTTGGTAGTTATCTATATGCATGATTTTTCTTTGTTCCTGTTTTTTGTTCTTTTTTTTTTTTCTTTTTTCTTTCTACTTAGAAGCTTTGTCATCTGGATCTTTAGTTCTTCCTGCTTCTTTCATATCTTAGCTGCTCTTTCAGCAAGAGTTTATGGCCTGAAAGCCAATTGCCTTTTTCTTCTTTAATTATGGAAGCTAAAGGCCACTTTGTCTGCCCTGAGTGCTTAATTGAAGGAGGACCATGCATGCTTTTTTTGTTCCTGCCTCGCCTGCCAAGAGTATGGTGCACTGCATAGAAGGGACAACAGCTTCTTTGGTGATTTCTTTTTAACTGCCGTCCTGGAGCAAGGGGGGAGCCAATAAGGAGATTATAGTACTCTGTCCCTTATTTAAGAAGGATTGTGATGGCCTAGTCTAGATTAAGTGTATGTGGAACATTCTTCAGTTTTCCTTTTATATTGGCAAAAGATATGGAAAGTACTTTTTATTATTTTTTTTTTAAAGGAGGGCATTTAACATCTCCTGCATCTCTCTCTCTTTTCCTTACAGAAGGGGGAAAGGGGTTTCTATTCACAAAGAAGTCCCCTACTTTCTACCTTTTCATCACTAAGTGATATTTTTCCCATGAATTTCTTTTGAAAGAAATGTGTGTATGGTCACTGCAGGCTGGTTGCTTGGCCTTTTATATGCCATCCCTATGAATCAGCCAGAATGCGACTTTGAACAATAATTATCTCTATGCGAGTTCTGGTCTTCATTTGCCCTTGTTTAATGTATTTGCCCAATTTGATATCTGAGTCATTGTTTTATAAAAGGCATGTCTTTAAAATTATTAAATACAGTGATAAGATTTCTAAGCAGAGAAACATATTTGAATTGCTCTTACAGTATTTATGCTAAAATGACAATCAGACACTCCGGTTCTACCCTGAGATACTTGCTAAAATGGTAGTGGGATTGAGCTTGGCTCTGACTTTGCAGAACATGCAGATCTTATGAATGAGTCATGAAGGCTGAACTGTCATATATCAAAGCTTAATTATTGCATAAGTTTATCCTTCAACCATTCTCCTCTGATCTTCTCATACCAAAAGTCAGATATTTCCTGTTGTGATGCGTTTTATTTTCACAGGAGCAAATCCAATGGTGCCAAAGGAAGCTGTGGTTGCACTTTAGTGACAGAATACAAAAAGGAATGTGATAATTAAGTTATGTTATGAATATTGGTTATAAATTATGTTGTCTCATGTAAGCACTTGGGGCTTCTGTTGTCTTTTTCTTTCTACTGCATCATTTTTTTCACAATATTGGAAGCTTGGCCGTGTGCAGAGATTTTCTTATCTAAGGATACCAGCTGTTTACTGGAGGTTGAAACTAGTTGTTCCTTTCTCAATCAATGTCTGTCACAAGGAGACAAAAATGTGTGTATGACTTACATGATTTGTTTTCATAATGACGAACGTAGTTTAGTTAGGAAATTGATTATAAAAATAGAAACCAGGCTTTGAAAAGCAATTTGAAGATACGGTGTAGATCTGTTATGATCATTTTAAGGCTAATGAGTATATTTCACTTACGCAGTTAATCTTTTCAGTGTCTAGCAACAATGTTAATGTGGGAAGCCAATGTTGAGAGCAGGATGCACGCTTTGCTGATATGCACCCAAATTATATGCTAACTCTTTAACGCATTATTTCCATGGAATGAGTATATAGAATGCAAATGTAATATAAAGCTGAGGCGTTAATCTTCTTCAGAATATACAAGTATAGGATAGAAGTGCAGTAATCTCATTTAGGCTTTCTTCGAATAATGTTGAGAGAAGATTTTGAATCATTACTGGTTTAGAGGCATGAGCAACAGTTTGAGAGTCAGGTTCTATCGGATTCAGGCTACCCATGAACCACGTTTCAAATCCCAGCCTTGAAATATCACAGAGTCTAGGCCAAAAGACATCTTCCTTGGATCAAGGGAATACTGCTTTAGTATGACCCAGACAGGGACTGGTCTCTGGGTCATGCTATTCCTTCACTCCTTCCAGTGGTCAGTGTTGCTCCCTGTTACTCTGTATTAACTCTGCCCAAAATAAGGGGGGCATCCTCTGTGTAGCTAGGGAAGAACCCTCTACCTCTTGATAGCAACAAACTACTCGGTGTTTATTTTGCAAACTCTGTGAACGTTGCCTAGGCAGGCCAGTTAGTTACTTCAAATTCCCTCAAGGCTTTGATTATGTTTTCAGTACCCTGCTGCCTTCTTTGATAGTCCTTCCACCAAATGAGGAAACGGAGCAGGTGTCACTTAAAAAAAAAGAAAAGTATATAAGAAAAGTAAAATTATCTTGTTCTTAAATTATGTTAATTTGCCTTTTAGCATGCTAGAATTGTAAACTTTCAAGTTCTCTTGGTTCAGTGTGGCCTTTATGCAATCTCATCTGTGGTTATTTTGCTCTCCTGACAAATGTAAGAGGGAGGCAAGAGACACAGTGACAGCAGCCCTAAGGAGGTGGCAAGTAAATTTTAGCATGATGCTTGCTTTCTGTGATTTGGTTTAATAAAAATCAGTATGGAAATGCCTGTGTTCACACTTTGAGCTTTATTAGCCCATGCAAAACTTTTCCACTTCATCTCTTTACTTCGCCTAACATATTTAATAAATGTGGCAGCAACTCAATGAAGAAGGCATAATAAATGAGTCTTTCCATATCTTTAGCAGAGGAAAGCGTAGTTTATTAAAAGATCCAATTTTCTTTAGAAAAAAACCCAGACTACACCTTCTTGATTCTAAATCCTAAGTATGTGTGAATAAATTGAAAGAAATACCACTTTAGCTGAGAAGACCAACAGAATGTGTATAGATTCTTTGCAGGTTAAGTCTCTCTCATGTTAAGAAGAGCCCAAGACTTCGGCTGGTCTCTGCACTTCTCAGGTAACGTGACCTCAACTTTCAAGGCACTGTTTTGAGGTACTTGGAAACACACTGTGCAACTTAGACATGTAAGACCTGAGATACCTTGTGGTTTGGGGTTTTTTTTGTTCGTTTGTTTCCAATTCTAGTAGTCCTCTTTGCCAGGCTGAATATAAGACTGCTTTGGGTGATGGGAGATGGGTGTGGCTGAAGGTAGAGTCAGAGATGATTGTTCATGTTTTCTTAAACACCAGTTGTTGCAATTCTTCTCCACAACGATGCCTCCAAAACATGCTGGAGAATTTAGCTAATCTTACTATGTTTAGCTTTGCATGCAAGTGGAGATCTGGTTATGTATAAAAGAACTTAAACAGAGTTGTCATGCTAACATTTAAATCTTTTCTTTCCAGCACAGCACCACTGTGGGTGTGTTACATAAATTCCACAATGGAGTGTATTTCAGATCCTGCAGCTCAGAGGCCATCTGTCATCAAGAGTGGCACATTCACCTGCTCGTCACTTCTGCAGCAGTGTGTGCGCTAGACAGGGTACATCCAGATGAAGTTAACAACGGGAGCGGCTCTTGATACAGCTGAGTTTGGAAAGACTTAGTAATCAAGTCACTCTTTCAGATGGGAGCAAACACCACAAATAGATCGCTCTTTCTATCCAAGAGAACACCAAGTGCTTTCCGCTTTGCTTCAAAAAAGAGCAAACTAGTTCCCTAAGGGCTGTTTTTCTGCTTAGTAGAATCCAGCATCGCCTCCGTGGGCACTTCTCTACTGTGCCTGACCTGCAGGTAATCACAGAACTCTAATAAGAAAATTGTCCTCAAGTCCTTGGATAGATCTAGGATTCAGCATTTTTCTAAGTATCGACTTATCTATGTCTCACCATTTCCCTTCCACCTTTGTATTTCCTTGAACTCTGAGGAAGTGGAAGTAAGCCAGGGCATGCTGTTGACCACTTCTCCTGATGTTATTTGTCTGGAGTAGTTTTTGGCTTGAGAATATGTTCACATTCCTGTATTGGTCTAAATTTCCCTTGCTCCGTGTTTAATGCAAACTGTGTAAGTTGTTGAAGGAGGAACTTGACAGTGTGGATGCGTGCTGACAATTTGCACCAAGAATTCCAACTATGGGTCGGAGATTTTTTCTTTCTAATCAGTGACAATGTACATAACCTTTCTGTCTACTCTCAGTGTTCTTGTCTGTAATATGAGGTTTTACTTGCCTGCCTCACAGGCATGTGGAAGCTTAATTAGTGTAGGTAATAAATGCTAAGTATTATTTTAGAAGATCTGTTGCATTCTAAAATGATCAAGTTTGGATCTTAATTCACAGCTTTATGGGCTAAGGTTCAGTATTGATTACCTTAGATTTTCACAAAGCCTCTCCTGAATTTAATAAGGGATTTAACAAAATAACTCTTGAAAATACTTATGATTCATCTTAATAAAAAGCTAACTTGTACTTGCATAAAACTAGTAGAGCTTTGCACATAATCAGAGTTTTCTTGAATGACAGTCTTTGAAATGCAAATGTTGTACAGGTCTTCCCCTTCTGAAGAATATATGCTTGTTATTGTATTAACATATGTAAAATGTTTTTCTTCAGATATTTTCTTAAATTATTTTCTTCGGGCTCCAGTATAAAGGAAGAGCATAATTTAAAATCACATTCACTTGGCATTCCTTCAACATTTCCTAAGTAAAAACAAATTACATGGTAAAAATGGATTCCATTGTTCTAGGGTGGTAGGACAAAGAGTAAAGTGTTGGGGTTTTGGGGTGCCTAGTTTGTGCATCATCGTGTTTAATCAGATTGGTATCAATCGTGAAAAACTGTAGATCTGAGATCCCTTTCTCAGCATTCCCCAGAAGATGAGTATTGCAGTTCATTGTTTTCTCTTCTTGTTTCAGACCTGCTGCAGAGAGATCATATTTTTTAAAAATCAGAGGTATTACCAGAAAATTCCATCAATAAAATCAAAGGATGCAGCATAGAAACAAGGAACAATATGTGCTCTGCAAAGGTTAGAGGACTCCAGAAGGAGCTTTCTTGACACCAGATACTACAGACACTTTATCTATGTCTATTGTAAACTTAGCCATGTCTCCATGTGTGTGCACTGAATGTGATTTTCCTTCTTCTCTAAGTACTGTTCTTCTTGTACTTCTTCTTGAGGCCACTTCTTGCTATTACAGTATGTAATTAAAATTAACCTTACTTTAGTCAGGGATTTTGAGCAAGTTCCTCCTATGGATTCTTCCAATCTAAAGGTTGCCTAAAGCTCCAAGAATAAGATGTGCCTGCAAGTGTCATTCTTTTGCTGCAATGTAGGCTTCTTTGGTAGTGTTAAAAATCTTCTCTTTAGGACACAGAACATTCTTGAGGATCACGTCAAGACTCTGGGATTCTCCCAGGAGCTAAGAATCATCATAAATCTAATTTTAATCTCTGCTTTCGTTGGTGGGAACATTTTTGACCTTGCCTGTGTACACACACAGCAATATGTAGAAAACAACAAAAATAAAACAACCCCAGCTCCCTTCATCTTAATCCTTCAAACATTCTTCTCAGCCATGAAAAAGGGCAGAGGACCAAATAACATGATAGGTATGAATCATATTGCTGGATGCCCTTTTAGAAAATGCTCAAGTGTTATTAAGGCAAGGGTTTAATGTGTATATACTTGCTGATGTGCCAAAATCGGTGGTTGTTGCATTCACAGCTGTGGTAGATGCATGTACAGAAGTAGTCATGCATAAGCATGCTCCCATGTAACGTGCAAATAGATATGGCTTAAAAAGGATTTATCTCTCGGTGAGTAGTTGTTGATTTCCAATGATGAGTGGACATCCTCGTGCCCTGGTGCAGTTGTTAGGTACTCCAGTAATGGAATTCAGGTTAGTTGTCTTATAGCAAAAATTTGCAATATCTGAAAACAGTCTTTTTACAACGAATGGATAAAACATGTTTGAGGATTTTCTGTGTAGCACAGTTATGTTTCTCCATCTATTTGCAGGGAAAAAAAATCTGTGTGCAAATTTTCTACTGAACTGGCATAGGCAATTGATGTCCTTGATTCAGAGCTGGCACTAGTCTAGATGCATCTGATGCTTTCATTCATTAAGGAAGATTTCCAGCAAACAGTTTCATATCTGCATATTTTAGCAAGTTGAGATGTCACTGAAAACAAAGCAGCGATGAACTTCTGTATTCTCTAACACTGGTCCAAATAAAGCATTTATCTGTCCTGTAGGAGCTCAGAACTAACTCCCAATGACTAATCTGACACTCGAGGCTGCACCTCCTGTACTTTGGTAATTTCTTTTCTTGTTAGGACGCAAGTGACTTAGTAGATTCCACTTACTGTACAAGAGAAACATCTTTGTGATCTTAAAGACAGTCTAAAAGGCTGCCTTTTTTCCCCAAATACATGTTTCAAGATCTCAGTGGAGATCTTTGGTTGTTCTGTCTCAGGAAATGACTGATACCTTAGATAGGGAATTCCTGATGCTGTCTAAGTCTCTGGCTTTGATGCTGGCTGGTAGAAAAAAGAGTCCTGACTTCTAGAGCTGGTGAGTAAATAATTCAGGAGTTCATTTGGACATGAGGAAATGGAATGAAGATGTGTCAGGGAAAGTTCAGATTGGACCTTAGGAAAAGGTTCTTCACTGTGAGGGTGGTTGATCACTGGAAGAGGCTCCCCAGGGAAGTGGTCACAGCACTAAGCCTGTCAGAGTTCAAGGGGGGTCTGGACGATGCTCTTAGTCATATGGTTTAGTTATAGGTAGTCCTGTAAGGAGCAGCGAGTTGGACTCGATGATCTTTATGGGTGCCTTCCAACTTGAGATGTTCTATGATTCTATGATTTAAGACTGCAGAGGTTTTGGCTGATTGAACTAGGACTGTAAATTTTAAAACATTTTATAGTTCATGTCTCATGGTAGGTTGCAGATTTTCAGTCTTTGAATAAACACACTTGGTGGAGGATGATGTTGGAAAATCTGAGAAAGTAGCAATTTTTTTTCCCAGAAGGAAGAATTAAGAAAACACTAGGTGAGTGAAACAAAGGATGTTTCTTTTATCTTTTAAAGGAGAATATGGTCCGTCACTATGGGTCCAGGAATGACACTGGAAAAGTATTTTTCACTTCTTTTGTGGGGTAGTTTGCAGGGTCATATGGGGAAACCAATAATTATCTAGTCTGTTTCTTTGGCTACCCAGTCTGTTCCCTCTGCCCCTTCCCCCCTAGTCTGAAGGATGAGGAGAAGGGTCTCATTGCTGAAGAACTGTTGAGGAAGGAGAATTCTCTTTAGATTTTTTTTTTTTTTTTACTGTGTATTTTAATGAATAAGTGTGGATCTAAAACTATTAGCCTCTTCTGCCTAAGCTAAAAGACAAATAGTGTCTGCGTGAGGTCTACCTGCGGAGCGCGGGGGGGAAGGACTGTCACACTCAGCCTGACCTATTTTTCTTAGTTGATGAAGAGAATGAGTGAATGTCCTGGACGCCCGTCAGCTGCATGACTAAGAATCATTTATACTAAAAGAGATTTAACTGAAAGCGTATAACAACAAATATTTACTTCCTTTAGTTAGCACATTCCTGCTGTATTTAAGAGTTTTCTCCAAGGAGAATATGCAAAGCCGTGTGTAAAGGAGCATGAAATTCTTTTTTAACTTAGACTGCTAGTCAACTCTTCATTTCAAATGCCCTGTTTAGTCCCTAACGGTTAAAAAACCCCTTAGTTTGTGTTTTCCTTCTGTAAAAATAATTTCCTGAGGGTTCCCTGGCTTAGAGAAAGACGGTGGATAAATTCAACAGTTTTATACAATCCCCAGAAAGTCAGTTGCCTTGCCTGCCAGAATCTTGCAGGAACCGTTTGAACATCTTATATATGTAAAGTTTGGAAAGAAAGTCCTGTGAGAACATGATTTAATGTTTCTAGGTAGGATGAAACTGGCTTCAATGATTTTTGTATTGTAAAAGACAGATTTCTCATCCTTACTCTTCTAGAACAAAACCTTTTCATATTTTTTTTTTTTTATCGATGAGTTATTTTTAAACAAGAAAGTTGTCCCTTTGTTGCATGGAAATTCTCCTAAAGTGATACAGGTTTGTGTTGAGGTACGTGCGTGTGCAGGTTTTAAAAATAACTATAACATTTAAAAAGGGGAGTGTGAAAAGTCATAATCCCATCAGAAAGTCGGTATTCTAATCAGTAAAGTTTAGCGTGGTTTATTTTTTCTTGCCAGTGCATGAAAAGTCTGCACAAAGACAATCTTTATCATCATAAGTCAGATGACGCTGATTACTTGAATACAGCACTTAACTGGCTCATTAAGTGACCCTTGAGAAGGCTGTGGTGGAAAATAGGTACAAAGAAGAATAGGTCCCGATTCTGTTGGGTTTGCCACGAGTGACAGTTTGGTGGCTGCTTACCGAGGGGTAACAGGACCCTCGGGAGCTCGGCCACCCACCCGCTTGTCCCAGGGCAGCATCAGCTGTACCTGCATCTTCCCCAAAACTGCTGCATCTGTCCGTATCGATTTTGACCAGGACCACCTGTGGGGTATGTCCGTCATCAACATAATCTTAATAACTGTCTGCTTTTTATTTTAAATCTCTGTTGGTAATTGATTTACATTTAGCCCTTTGCTTACACCATGCTGCAAACTCTCTTCCAATAAACTTTACTGGCAGTTAGGTATTAACGTACTTCATGCTCACAGTTAGTGCCTGTTTAGTGGATGTGAATGCCTAATGGTGGATTTTAATATCCCAACAGGAAAAGTCAGTTGTATAATTCCCCTCATAAAGAATTGACAATAAAATAGGGAGTTTGATAGTTTTCTGTAGATAATCTGTTTGGCAATAAATAATTCATTGTCATAAATGCATCCAAAAGAAAGTTGCCTGATTTTTCTCTTTTTTTCCAAGTTATCTGTTTAACTGTACTGTATTCTGTAGGCTTTTAAAATATTTGTCCCTGTGAATTTTGCATTAACTTTGCCAGTTTTGTATGAAAATAAGGAATCTCGTTATTTTTATAGTCACCTGGAAAATTTCCACCTCTAAGAGTTTTTGTAAGATGTTTAACACTACATGACATAATTCAGTATTTTTACTAAGTTAGACGGTTTCTGACTTACAAGAATAGAAATTCTCAGGAGACTGGAGCAACTGGCTGGGGTTAACCACGCACTCACTCTCTATTAAGCTGGTTGAAAGAGGGGTAGGGAAATACTGTGCTCGCCTTCTGCAATCTAAAGACTACATTTTTAAAGGCATGATAACTGAATAAAAGTGTTTACTTAGCTGAGTTCTGTTTTGTTGAGGAGATGACAGTCTCATTTGTTTAGCAAGGGGTTAAATAGAAACTAATCCTTTAGGCTTACTTTGAAAGGTGGTTATCTTTCCAGCAAGAGAGAGCATTGTTTGCTTTGCCAGAAACAGTGTAATTGTTCCTTAAACCATCATGTTCTGTAATAGAATAAACTTATTAGAAAGAGGAAAAATATCAGTGGCATAAGCATTGTCTTGAAAAGATTCAAAAAATTAATGAAAGTGCTTTTGTTTGTATCTAACGAGCATAGGCATTTTGCATGATGTAAGCCGTATTAAAGCTTTTTGTGAAGAGATTATTTTTTGTGTGATGAGTGCTCTAATAGAAGTATCATAGGTTATGGGAAACGGAACAGTAGTATGGTTGGCTCAAGTTAATTACATTTATTCAGAAGAAAAACTATTCTACTGTACACTTCAGGACAAGCAGAGAAAATACCGAAACCTTTTTTCGCCAGCATTTATCTATTTCAATTATTTTTGACAGTGTGTGTTGCATGTGTGCTTTAGCTACAGTGCCTTTATATCGACAGTTGGTAGCACAAGCCTTTTAAAGCACAAAGGGTAGCAGTACTTCAGCCAATCTGTGATAAAAGGGAAAAAATGAAATCACTATGGAAACTGCAGGAAGAATCTAAAAGCTTTCTTTATAAAGTAAACGTCTGATGTTTGTGACTGCGGGGGCAAAAAATTCATAAATCTGTACGATGCTATCATTTCTGATTTGTTATCGCAGCAAATGCCAAGTCTAAGCAGTCTGACCTTAGCCTTATTAAGTGCTTTCTTTTCAGATACAGTTATTATTCGACAATAGAGAGACTGCAGTGCTGCAAGGGGGAAAACTAATATATTTAAAATGTGTCTGTGTGTGTGTGTGTGTGTCTGTGTGCGCCTGTGTGCGTGTATATATATAACTATCCATCTTTCTTTCCCCATGAAGCTTATGGAGTTGGGAACGCTGAATGTGGGAACTCAGGGACTACTATTCTGAGCACAACTGAGAAAACTATGTTTCGTCCCATTGCATGCGCCTGTCTTTGATCTCAAATTGAAAATCTCTGAGCCTCTTCCTCCAATCCAAAAGCAAATAAATACTGAGAGAAAGAAGCCTCTCTCCTCTCAGCACGCAGGGCCTCCACGACTGAAAAATGAAGGTGACTGGAAGAGCTCCGATGAACCTCTTTGGACAACAGACAGCAAAAATACCTGTCTCGGTGGAGGAGTTTAAGAGCACTGCAGAGATCCTCAGACAGTACAGAATATCCTGGCTCACACAGGCCACTCTCTTTATCTCAAAACAATACCAGCCAAGCTGCTCCGTACCTACAACTGAAGAGCTGCAGGAATAGGAGTACAGTAACTAATACAGCTTCTCTATTTGAATCTCCTTGTCTTATTTAGAAAAGAGAAAAAGGCACGAATTCTAAGCAAGATATCTGGTAAGTATTTTTATTGCATTTGGTTGCTTGAGCTTGAAGATTATTTTTAGTCGTACGTATCTGCTATAAACAAGATCAGGGCTTGAATGAGTGTGGGTTTTGTGTGAAGTTTTTTAACGATGGAAAAATGTCGTGCCTGTTTTTGCATTTCCAACTTTGCTAGCTTTTGGATTTCTTTGTTTTGTTGCTGTGCTGCAATTAGTGTATAAGCCTTGCAAGTTTGATGTTTCAAGACACTCTAAAGAGCACGTTGTTCCTAGGCTCTTTGAATATAAACATGCCCAGTGGTAATACATATTATTGCCTATTATATATATACACACAATAACAGGCTTTAATATTTGTTTTAGTATGGTAGTTTTAAAATATACTGATTATGACCCAAACCAGGCAAGTACTTTCCAACTAAGTGTTTCAAGCTCTCAGAGCAGTGTGAATGTTTTAACTCTTATTGTACAAGTTTATATACGAAGATTTAATCTGTGACAGATGACAGCATGAAATTATTTGGCTATAAATGTGAGAGGCCAGAAGAATTCTTGATTATATTCAGATTTCATGGTACATTGGTGAATGCTACTATAGTGTGTGCTTATGTTATTAACAGTAAAGAATTCAGGTTAACAGTAGAAAAACAGAGACAATACAATTCTTGCAAAAGCAGGTCAGTCTTTCAGCAATAAATATAAATCCTAAAAAAGATATAGTTTGACATATTGGCTTCATTGCAGCTTTTTATACATATAATGAAAACCAATTATCTGTGGAGAAAATTTGACTTTGTGGAATGGAATTAAATTGCTTTTTAAAGGCTTCCTTAAACAGCACTAGCTGGAGGGAAGTCCAATAACATTTTTAGCTCTGAATTGTAATGACTTTCTACATTAATAAATCATGTTGTGTTCTGACTTTTATCAAAAGATTCCAAGGAAGAAAACTATGCACGGCAGGTTGAAGCTACAGGGGCAGTCCTGACTGTTTTTTTTCTCCATCCAGCTACTTCACTTATGGCCTCTCAAAACCAGCAGTTCCCGTGGATCAGCGCTTAAAGCGGTAGGTCCAAATCCATCTCAGCTGATGAAAACAATTGATCAATATAAATTCCTGCTAACAAGTGAATTGTCAGACTGGAATATCTGTAATGTAGTCTGCCTACATAAACCACTGTCCTTAAGGAAGCAAGGGAAAAAATTCTATTAATGTTCATCACTTTTTTTTTTGGGGGGGGGGGGAGGGGGCAGGAGGAGGGGTTGGGGTATTTTTTGTGGGCTTTTTGTTTGTTTGGGATTTTTTTATAAGGAAATATCTTGTTCTGATAATTCTATTTATATCTTGTCTTGCTATGGAACTGGGTACAAGATTGGTTTGAAAAGTAAACTTTTTCAAAAGAGATGGTTTAATTTCCTCAACAATGTGTGAATATGCCCTCTTGCTGTAATTCATGTACTACCAGTTAGCTAGGTAAGTGTTTGGGCTCAGTGTTGAATGGGGGGAGGTTTTGTAAAGTACGTATTTGGGATTCAGAATCTGAAACCTTACAAAAAGAAAAGTGTTTATTTGAACAGTGGTTTGGTCTGCTGATGATAGCTCTAAAGTAATTGGGGGAGGAAAAAAAAAAAAGATACCGTCAACTTCTACTCATTTTTCCCAACAGATCACGTATCGAAAGTGTAATCTGTAAGAGGAACATGAACTGGTGAAATGTACCTCTGATGCTGGTTTCCTATGTTATTATGTAGAATGTTTGTAATTATCTTGCTGAGTCGTAATCCCTGACATTTGCTTTCACAAAGCATCTAGTGGAGAATGCAATACCCTAATTATGTTTCTGTGAAAGAGTTGAGGGGAAAAAAAAGTTGTGCTCTTTAGCACAGCACTTTAAAGAAAAGCTATTTCATTAATAATATACATATCAAATTTTGGGAAGGCTAAGGATACTTTATCAACTGTAATTCCTGGTTGTTTTATATTACAGTGTACAAACATAGCTGAGTATATGTTAATCACAAGTTCTTCTCTAAACTACGGGCTGTACTTGCCTACATCCGAAGCAAAACAGGCACTGGCTCCAGTCTAAATATTTTTATATCTTTATGTTTGCTATCTTATTTTTTTCAGTAATTTCTGAGATAAGTGAAGTCTAGCTACCACAATTTAAATAAATACATTTTGTTTTTTAAAAAAAAATAAACCAGCGCTTTCTCATATGATGTTTTAAAATAGCTTTTATATTAAAGAAATGAAGATCAAGAATAACAGTGAGTTAAATGTGAATTGCAGCTCATGGAGATCTCCTCATGTTATTTTCTTTTATATAGGGAACTAGCCACAAATGATGTGAAGTTGTAAAACTGATTTTTGATCACAGGGAGAGCTCACTTTTTATATAGATAGGCTTGTCCACAAACTGAGGCAAAAGGTTAATTGAGGTTGCATACTTGAATACATTATGTGCATTTCACCTCTGTCACACAGTTAGTTACTGAAACACTGTGCTTTGTTTTATATCTGGTATGAATAATTTCTAAATACAAAGGTATTTACTGAAGAATCATTAAAATGGAATCTCCAAAGGAAAATGGATATGTGATACCGGTATGTGGCTTTGTTCACCGGAGTGGGGCTGTGTGGGTTAGCTGAAAGAAATGACTCCAGCAGTCTGTTCTCAAGCAAATTTCTCAGATGCAGGATTTTTATACAGGACATACCTGGCTTGCTTTATGCTCTCCTTTTGGGAAATCAATTCAAACTCTTCAAATATCCTACGGTACATGAGACTAGTTATCCAATGTTGTGCCCATAATGCCTGCTTTTATTAGATGAGCTGTACAATTAACAAAAAAAAAAAAAAAAAAAGGAAAAAAAGCCTTGCTTTTCCTTCCCCTTAAGCAACCCCCTTTTCCTCCCCCCTCTGTGCTTGTGTGGGTTTTGTAGTTAAAAAAAAAAAAAAAAAAAAAAAGCACCAGTCAGTATAAACAAAGATCACCCTTTACATAAATCCCATCATCTGTACTTTATAGCAAGGCATCTGCTACCGGTGACTTGGGGCAGACTTGGCTGGGAAGAGTGGCCATTCTCCTGCTCAAAGGCGACCTCCAGAGAGTGCAGAAAGTCTTTGGGCAGAATACTTCCCCCCACTCTTGTCTCAAAACCTGAAGAAAGTTGTTTCCCTCACGGATGCAGCCTGGGGATTGCTCCAGTAAATGCAGGGGGGGTTTCTGAGGAGGAGGAGGAGGTCGTGCCTTCGTAGCAAGCGCCGACTTCTCCGTCTTCCCGCGAGGTGCCCAGCTCTGACATGAGCTCACTGCAGAAAGTTTTCCTTTTCATCCTCCCATAAAGCTGTATTTTTTAATGCTGTGTTGTTTTTTGAATGGCGCGCGCGTTCGTGTAGGTACCACGCCAGCAGCCGATGAGGATGCCCCGGGATAACTCGGCGCTGGAAGATACGCGGGAGGCTCGGTTCAGGGTGAAAGAAATATCGCAGGGTATTACATTGAGCGAGGCCCAACCAGAGGTTGAAATCAAAGAGAACCGTGCTCGGGAGCTTGTCGCGTGGTCCTCGGCAGGGCTTCACACCGCTCTTTCCGCGGCGCAGCATCCGTGCTCTCCATTTTGCATTGGTACACGCATGCGGGGTCGGGTAGATGTTTCCAGGCAGTAACTCCGTAGCCCTTTGGTGTTGTGGCTTCATGGCCACGTTCTCACCTGCGAGGGGCTGGCACAGCTCCTCCACGCTCTACACTAGCAGCAGAGGATCTGCCTGGCATATATTTCCCCGGCAATTTTTAATTCTGTTTAGTGGCAACAGTTTGTTACCTGTTTGCTCAAAACAGAAGAGAAACCAGTGCAGAATGCTTCAGAATTTGTAATAAATTCATCTTTTTATCTGAGAATACTACTAATTTGTAAATATATTTATGACTGAAAGCTTTTCTTCCTACATAACACCAGGCTTTTACATAAGCTGATGATAAAAAAAATTACAGTCCAATGGATGTCTCTGTCCTTAAGGACTGGCACTCCAATTGACAGGACCGAGGTACTCTGGAATGAAACAGCCACAGGGTTTGTGAATGCAGAGTCCTGGTTCTTTAAAACGCGTCGGGTAGTCTAGAGGTATTCTACCACACAGAGTGCGTTACACTGAATAACACTGGTTTGCTTTCCTGTTTGTCTGCTTGTTTCCTCGCTGCGCTGGAAGAATTTTGAAAGGCACTGGCCGCCTGGCATTTTTTGTAGGAGTGTAATTAAATTCTCAAACATGCAGAAAAGATTGCTTTGAAACACTATAGAGTGACCATTGGCAACTTTCAGAATAAATTGCGTGCAGTTTTTTTAACGTGTTGTTTTGAAGTTGCTGGTAAAATGATTATTTATGTAATGGGTAGGGAGGCTTCTCTGAGTTGATGGGTTCTGCCAGGTTAAAATACTGGTTTTGATGTCATGTCTCTAATTTGCACTCGTGTTAGGAGTATGAACATTTTTTACCCCCCCTCCATTTTATAAACCTGATTTTACTGCCATGTGAAAAGTTTTCTTGTAATCTTCAACCTTTACACCTTAAAATAGCCCTAAACCAATCCAACCCACACACCTTAAGGCAAGTATACCCATGCACATATGCATCCTACTGCAACCTGCGTGAAATGAAGTTAAGACTGGCTTAAACAGAAGGGGGAAAAGTGTTTTAAAGCTGAAGGCTACACCTGGGCTGTACTTATACAGTATTTATGCAGAATGCAGAATCATTAGCTTTTCATATAATAAGGCATTACTTCCTAAAAGTCAAATGCAGAGTGTAAATGTCAGGATATTTTCTCTAACAGCTTCATTGACTCTGTCTTTGTGAATAAATTCTTAAGCTTCATGTCATATAAAATTAAAAAAAACCCCCTTTTTGTGCAAGTAAAATCTCAAACTGCTGCAAGACTGAAATGAGTATCTGCTGCTTCTTATGCCAACTAATTGGCTAACTATCTACTTGCTTAGCACAGTTTTCTCTCGGAGACACTAACTTCATTTCTAGTCAATGCTGAAAACTGATTTCTGGTGGAAAAACTGCTGAAGCATTTGCCCTAAATTGCTGTGTTTCTTAACACCTAGAATATTTGAGCAAATATGCATGTTATCTAATCAAACTGTTTTATTTTCCCGTGAATTATGAGAATTCAGAGGAAGGCAGAGCAGGAGTTATTTACCTTACAGAATTGGAATCCTGTTTCACTGCTGAAGTGTGCTATTGCTGTGTTGTCCAACACCAGACAAGATGAGATTTCAAAATTAAAAGCAATACTCCTAAATTTACATAGGATTACTGCCTATGTATGTGAAACCTGAAACATTTTTCTTAACAAAACCAGAACAACTTACCGATTTTTTTTTTTTTTTTTTTTTTTTCCCCCTGCCCCTCCCTCTCCAGGGCAAAAGGAGATCTTTGTAAAAAGTAAAGCGCTAGTAAATAAAGAGTTAAACTGAAGGCAGGCTCACTGGTTTGTTGAGATCTGTCAGAGTCTGAGTGGCTGGCTACATATCTGTCTCAGGAACAATAGCTACCTGTATTCTGCACGGACTGCTGGGCAGGCACTAGCAATCTGGAGAAGGTCTGCCTCTGTTAGAGGCTTTTTAGTGGGAATCCCTACTGACAGCCCTACTGCTCACTGGGGGGAGGCGGGCGAAATCTTGTCTACTCCGTTGACGAGGGACAGAGCTTTGATCGTTTTCATTCAGCCCTGACTTGGCCTGAGGTTTAGGTTCCCGGTCCTGAAGTCGGCGGGCTGGCTTTTCGCATGCTCGCCTTTCGCACGCTCGCGCGCGCTCGCGCGCAGCCCTGCGCGGGTCTGAGCAGGCAGATGAGTGTCACGGCTGTAACTGAGGCACAGAGCAATAAACATAGCAGAACCAATCTCCATGGTGGCAAGAGGGGGCACTGGAGGTGACAACAATGGAGAAGGACCTTTCTTCTGACAAGTTTTAGGTAAGAGAGAATATTTATACTCTCAGCCAAGTGTTTTATAGCCTTCTAAATAAGTTAGAAATTGTTAGGTTGCAAACGTGCCTTGTTATAGAAATATTTCGGTGTACGGCCGTATCCAGGCTGTTACTAGCTTTTAAACCTGTAATTGCTGTGCTTTGTGTTACGAGAATGTTTGCAGAAAGCAGGCAGGGTTTTTCTGTGGAAGTGGTGGCTACTATAGTTACGTTCTTAAGAAGATACCATTTCTAACATCTGCATTTTTAAAATTAACCATGCGGCTTCATTTTGGCTACGTTAAAATTATGCTTAGCTGTAATAAATATCCATATTCGATAAAATGTTGTGTAGCTGATAGCACACATGCAATATTAAAGCAGTGCTCCCTCAACCCTAATTTGTAATTATTTTTACACCCTTAACTGCACCGGGGTCAGAGAGTTTTAAAAATTAATGAGGTTCCCTGCTGAGTTCAAATAGTATAATCTACATGAGTTGTTGCTGCAGAGGGCTGAAATTATTTCTGCATATTTTTAATTAGGTGTAGACTTTTTGTTTCAATCTATTGCTTTCGAACACTTTCCTTTAAATGTCAGTTTATGCAACCTGCAGCAAGAAGGGAATGATGATCCATTGGTAAGAATGACAAATCAAGTACGAGAAATACAGGGCAGGCAGCGACAATACAACGCGAACATTTGCTGGATATGTTTTCTGATTTCGTGTGTTAGATCTGCGTTATCTTCCTGCAGCTGTGATCAGCTTCACCTATTTACAAACAACTACTGCTCTAGGGAGAGGGAAAACAGCAATACCTAATGCTTTGTGTGAGGTTGGAGTAATAGGGGACCGATGTGTTCAGAACATTAAAAAGAATTGTTGGAGTACTTGAGAATATATATATAAAAGAGAATAGCAACAGTGCAGAAAGAGGCAGTAAAAATGAAATAATGTACTATCCCTTTTCCTGGAAACGCTAGACAGATAGTGTCATCAGCGCTCCTGGAAAGTAGAATTTGCTGAATATCCTCAAATGGAAAGACTGGAAAGGAAAGGGGGAGGGAGCTGTTTACTATGAAATTTCCATATTGAAATAACGACAAAGTTTCATACCGCAAGATTTAAAGCATTGTTTATTATTTGTTATAATCTTCGGTGGACTATGTTGAAATGGTAAGCGTTTTAAAGCTGAATATAGTGTAATCAGCGCTAAAGACGCGTCTTCCATTTGCAAGACCCACTCTGAGCTTCCTGTGATATATTGTTATGTAAATATGGTGCAGCAAGGGAAAGCAGCACTATGGAGATTCAATTTACTTTGAAAGTTGTTCATTATGGAAGGGATGAATGTTATTTATTGGATGTGAATCAAAGGCTAGAAATGACTTTTTCACTGTGAAGTCTATTGTGATGGGTGCAGCGTGATCTAATCTTTTTAATTTTGGCTTTCACACCAGTGGAGATGAAAAGAGATCTGAGCTCATTTATTGGTTGCTAAGTCTTACTGGAGGCCTAAGTACCATTCTTCGTTGCTATGGCCAATCTGACCTCAATCTATGCAGTTTTAGGGACTTAAGCAATCCCTTTTTTATTTAGGAGCATGTACCTTGATTTATGTCCAAAATTGTGCCTGAATGTCTTTGTCTACAAGTGATAAATGGTGGTGTACAATTCATCAGTTCTTACAAGTAAACACTGCTGTCCCACTAAAAATATGTTTTGTTCTGAGTTAATGGTATGGAACAAGCCAGTCTCCACAAACAGCTATCTTTTATTGTAGAGAGCCACTGAAACTTGGAGCAAAGTGAGGGAAATTGGCATTCATCTTCTCTGCCATTAGCATTTCATTTGTGCTCTCTGGTGATGAGACTGTATGTCAATTGACAATGAAAGGCTAGCATTGTGTTTCCCTGCTTGAATATATAATTGATCAATTATGAATTTATTTATTCTGTACAGATATTAAAAAGTCAGCACTATGGTTTCTTATGCTGTTTGCTTGCTGCTTCATTATTACTAACTGTAAAAGTATTTGCAGTCAAATAAGCTGTGGCTTGGCTGTAGGAAATTCCCAGTTTCTGAGGCAAGTTCCTTGTATTCAAGTAATATCAGATATTTGTTACTACCAGACATGTACTACTTGTGTGGTTCTTAATGGTGCTTAGTCTTTCATGTATATTAGAATTTCTTTCAGTAGGAGCTGTTCTAAGAGGTAATTGAGAACACAGAGTGGGTTTTATACTATAGCAGTAATAATTTTGTTGCATTGAAATTGCTGGTAGTCATTCAGCTTGTACACCGAGCAAATACACAATAGCAGAAGCAAAATCTTTTGCTGGTTTCCTTGGTGTGGGGGTTTTTTGGTTTTGGTTTTTTTTTAGAGTAATAATAAATAAATACAACTATATGGAGCTGGATGTTGATATGGCTTCTACTAAATTGGCTACCATAGATTTACTAGTCCACCGAGGGAAAAGTCTGATCAATTGTTGATACTTGACAGTATTATAAATGTATTGCTTAAAAAACCCAAACTCTTGCTTTTTAGAAATGTAAGGAATAGCTTGCTGTGATAGAGTTCAGTATAGCTAAGCACATATGGAGCAAAAATATTTCTTCAACTGTATGCATTTTTCAGCTAGTGTACTAGAAGTGACAGTAGTATTTCCTGAAGCCCGGATTTTTTTTCATAGCTTATTTTCAATAACAGGCTAGAGTGAGGCTTAGTATTTTAATTGCGCCCATTGAGCCAATTTTTAGTCTTCCCGAGGTGAATTTTTAAAATTTGTGTCTACACTGGTGACAGATTTTCCCAGTATACTCTATGGATGATAATTGCTACCGGAATAAATTCTCAAAGAGGTGGAATTTACAAAGGTTTCTGGAACTACTGAGCTGCTTTTCAGCGTCAGATTGATAGCAGAATTTGCAGAGGCAGTTCCTTGGGGTTAGTTCACAATAGTGCTACTGCTTCAGGGCTTTTAAGAGTAGCAGTTATTAGCAGCTATTGCTAAAAATGGTCTGAGATGCTAGTTACAGAACTAACCTGGATGATGTTCTTGTAAAGGTGCGTTATAATAGTCCAGTGTTCATATAGTGGCTGCTTTATATAATAAGAAACTGTTAAACCAGTCCTGCATACTTGGAAGTAGACTTTTTGAGATATTTATTTATTTATTTATTAAGCACTACCAAGAAAAAAGACTTTGTTTTTTTAAAATGTTTTGAACGAGAAATGTCTTAGAAAAACATTTAGAAATACTAATCATAAGTGATTTATTGTGACTATGATGCTATTTCATTGTTCACTATTTGTTTCTACAAATGTAAGGAAAAAATAACTAGTTCTTTAATCTTATGAAAAATTTTAATTCAACAACACAATGATTAAAGAAGTTTTGTTGAAAGGTGTATGTCTTT
This sequence comes from Buteo buteo, assembly GCF_964188355.1. NCBI lineage: Eukaryota > Metazoa > Chordata > Aves > Accipitriformes > Accipitridae > Buteo > Buteo buteo. The sequence goes on along the minus strand of NC_134196.1, from coordinate 3,232,165 downwards.
GGTCTTTCTCACACCTGTATTTAAGTTAACTGGTTTCTGCATACACAGGCAGCAATTGCTTTTGGAGTAAGGGTTTGGACAATCAGGACACACAGTATGTCCTTATTCTTTTTCTTGATATGTTTTGGTCTTCTAAAATGCAAGCATAATAATTGAAATACTCGCTTCAGGGGTCCAGAATTCTGCTTAAAAGAAGAGAATACAGACATTATATCTTCATATTTCAGTAGTGCATAATACAACAATGTTGATTAACTGGCAAAAATCTCTCCACCACCTCGGTGGAGTACAAAAGTGAGAGAGAAAAAAAATCATTGCATTTTTGGGGGAGTCCTTCAGCTTATGAAACAAGTTTCCTTTACTGGTATTACAGCTTTAATTTTTGTAGCAGACTTTCCATTTATGAAACTTAATATAAGTAAGATCCATCAAATTGCTAATTGTTGCAGGAAAACAGGAAATATAAGCTTATTTTAATCAGTCACCACCTACAAATAAAGTTAATCATTATTCTTTCTTGTCAACCACTGCCTTATTGGCTAATTTATAGTCCAGGTTTTGAAATAAAGGTGTAACAGTGGAGAAACCTGTATTTTTGCTCTTTAAAATGCATGATTTTACATGTAATCTTGCCGATAACATGTATGTATTATGCATATATATTCACTGTGGATTCCTCTAACAATATTAACTAATAGTCTCTTTTGGAAGAGAAGGAGAAGAATAGATCATAATATAATGTATAAATCAGTGCATAATCATAAATCTTGGGGGTTTTTTTCCTCTCCCTCGCATTTTTCATGAGATGTATGCGTGTTCTCTCACATGTACCCAGAGTGAGCAAGCTGTGACATGTAAAACCAATTCCCATGACTTTTGAATTTTGGATGAAGCCAAAACTGTGTATGAATAAATTTCTGGAAGGTACGCTTAGTTTTGACTAAGGTTTTTTTTACATCATACCAGGTTACAGTAGGTTACACACGGGTAAAACAGTGCGGAGGAATTATAAACCAAAGATTTTTTTTTTGTTTTTATTTTTTTCCTTTGAATTTTCTGGCAGCTTTAGCACAGATCATGTGTTGGGGACACCAAACGAGGTGGCTCCCAGATGAGGTCTGGCTTACCCAGCCTGCTCTTGCCCCTGGCCCCAAGTGGCGAGCGAGGTGTCAGTGCTTCCTTGGGGAAAAAGCCCTGGGCTCCTGGTCCCTTCACCTGGGACGAGCACAGGCTGGGGCAATCCTCTCTCCCTCTCACAAACAAACACCATGGATTTCTCTCTGTCACTGTCACTGTTTGTCATCAGACATGCATTTGTATTTACCTAATTGGTCTAAGGCTACTTATGTCTTCTTATTCTTAATTTCCTGGTGTAATTTGCCATACCTCAGTGCCTGACTGTCCACGGGACTTTATGTTCTTGTTTCTCTCTTGAGATATCTTATTGACTAAAGTCTCGCAGAGGGTGGAAGCAGGGTCTGGGTGACTCAGGTGGTTTTTATTTCACCTGCAGAGGAGGACTTTTGAGTTTGATGCTGAATGGTAATAGCACAAAACCATTTTAACATCTGATGGTTGACCTGGGTATCATCAGTATGCCATCCCTCTTCTCCACTGGACATCTTTCCTATCTTTGCTATTGTCTGTATATCACTCTGCACACTGAAGATGCTTGAGAACAGAATAATTTGCATTAAGCAATCCATTACTCAGTAACAGTCTTCCTGTACACTTGATGAGATAGGGGTCCTATCAAAAAGAGAAAAAAAGGTGGTTGTATAATTAAACATAGCATCATGAGGTCCAATTCTGAACTCACTGTCAGCCTTAATTTTAGTACCTCTCCTTTTGATAATTTTGTACCCTCTGTCATAATCTTTAAGATGAATTTCTGTGTGTTTATATATATGTAGAATGTGTGTGTGTGTGGTCAGTTTGCAGTTTGTGAGAATTACAGCTTTGAACAGCATCCATTTTGTTGAAATAAAGTGACAACCAGAATAAACCCTCAAGGTTGTCTGAATATTGTTTCCCGTACTGTTTTGTTTGCTGTAAATCAATAGATTCTGCCAGAGCCCAGCTGAGCGAGAGCAGTTCGCTTTGTCTCTCTCTATCAATTTCATCATCTTCAATCACCCCGATGATACTATCGACCAATTCTATCAAATATTTTCGGGCCCCAAATGCGGGGTGACGTATTGTCCTCTGCAAAGTGCAGGGAAGAAGTAGTTACTGTCCCTTTGCTGGAGACCTTTCGGGGCGAAGCCGCTCGGTAATTTGACTCTGCTTGAATCGCGGGCGAAGCCGCCCTCCGCTAACTGAAATTCCTCTGGAAAGGGTGCGTACGCAGATGGTTACGGTGACTCCCCTGACGTAGGGTCGCCCGCGTAGCGGCGTGGCAGTTGGGCGCGTGAAGGAGCCATCAAGAGCTGTTGAAGTAGCTTCGATGACCTGGGCCAGCCATGCCTCCTCTTTGTTGTAAGGAATGACTTCCAAGGCTTTGCTGATCAACTGAAAACTCATCTTTCTTTTCTTTCCCTGGTAGGGTTAGTTTTCAGACAGATCAATCCCCCGATCCGGCTGACCGCACGGCTGCTCGCGCCCCGGCGTCGGCACCGTAGAGGCAGCGCGAGGCCGGCGAGGGCAGGTCGGCCCTTTCGGCAGGGGCAGGTCCTGGGGCTCCTGCAGGACCTCAAACGGCGTACGTGGGAAAGCAAAAGGAGCTCTGGCAGTCCTGCGCTTTCCGGAGCGAAAGGCGCCTGCACGGGCGATTGCGCGTGTCAAATAGCGTCGCCATTAGGACGCTTTTCTTCTCTGCGCTTGCATCTGGAAAGGGATCTGATATGGTGTTCCTTGCTCCAGGTTGGTAACGCCGTTTCTTGCAGAAAACCATTTGGATCAGTCTGTAGGTCAGTCTTGTGGACAAAGGTTTTATTCCCTTAAACCTGAATGAGAATGGTGACCCCCCTGAATTCCAGATTCAGTTTTCAATGCTCGCGGTGTGCCATCCTGTGATTAAATCGCAAGCGCACTACTAAAACGGAGAGGTTACATTTTCCAAAGGTGTCTCTTACCTCTGCAGGTTTTTTCTCTAGCCCATCAAGGTATTTCCTTTAGCTTCTTTTGCTTTTATTCAGTCTTCTGTTATTGATTACATGGGTTCCAGCCCTCTCTTTTAAAGAGGTAGGAGAAGTTTGCTCTTTCATTTCTTGCTAGTAATTCCTCAAGCACTTCTACAAAATCGTCTTTATCTTCAATAGCAGCTGTCATCTTCCTCTGGGCCTGCGGCATCAGAAAATGGTGGCAGTGTGTTCATTGCTGGTGGCATTGACTTGAATCTGAAGAAATCCATTTTTGCAGTGTCATTCTCAGCTTTTGGCATTAAATTTTTAAATTTTGCTACATCAACTCTACTATATAGGCAGCAACGTGATCTCTACAAATAGCTTGTGTAGCAATCTTATTTTCATTACTGTTTAATATCTTCTTACCTTCTTAAAAATCTTAATTCCTGTTACTGTGACAGGGCCTTTGCATCTGGGAATGGAGAACTGAGGCCTCTGAGACTTTTACTTGGCCATCAGCTGGAAACTGTAGATTTGAAAAATGAACTTGTTGTCGGAACCTGAACCAACCTTCATTTTGCCATTTAACCATAGCACTAACCTTGGTTTCCGTCACTAATGAAATACGGCAAATTGAGAGTGGGTGTGACTGGGGCACTCTAAGTTTCTCCGTCAAATGAAATGATCAGCTCGGCGTGTCTTGGTAGGCTTGTTGCGTTGACCCAGATGGGAACTGTACTGTGCCAGACCAGGAACGCTGATTCAAGCAGAGTCTGCTCTTCTCTCTATGATGAGAACCCAAATTCACACTTAACATTCAGTGAGATGCAGCAGACATTAACAAAAAAAAAAAAAAAAAAAATCCATAATACTGAGTATTATTGCCCCATAAATTATACCTTTGAAAAGTTTTATTGGAAAGCATATTATTTACTAGTAGGTTGAAGTGCATGATTTTAGAAAATTGCTTTCTGGAAGAAGGAACTATTAAGTGGTTTGGATACAAAATTTTGCCAACGTAAATAAACGTGTACTGATACTGTAGAAAATAACAGTCTTCCTGAGAAGTAACTTGTGATCGCTGCTATCTGCATTCAGCATATTGGCTCAAAACTGTTACTGCACAAAACTGACATTCTTCCTTTCACCTTCCACGTTCATAAAATTCACTTAAAAGCTGATACTTGCCCTTATATGTTCTTTAGATTTAGAAATCCTTCACAACTCTAGATATAATAAAAGCCAATTATGCAAATGCATTCTTGCATCATGGTACACATTTGGATTGTCAGTTTGCTTTAGCATGTCATTAAAAATGATAGATAAGGAGTATCTATAACTTACACATTGTGGGTGTGTATTCATATATATATTCACATGTTAATCATGTTTATTGTGTAACCTCTAGACCTACCCACACCCACCAAAACTCCAAATCTGTTCTGTAATGCATGGTTTGATTTTTCAGTAAGTATATGTTTCATATACAGGTGGAGGCTTTAATACATTGGGGGAAAAAAAAAATCAATTCTATTGCTTCTGGATTGTCAGGAGATCTGGCACACCGTGGGAACATCTCTTGAACAGAAACTGTCTGCAGGGCCTGATAGATACAAAGAGGAGGAATCGTGTTCAGGTATTAGTGCAGTAGTTCCCAGGCACGTAAGGATAGTCCTTCCTTTCTCTGGATTTCCACTGGGTAGATTTTGCCACCTCTTACTCAGCGTTGAGTGTTTCTGTAGGCTCCCGTGTTGTTAGCAAGTTGGTAGCGGTCTTTTTTTGTGTTCTTGTTTCCATAACCCACTCCTCCCTATCAGGGTGTGCCTGAGAGAAGATGAGATTTATTTTAAGAGCAATTTACTCAAACTGAAATGACATTAACTGGGGTTGGCAGGGGAAGCCATACTGAGGGACTGTCTTGCTGAAAGTGCCTGTTCCTTTTCATCAGAAAAATTTACCGTCTTGGGGCTTTTAGTAGTCCCCTTGGGCAATCCGTAGTCAGTAGTGCCTCCTCTGGCATTTGACTGGTCAGTTTTGGTCACCTGGTGACTCATAGTTGTCATCTCAAAATGTTACTTTTTGGTATATTCCAATTGGGATAAAGGTGATGGAGAAAGTTGCAGCAGGTAAAAAAAAAAAAAAAAAAAAAATATGTAGCTGATGATTCATTTGAAGACTATTTAAATAAATAAATATGAATTAATTGCCAGTACCTTCTCTCTATAAAACGATTGGCACTAGGAGGAGCGTTCTTCTTCCTAGATGAACTAATTAAAGTAGACCAATACTGTGGACAAAAGGCTTTCCAAGCGTGTTTTTCCACAGTACAGGTGCTACAATGCGCCTCTGGATTTTCAGACTGAGCAATTTTTTTCTAAATCCAGACACTGTCCACTACACTTTTCTAGAAGCAGGGAAAAGGGTGCAAGAACTGGAGAAGTCCCCTGCTTAGCAGCCAGCTGTCTTTCGCTGTGCTGACTACGTAGATCAATATTCCTCCGTCTCACTGATTTTTCCCACCTTTGTGGGTTTTAGTCCACGAGGACTGAGGTGCGTCCTTCATCCCAGTCCACATAAGCATCCCTCCAGGGGTGCTGGAGAGAAGGGAAGCAGCTGGGATTCGGATCAGCTTTCCGCCCCGGTCTGTGCAATAGGGTAGAGGCGACTTCTCCGTTTTATAGACGTGGTCTCCACGCGATGGGAGGCCGGCAGCGTGGACTCAGCACCATCATCCTCCGCCGGCGTGCCCGGCCAGGTTTGGCATCGACCGAATCTGAAGACTTCAGGACGGCGAGGCAGGCGATGCTGCTGCGAGGTTTCTATGGAAACAGAAGTGGGAGATGAGAGGCGACTAATAAGAGCTCAACTCAGCCAGCTCCTGGATGGTGATTTAAAAATCCGGACTTTTAAAAATAACCCTTTACCTTATTTCCCCCCACCTAATCTTTGTTTCTGAAGAAAGGGATCAGAAAGGCAGCGGGTTGCTAGCAGCAGTGAATGAGAGCTCTCACTCACCCCTTTCATCTGTTGGCTGTCATGCAAGAGCTGTAAGTAGCAGTTTACTAAAACTGGCTGCAGGCTTATAAAGTGTGTAGTAATTGTAATTTTGGACTCGAAGAAAACGTGCAACGCATTTTAAAGGTGTTCTTCCACTCCTGTTTTCATCCTTTTGAATGCAGTGACTTCAAGGGTGGCACAAAGGCACTTTCTAAACCAGGGACTTACACTAGATATTAACTCTGGCAGAATGTAAGTGTGTTTTACTGCATGCAAAATACTGTTTGGTACGTTGTACCTGTATTGCAGCCAGGATCTAGGTCTGTTATTGCTTTTAATCTGTTTTGTTTCTCTTCATCCTTCCCAGCATCATTGTCCCTACACTGGCGAGTCCTAATTTTGTAGACCCACAATGCTACAAGAAAAATTTTGTGAAGTTTTTTCCAAGAAGGATCTTAGAAGAAGGTTATTACGTATCAGTGAAAAAGGGAATTCTTTGTCAATCCTCTGTTTTATTTAAATTGCTTAGATTATTTTTTCTTCCCTCAAAGAGTTTAGGAGGTGGGAAATTATGATTGTATCAATTCCTTATATAAAATTGAAAACTGATACAACAGGTCATAGTTGGCGTTAAGGCTGAATTTAGTGCATTCAATCTCATGCCGGATTGATTTTTGCTGCTGTTAAGTTAATGTGACTCTTGGATGCTTGTATTCACCTTTAGAACACAGGAACTAGATCAGATAGTGACTCAGCTTCTTAATATATTTTTAAAAATCTGTTGAGAAAAAAAAAATAAAAATAGAGACACACAAGAGAGGTGGGAGCTCCACAACTTAGTGTGACGTGGCAGTTCCCATCCATGCAGATGCTAAACCAGGATGAGGACACCAGGTGGCTGATGTCCTTGTGCCCCTGGGTGCTTCTCCTCAGCCTCAGCTGTCCCGTCCTGTCCTGTCCCGTCCCGTCCCATCTCTCTGGCTGATGCCGTAGGGATTCTGGGAAGCCTGGGGTGGAGGGAGTGGGACGCTGCCTTCTCTGTCCTGTCGCACATGCGCAGGAATATTACTGCTCTCCATATTGTACTCGGAGTCCGATTTTGCTCCCCAAGGCCACTTGTGTATCCGATGGGCATGTCTGGAACCACGTGGTTGTGTGATGCTGCTGAGAAAACTCTCCAGAGAAACAAAGGGGTGGCAAAGATCAGAAATCAACAGTTTGTGGAAACTGGGAGCTCGGTTGGGTGGTCTAGGTAAAGTTCAGTTATGTGGCAAGGAATAAATCCCTGCACTTCATGCCTCAGTTAAGAGGCACTTCCAAAATTTTAAGAAAAAAAATCTGCTCATGTGGATAAGTGGGGGCAAAGTGGCTGGTTGCGTAAAGGGAGAAAAGTTACCTTGCTGGAAAAGGCCATGTGTACAACGGGGGCATTTAGTCTATTTTCTCTGTGCATTTAGTAAACATTTTTTCTAAAATTTCATATGGGAAATTCAGTCACCTTTAGAAGAAAGTTACCAAAGCTGAAGCTCCACTATAGTGTAAACCAAAAGAATTTTAATTCACCTCTAAATGCAAATTTTCTCCATTGCACAAGTGTTTCAATTTTTCTCGGTCTTTTTGGGGGAGCAGGGAAGGGAAAGGGAGTAGGGGAAGGAGTAGCTAAGGCTTATTTTAATTAATAGTGATTTAAGTGTGAGTAATTTTCGGCATCTTAGTATTTTTTCCGGAAAAGAAGAGAGTGGTAACAATCTACTATGATTTTTATTTTCCCCTTTGATGTACTCTGCATTCCTCCTGTTGATTATAATGTACTTAACAGTTGTGCTTGCAGACTTGCAGATGTTACACATGCTGATTTGTCCTCCCAGAGGCATGGTAGATTTGACATGCAATTTTTTAAATACTGTATTTGTCACTGTTGAAAAGCTTCTAAGACTATAAACATCATTAGATCATAAAAAAAAACCCCAAACCACATCAATTGCTATAGCTTGCTGTGTTTATACATATTACACAGGTGAAAGTGTAGAATACTCATTAAAATATTGAGTGTTGCAGTGGTCTAGATGCCATAATATGTAAAAGCACTTTTCAGTAGGTTTTTGCTGCTGTAAAATAATCATTCAGATCATATTTGCTGTCTTCCTCAGCACCGTGCTGACAAGGACTTGTTATTTTGAGTATCTCTTAGAGATGCCAGGATAAAAGTAGGGTTATACTGGTGGCAGTATGGAAAGCAGGTCACTTCCCAGGGACAGTCAATGAAATTTAGTCTCGTAGGTGTGGAAGTTCCCTTTGGAATGAGATCAAGGCACTTAAGCACTTCTTAATTTTTATAGCAAATCACAGTCTTTCCTGGATTGCCTTTTAAATCTTCTACCAAGTGACAGCAGTGGAAGTGCTGCCAGAAGGATTGGTAGACATACCTATCCGTTTGTGGAAAATAACTGAGACTGAATGCAAGTCCTGGTGTTCTTAGGGTAGCACCCCTCATCACAGCCTCTGAACATGATTTATTAAAATACATTTTTTTTCTTTTCTGCCTGTTAACTAGCCCTGCTGGCATGATTTAAGCTTAAATATAATATATTTAATGATGTTTAATAATATTTAGACTAGTCCAGCTGGCATGAGTCACACTAAGGGAAAAAAAAGATAACAGTTTTGATATAATTTGCTTAGATACTAGTGCGATAGGTCCTAACACATGTCTGTAGAAATGGAACAGTGTTAACTTATGATAGTACTCTTGCAGGGCACTTTCAGGGTGTGGGGAGCAAAATATTAGCGTTTTCTCTGAATGTTTCTTTTGGAAGGAAATGTTAGGAAGCAATTTTACAGCCTTGGTTCTGCTTCTGTGTAGGGTTGTTTTTGTGTTGTTGTTTTGTTTTGTGGTTTTTTTTTTTAATCCATCCTTATGAGGTTTCCCTCTATTGCTTTACCAATTTCATTGTTCTTCTGGAATGTTGCCTGCATGTGAGATAGTGCCCGTGGAGGGAGAGAAACAGAGAGAGAAGGGGGCTTTTAAGTAACTTGAGCTAATCCCATTCATCCCTCAAATTATCCCTCTTCCGCAGGGGCCGTCTACCCCGTGAGTGTATGATAGCCATCCGCCAGCACTGGCAACTCTGTAGAGGTTGTTTCAGGCTGAGGTCAGACCTGTACAGCTTTTATTAAAGAATCACTGATACTACAGGTGGAAAGCAAACTGTTAGAAGGTCTGTTCTGTTTTTATTTTTTATTTTTCCTCCCTATGTGAAATTATCTCTTTAAATGTTTTTCTATCTTTTAGCTTTAAATGTTCTTGGAAATGTAACTTGCAGTGACAGAGAGGACTGTTTCTTAGCTTAACAAATCTCACTAACTTTTATACTATGTTTTCTACTATTCAATTTTATTTTTTTTCCCTTCTTAATGCCATCTCATTAAAACTATCACATCTTCCGCATCACACTAAGTGATTTACTGAATCCAGTGAAGTACAAACGTGTTCCCTTGGCGATTGGATCAGGCAGAGAAGCTCATCAGCTCTCTCTAATTTAAAGAAATTGCATCTTATTTTTAAACTTTATCATCCTCCATCAATTTCCTTTTCCTCCATTTTATTCATTTTGGTAGGGTTCAGGGTAAACGCACTTCGCCTCTGGGGAGTTTTTTACCACTTCTGAGTGAATCCCTGAGCCTCCAGCTTTGTTGGGACTGTGTGAAGTGGGAGTTTTTGGGGCAGGTTAAACACCTGTTAAAATAAAGGAATCAGCTAACAGGTCAGAGGGCGTTCCTGAATGGTTCCTTTAATGCTCACAAATATTACGGCTAATTAAGAAACAGCTATAACTAGATAGAGCTGTCAGCTCAGGAAGAGAGTTGCAGAAGGACTCACGGACCAAAACGACGTATCGGAGTCGACCGCTGGAGCTGCCGTGCGTCTCCTGGCAGGAGTGTGCTGGGAGAAGAGGGGGAGTTTCTCTGCAGAGGAAATTTACTGCTGTGTTTGCAACAGACTGAACAGTTTGAAATAAGAATTTGGGGTGGAGAAAAAAAGAGAGGAAAAAAAAAAAGAGAGAGAGGGAAATCTCTCTCATGGTACAATTAGTTCTGTAGATGGCTCTCCTTCCACCAGGATGTGTGTGGAGAAGGCGACCAGAGAATAGCTGGTTAATATTTCTTCTGGCTGCCTAGGAAAAGCAAGTTTTAAACCCCTTCCTGGCAGTGTGAAACTGGGTTGTGGAACTCGGTGCCAAAGCAAATTAAAGAGGACAGAGGTATAAATGAGTTAAAAATGGAATTAGGGAAGTTCACGGAGGGTAGTTTCCATGGTGGCTATAAAACATAACTGTCCAGATGTAGTCTGCTCCTTCAAGTTCACCTTAAATCTCTGATTTAACAGAAAGTAGGAGGAATATGTCCTAGTTTTATACTCTTCCTTAACTGCCTGCTCTGAGCCGTGGCCAAGGACAGCATTCAGGGTACTGGCACAAGTCTTCTTGCAGGTTAGGGGCCTGCCTTGGCTTTTTTTTTTTTTCCTCCAGAAATAGGAGATACTCATTTCAGTGTATATTTCTGTGTGTTTTTTTTTTAAGGTCGCGCTGCAAATAGATTCTCAAATTATATTATTCAGGCTCCGCTCTGACTTGGGTAAGGAGGTAACACCTAGATGTTCGTTAGGAACCTGCAGTGATCAGGGAGGTCGGATCTTTTACTAGAGACTTCTACTCCTTGAGCAGCTCTGCAAGTCTCCGGTAGGAATTGAATTACATGTGTATCCTTGCACACTCAGGTTACAGAATGGATCCGACTGGTGTTTCAATTTCATATTTCTAGATACCACATGCCACAGTGTTCTCTACTACTTTTGTGATGGTTTGTGTCCTTTAAAATTATATCATAAGCAGCGTCATTATGTGTCAGACAAGATAGGTTTTTACATCACACATGTAATTGTGTGTCAGACGAGATAGATTTAATAGATTCTGACTCTCTTTCTCTCCCTGGTAAGGATGATGGTTGTTATTATTTATTTTTCTTTTTTTGTTTCATACTGGTACAGATAGAGGACTTTGGTTGAATACAATCTATTTAGATTTTGATTTCAGATAATTAGGGAAGAAAGAAATACCAGAAATTCCTTCTTACACAATTTTTTTTTTCTGTAGCTTCTTGATAGATGGCAATCTCAGGCATGTTTGAAATCAGTCCATTAAAGCATACTCGAGGCTTGCATTCCAGGCTTATGGTAGTATGCTGATTATTCCTGAAAAAAAACGTGGCTGGCACATAGTGAATTACACTGTTGAGTTCTTCAGGATTGAAACAAATGTTTACAAGTGCATCTCAGTCCATTCTCCACTGTTCTTTGACTTTTCTATTCTCTGTTCCTGGAAGGAGAAGTAAGATAAGACTGGGGAGCTGGTGGGGATGAGCTGGAGTGAGTGGGAGCGAGATTAACAGTACTGAAGGCAGATAACTATTTGACTTTAGATGTTTAAAATTCCTACTTGGGTTTTGAAATCTAGTATATTTAGTAAAGAAAAAAAATGCTAATGTCATTAATATTTTTGTTTGTGGATAATTCTGTTTTAAGTTGTCCTTTCCCAAGAGTAGTTTTAATATTGGTGTTGTCTATTCCAGGAGAAGAGAAAGCAAAGATTGCTTTTAGATTGGGGGCTGGGAATTTACTTAAACATGAATCCCTGAAGAGCAGAACCACTTGAGTTCTGTTTAGCTCTACCTTAATTGTGTTGAAATGTTTCAGGAGACGTTTATATGAAATATCATCCATCACTTAGAAATTTATGTGAAATTATTTTAGAGGATGAATTGTAAGAGTTACTTGAGTTACTAGTTCAAAGTTTTGAATTGGGAAAAAAAAAATCCATAAATTTGGGGATGAACATTAGTTCTTTTGATAACTAGCTGAATTATATTGAAATATATATATAATTAGTACTATATATATACAGTATAACAACATTTTGGTGGAATTACCATGGGCATATACCTCTTTAGCAGGTTATATGCCTTGATCCTGAACTGCTGGAAAATATTTTCTGATTATATTGAAGAGTATAGCGAAATAGATTGTTAAAGCTCAGGGAAACCTGTGGTTTATCTTTATCGCAAATCTTGTTGGCACACGAGTACATATGATGGTGTGTACAACCTTTGTCATCTAGAATTCCAGAAACCAATGAACACTCTTATGAAATTTTGCTATTATGATCTGCATTGTATATCTGTTTGCACAAAAAAATTTAAATGACTGAAGTCTACAGATTCATAAGGTGTAACCTTATATTTCAGATTTGGTTCCTGAGAATATGTCCTTTTCCTGAAAGAAGATCTGGGAGGATGTGCATTGGTCAGAAATAGGCACAAGTTCCCAAGCACCAAAGATTTTAGTATTTCATAGCTCTTCCCAGCTGGATTTCAACCTAATTTGGCACGTATCTTGTAGCTGACCTCAGAGAGAATAATTCAGTTGTTTGAACCTCTTAGATGTGTAGCCAAAAGTGAATTGTCTCGTTGCATGTATTTTTAAACATCTGCAAGCTGAGCTGGGAAGCAGAATGCAAATTCTAGGACTTGAAGATACCTGTGAGGTTATGAAAATTCCTTTGGGACTGCAGGGAATCCTGGAGCCTACAAACGTATGTTTTTTCCAGGCACGCTGTATTTGGAAGTTTAGTGTTTGCTTTAATTTCTAGTAGCTCAAGTACAAATGACAATAGAAGTAGCTCATCAATAATTTAATAATAAACGTACAATCTGAGATAGTATCTTTTGTTGAACCTTTTAATGCATATTCCATGAGGACTGGAGGAATTGTTTCCTGCAGTTTGTATTTCTGCTATATTCAGATATAGGAATAATTTGTTGTTCATGTATGCCAGAAAAGTTTAATGTTGTAGCCAGTTAACACTAGCAGAATTGTTTCTTTCAATAGCTCTGTTTTACTGAGGTAGGTACCAATATATAGACAAATGAGATTTCCAAGAGACTGCAGAGGAATTCCCGTGCCCCTTAGTTAGGAATAGGAAGGGGCTAACTTCCCAGCTCATGGTCGTGTGGGGTTAGGTGGGGAGTTCTGAGTTGGCACTTTGAAGCTATTGGCTAATATAAAGATGTGATGATTGTTTTAGCTCGACTAAATATTGCATATATAAAAAAATGCCCTATTTTCACTATACAGTAAATTTTACTTGAGATATTCCAATCTCTGACCGTGTTTCTTTAAAAGCAGTGTGCATTTCCGCAAGGATGTTCTGCATTCACCAGTTGACCTTTGAGGCAGAATTGTATCGAAGCGTGGGTTTTTGAAATGCTTATATTGTCTGCAACCATGGGTTTGATTCCCAGAAGGGATTGTTTGGTCCTTCACCATTATGAACCCTACAGCATGCGCTCTGTTGAGGTTTTTTCTGTGGAGGTTTTTCTCATAAGCACCTATAATCCAGGATTCTCTCAGCTACAAAAACACATCATTGCTCTTTTTTAATGGCAAGCTCTTACTTTTGGCCAAACTCCCGTTTAGTCGTGGGCCCGTAACTTGCACCCACCCTCTTCTACCAGCCATCCCGAGCCAAGTTGCGTTTCAGTGGTTGGTGAAATGACTTGTCTGTGCAGTGATTTATAAGATCCTCTCAAATCTTTGAAAAGTTGCAATCTGTTTTCAGAAACTTTGCAAGCATTGATTAAAACGGAAAAGATCTCTTGCAGTGAGGAAATGGGCATGTGCCATCATGTTTTAGATGACTTTGCGTCATGTGCTATGACCCAACACCACAAATTCAGTAGGTTCAAAACTTCCTTTAGGCTTGCTTAGTTCCAGTCTGGAAGGTCCTTTGTTATAAAAGCTGTTGTTTTAGGAAAGTGAAGGCAACAAACTACACAGGCCCCCACAAGTCTGTGAGTTCATTTGGCATCCCCACACAGGATCTGCTGCCAGTGTGTATCCACAGATGTGACTAAACATGCTGCCATCTCTCCGTAGTGATCCCTTCTTCTGAAAAATCTTGTTTTTAAAACAGACAAATACATTAGTCCGGGAGAATAAGTTTTCTTGGCTTTGAAGTTTTAGCAGGAGAGTGGAGTGGATTTCTTGAGGAAGCAGTAGAAACTGCCACATATATTTCATGTGATATTGGGGTCACGTTTGTCTCCTCATCCTCAGTAATGAGGCAGGCAGCAGCTGCTTCTCTGAATAGTCCCCTCACTGATTTATTTGACTAGACAATATCTAATATCCTGGCGGTGACAACTGAGCGTGGTATCCTTTGCAGTCAGTGCAGGTGAGGAGCTGTGGTTATGATCTTTTTCCCATCTGTGCCATGGAGATTAGCTGTTGTGTTCTCCCGTGTGCCTCGGTAAAATGTTGGCCTTGAGCTTTGGGAGCTTGAGGTGGAGAAAAAGGAGAGAAATAACTGAGCTCTGTTCCGTAAAGCAAAATATCCAGGAACAAGAACCAGATGGGAATTCAAGTGTATTTCTGAGCACTACAATCACCATATTTAGGGGCGATGATTTGGTACCTCAGCACCCAGAGTAGGAAATGGCCTTAGCTGGTGGTGATCACAGCTTGAGGATCATACACTGTAGTAATTTTCTGACTATATACATTATAACGGGTTGGTATACAAAGACCTGATCCAGAAGAAATGGTGTTAGAACTGCACCCTTATATAGTCAAATACCTTTTAAGGTATATATAGTCAAATACCTTTTAAGGTATATATAGTCAAATACCTTTTAAGGTATATATAGTCAAATACCTTTTAAGGTATATATAGTCAAATACCTTTTAAGGTATATAGGTCTTTCCAAACCTTGGTTTGAAAGGTGCCAATGACTTACAGGGATGCACGTTGGGAAAATGAAGCTCCTCTGAGATTGGCAGTTTTATGATATTAAGCTGAGAAAGAGCTGCCCGAGTGGAGTTTCAGGAGAATGGAGACAAGGAGAGACATCTGCTACGGCTTGGTTGTGGAGAAGAATAAATAGTATATTGGGGTTTTCTTCCCTCATAATTGTGACACTTGTGATTAACTCTGGAGTTTTTGGTGGTGTCTCATCACGAGGTAAACTGAAGTGTAGAGCCCGTTAAAGACCTAGTTCAGCTCTGGAGTGAAGCTTCATTTATAACAAGTTTGAAAGGAAACCATGTTCTTGGAGAAAAGGAATTAAGCGGGGGCTAGGAAGTCAAACTTTATTTGAGTCTGAGTGTATTTGGCAGGATGGCTGTTCTTGCAGGTTTATTTCTGTCACGTCTTAACACCAAGCTTCTCACAAAGCAACTCCAACTGTGTCCTTTCAAACCGGGATGTCACCTACATTGCGGAAAACAACCTTTATCCTTTCAACTCCTCAGGACTTGCAGACAGAGCAGCAAAGGCACCAGAAATGATCTTTGTCTCACCTTGCGCTTTCGCTCCACAGGTGCTGGGGTCTCGCCGAGCCATCGCCGTGCGGAGCAGGAGGGCTGCGGCCAGCCTCTTCCCGCGGGAACCCGGCGCCGAGCGTGGCAAAATCCTCCGGGAGGGAGCACAGGTGCGTGAAAAACGTTGGGAACGTGGCCCCTTATTGATTTTACATTCATGTTTGACACGGAGAGTGGGGATAATATTCCAGTGGTGATTACCCTCAAGACATGCACCGTTATACAAAATAAATGTCAGCGCTTGCCCTCCCTGGCGCACGCAGCCTTTTAATGCACACAGTTAATTTGAAGATTTTGGAATTTTAGGATGTCCATCCTCTCTTCTGGCAGACCACAATTAATTAGTATCTCCTAAAGTAATTATTAAAAAAATAACGTCAGGGATTTTTTTCTGCTCCTTGTTGCTGTTCTTGGGAGTCTTAGAGCAAGAATAAATGTTTGGGCTCGCCAATAAGGATAAATTTTTAGGTCTGATCCTGCTTTCTCCTGCTCTCTGCTGCACCTTTCCAAATGTCCCTCAGCCTTCCTGATGACTTCTTAGTAAAGGTAGAGTTTCAGATAGTCAGTTCTGGTGAGCACAGAAGAATGCTGGTGTCGAGCATAGATTATTTTCTGATAAATCATGAGTCAGTGATTGGTAAAAGTCAAGTTCTGATAAAAAAATGAGTCAAGTTCTGATAAAACATAAGTCAGGCCTCATATTTGGAAATACACAGATTTTTATATTCTTTTTAACAATTCTGATATTTTTCTTGAATTTTGGTTTCTAAGCTATTATGAATGCGCCCAGGTGCAAGCTGAAGCTTTTGCAATTTTATTGTCAGTGAAAGGTGCATGCTTTATAGCTAGAGACTGAAATCCACTATTCTTTTAGTCAAAGAAAAGTGCACAAAAAAGGGAAAAATTACTTCCACACTCTGTCAGAGTATAAAAGTTGATGGTGTGGGGACACTGAGATTTGCAGAGAAAGGCTGTATTCATTTTGGTTTAGTCCTCTGCTGAGAGTGACAACAGTAACCATCACTGTGGAGAACAGTATCCGCTGACACGTGGAGAGAAACATCTAATTAACGTATTTTATTGCCTGAGAAGTAATTTGAATCATGTGAAATAATTTGATTGTTGCTATTCTGAACCTGAAGACAGGACTGGAAAAGTCCAGGGTGTGAGCTTGCCGTGGTGACTGAAATCACCCGGACTGGCTGGAGCTGAGCAACTCGTGCACGTACCTGGTACCTTCAGGGATGAGAACTTGATGTTCACTGTAAATTTTCTGGAGCTGTCTGTTCCTTTCAGTGGTCTTTAATTTCTTATAGACCAAAAAAATTAAAATGTGTAAATTATCATGTTGGTAGGTTGAAGGAAAGGAAACATAATATTTTCATAAAAGCAAACATGTTTTTAGAAGAAATTCCTTTCCTTTGGTTGGAGAAGGGATTGTGACCTTCTCACTTACAGTTTCCTCTGTGACTTAAGAGAACAAAAAAAGCATGTTGGCCTATGATAGCGTACTGCCTGTTTTGACATTAAAGGAGTTAGTCCAGTCACTCTAAAGTAGTAAGAAACAGTAGAGATACCAAATAAGCTGCTTAAAATAAATGAACTATTTTTAGAAAAAGCAGAAACACTGACTTGTTCACTTAAACTTAAACAGGAGTTACCTTGTGGTCTCTTTCCCAAGTTTTAGGCAGGTAATACTTTCAGGGCTTAAAGAACAAAGAAGCATGAGCTTCAAACATCTCTTCTGCTTATATTCTTTTGAATTACTCTACAATAATTTATGTAAGTGGCTTCTGTTGCTCCCTTAATGACTACCTACTTTTCTTGCTGTGTTCTCTTGCATAGGACCATAGGATGACTACACAGCTACTTCAGTGATATCAGTAACGGACTAGATAATGTTAGATTTTTATACTGAAATATCTCCACAGTATGCAAAAAAAGGAAGAAAAAAGATTATGCTTTTCCCACTTGAAGAAATATAACACTCATTAGAAACCAGGTTGTTAAGATTAAGGCAGTGGAGAGGTATTGCTTGAAACTGTGCTAGCTTTTCACGTCTTAGTTTTAAAATGGTACCACAACACATTTCACAAAAAAAACCTGAATAAAAATATGACTTTTGACATGTGTACCATTTTCAGTGTTCAATTCACAAATATTTTCATTTCTTCCCTAGTAATCTGCCAAATCTAGAAAAATAAATTTTACTGTTCAGAGAAAGTTACTGTGCATGTTTTTAACTGGATATTATGCTAAAAGTATTACTTCTTTTCTTACTGGCAATATGCTTTCCAAGCATAAGTGTAAATGGTATACCAAGTTAATTGAACAATATTTTTATATTACTTACCCTGTTGAGCACATAAGCTTTTTTCAACAAGGTAGGAAATGTATTTCGACTTTCAGTTAGACAGAAAGACTCTTATCCAATTTTTATTTAATGACACTCTTTTATTCCAATGTTTTCTAAGAAAAGAAAATGAGGAATATTTAATGTTTTTTTCATCAAGGAAAACAATACTGAGAACAGCAGAAATTATTTATCTGGAGTATAAAAAAATGTTTCTCTGCTCTTAGGAGATGCAAATACCAGTTGTTTCATCGTATCAACAAAGTTCTCATGTTGTGGATTATAATTTGCTTATAGCTTCCGGTATGGAAAATTATTTTGAGATGCAGTTTAAGCAGCAAGCCTGTAATAGTTTATTATGTCATGAATTTCTGTTGCTCGTTCCCATTGTGCAGGTAATGACTTTGGGGGCGGAGAGTGAAACGAAATTTCCCATTGAGTAGATAAACACTCATTTATTACCGCCAAATTATAGACTAGTTGATAGTGAGAACCTCTATCAGTTTTTAGCCTTTGACTCCAGATGAGTGAGGTAATCACATGACTCATATCATCTGCAAAGAAAAAGCTCCTCTTCAGAAAGAGTGGTTGAAAGACTGTTGCTGCATTATTAATAAAAAAACAGAGGCAACACAGAATCCCTGATGTCTCAGGATGGTGAGGTGAGACTTTGAATTGTCCCATAGGAAACGGTTTTATTTTATTTATTTTCTTCCAACAAGTTTTGCGTTTCCTTTGTTGCCACAGGCAGCTGTAACGCTTTCAAGTATAGAGTACAAAATGCAAATAGCAGCACTACAGTTGAGAAGTGGTTGGTTATGTTTAGTGCCACAGAATGAATGGCAAACCTACCTGGAATGTGTTATCTCGTACATACATTTCTATTTTGTAGTACATCTGCTCGGGCTTCCTGGGTAGCTTTGAGTAGTGAGGAACAACGTGCGGGGATGCTCACGCTCTGCCAATGTCGCAGCACTGGTGATACGGTATGGTAAAATACATAGGGCAAGCGTCAACAGACCATAGTATTCCTTCAGTGAAAAAAAGTCACTGCTGCTAATCACTAGTGATAGACTTTGAACTGGTGAAGGGTGCGTAGTGAGAGGCTCATTGTTTCATTGACCATGGATGACATCATTCAGTGATGTCACGTAAAATTAACACTTTATAAGGAATCACCTGCGCTTAACATTTAATATCGTCACTTTTATTTTGATGATTTCAATTCAGTGCTCTGGCAGCCCTGCCTTGGGGACGCTGGCTAGCGAGTTGGGCTAGCTGGCTAGCGAGTTGGGCTAGCCAGTTTGACGTTTGGCAAGAGCCAGGGGAGCGATGACACCCAACCCGTGTGAGATACGAGGAGCAAGGGAATCCCTCCGGTCTAGTACATCCCCATTGCTTACAGCTCACTGGCACTGGCACCTCCTTCAAAAGGAACCAGTTACCTTCGTAATACAGCTTGCTTAATGGACGTAACTTTTTTCAGGTGTATGAACACGTGTTGTTTATTTTTGTGCCCCCTGGTTTTGAACAGCAGCTCAGAATGGGGGTATTTGAAATGTCTGTCAACCCGCTAAGTACTTAGCTAATGAAACAACGCACTTCAGAAACGGTATGCACTGGGTAGGTGAGGTGATGATACAAGGGTAAGTCACACCATGAAACAGAGGGCAAAATTTAAATTAATGAGGTTTGGGTTTTGGTTTTTTTTTTTTGTTCAAGTGACTTTAAGTTAGGCGGATATTTGTTTTTACTGCCCATTCAAGAGTTTTATTGGTAAAAACTGCTGAGGGACAGTTTGGGTTTAAAACCAGCAGCACTCTGCAAGCGTTAAGTGCGGTAGACAAGTGCCGCTTGTGTGTGTTGGCAGTGAAGAGGATACGGCTGTGGAAGTTAACAGTGTGTTTACAGTCGCACATCATCCTTTAGCTGGTTCGTGACTTTCAAGCAAGTCCAAAGAACATCAACCAGGAGGATCAACATTCTAGAAAACTTTCACAAAAAACACATTTTGAAAGAATTACAAAAGATTTAAGATTTAGATTCAAATACATGAAAGGTTGCTGCTAAGAGGAAAGTAATAAACTGTCCTCGCTGTCTGCGGGAAACAGGACGAGAATAATAATGCACTTAAATTGTAGTGAGGGAGATTTGAATTAGACATTAGGGAAACTTCATAAATGTAGGGTTAGTGAAGGACAGCAGACGATTGATGAGAGATGCTGCAGCATCTCTGTTGGAGATTTTGGGAATGAGTTAGGCAAACATCTGTCAGAGGCAGGTTAGTCATCCTTGTTGAGAGCAGAGGGCTGGTGAGATGGCTCCTGATAGCCCTTCCCACCCTGCCTAGCCCAGCTCTGGTTTTTTGCTGTGCTCGGGAGCCGGGGAGGTTAGAAACTCTGAACTGAAGCAGCTTCTTTCCCCTAAACTGGTTTATTTTACTCTTATTGAGGTATAAGATAAGGCTTGAATATACTTTTCACCAGCAAGTTTCCGTAGCTTGCTTTTCCCAAGAAGGGTGTGAAGAGAATAGTCAAATCCAAACAAGATTCGGATTTGCTGTGAAAATGCAGCATGTCTATTTAATACTATTTAAACCCTGGTTTTATATTATTTGGCAGGATTCTTTGTTCATATGTTGTGAATGAAGTCTTTTTCTAAGAATCTGAAACAAAATTTGCATATTGTCAGTGGGTAAAATCAAACCTCAGGAATTTATGGCTTAAGTTCCATTTTTATTTAAGGAAGATTTGTTGAAATTAATTAAACTGGGGGTTGCAAAATGCCCTTCTGTGTTGTTTTTTTTTTAATATAGGAGCATAAACAAATAAAGTCCCTTTTATTCTGAGTCTACATGGCATTATATCATTTCCCACATCATTTTAAACTTTTGTTCTCTAGAGAAGGTGTTATTTACTGTAAAATCCTACGTTATTCAAAGTAATATAATGTGTCTGGTTGCAGCTGATGAAGACATTGTTTTCTAGAACGGATGGTAAAGTTCATTGGAGCATTAAAGAGGGTATTCTTGGCATCTCGTATGTAGATACAGTCTAGACACTCAAATAATCAGCAGAGTCATTAGAATGTCTGCCTGTAAGAATACCAGTGTTGGTGGTGAGGAAAGAAATATTTCTTGCTCATCGTTGTCTTTCTTCCCTATTTTTCTTAGCGTCTGACCTTTCATGCTTAGATACTAATTTGCCCTACTTGTAGTTTGTCTTTCCATTTCTTCTTTTTGTTTCGGTTCAACAGCTGGAACGGGAAAATAGTATTGGAGCCCCATTGATGTATTTTTACTGAATGATAGCAGAATTTAACCGGCTGATATTATGCAGTCCTAATTAGTTTTATTTACAGCATTGGAGGTTAGAAAACCACTTTCTAACAGAAACCAGACCATTGTTTTTCACAAATGCTTGTTCCAACGTGCTCTTAGATTTGGAAAAAAGATCAATGCAAAGCTCTATCAGTATTTTTTAATTAGGAAATATTTTAATCGTGATCTCGGACTTCAGATAGATCCGTGGTCTTTCTGAGTATTAAAATAGTGGTATATGAGGGTCCTGCTTTTCTTAAGTGTCGTCTTTGAAAAGCACAATTAAAAGTGTATTTTTGCTGTGACTGTCACCATACAGTACTTCTACAGCAATTTTAAAGGGGGAATTGGCTTTGAGTCCAACAGGATGGGGCTGAAGTGCTACACATGAGAGAGAATATATTCTAGTGGGTTTTTAATAGATTGAGAAAAAACACTGTTTGTCTTACAGAAACAAGTAAAGGGCCTCCTGTGACACATAAGATTTTGTAAGCACACTGAACTGGCAATCAGCTAATCTCTCGTGTCAGAATGATCTCAGTAATTGGATCCCCTATGAAACAGCAGGAGTCAGCGGTGGGTGGATGGTTTCTGTGCAGTGCAGTGCAGTGCAGGCAGCTGAGTTCTCCGTGCTCAGCTGCGAGGTTGTGGGAGCATGATTGCCACAGTACCAGGAGGATTGAGGCAGGTTTTTAATTACTGCTTTATTGAATTATTTGGTATTATTTCTTGCAAGTGCGCAATGAAGCACCACGTGAGAATACTAATTTCTACTCGGTTAATCATGGGTGCTAGCGCTTCCGCTGCATGCTTGTAGCCTGCTTGTGTCTTTTAGTCTGGTAATAATCGTGAGAAGTACCACTTTTACATTTCTATAGTTGACTTATGTAAATTTTTGAGTCGGAAATAATATTATTAATGTGCTTGTGATATTACGATTGAAAGTCACAGGAGAGATTTCAGCTTTACAGGGTACCACCATGGGAATGCCTTGTTGTTTGAGAACAAAACCAACCCAAAATGTAGAAGGCAGAAGTAAGAAAGGGTTTTATTTTCTGTTGTTTGTAATACGTAGGCCTGTTTTGACTCAACTAATTATCAGAAGTCCCTGTTCTGCTGCGAGTATTTTCACCAAGAGCAATAACTCCTACAAGACAGATGTCCTGATATTTTGAAAGAGTGGTTTAAATATGTATGTGTATGGGGTTTTGCATCTATTTGATGTTTAAATTAATTTTAGAGACAGCTATGGATGTAAGATGCTCTTTCTCTTTTAACTGCCTCAGACCATACTTCTGTGAAATAGTATAGCATATTTTTCAAGCTGTTTAGGGCCCTAAAAGGCTAACTTTTTAATCACTGAAGTGCCAAATAAAGCCAAGCATTTGAAACCATATAAAAAATGGTTGCTATCACATAATGTATTTAGCATGACTTGAACAACAGCTTCAAGCTTTTGAAGTTGATTTTTTTTTCTAGCTTTGACATAATTTTCCCTCCCCCATCACCTGCAACTGTTATTGATGCTTGAATGAGTCAATATACTTGGAATCTGTTTTCCTATCTTATGCTAAATCTGGAAGACCTCAAAGTCAGTCCCTATTCAAATTAATTCCATTGAGCAGAATTGGAAATGGAGAATGTCACTGTGGGGAATATCTATCGGTGGGGAATAGTGAATATATAGGCAGGGAAATACATAGAGGGAGCATTTTAAGATGGGTTTTATTTATAATTGATGTTTGTGTGTTCTACATATATACTCTATTTTAATAACTTAAGAAATTAGCTTAGTTTCGGTGTTTATCCTCTATCCCCAGTGTCACTTTATTTGTTACTTGGCAGATCAGAACCAGGCAAATAGAGGGAGAACAGTTTTGTGCCTCCTCAGTCATCTGCCATTGCTATATGCACTGTAACGAGAGTGAACTGTTGTTTCATGCATTTAAAGCAGGATTAAAATTGGCTTCGTAAAGAGATCAAGGAAGGGTGGTTTAAATCCAGTAAGTTTTAATAACTTTTCAGAGAAAGACAACTTTTGATCTGACTGGGCATAGAAAAGCAGGGAGTTTCTTCAAGACATCATTGCAAAGAGGAATCGCCAGTTGTTCTAGTAGTTACTCAGTCCCATTAGTTGTCCTTTAGTTTTGTAAAGTATATTTTTTCTCTTTGAAATGAATTACTTGTTTTCCAAGAACCACTTCATAGAAATTAGTTCTTTAAATGAAAGTATTTACTACTGGTGAGCTCAAATCAGTTTTGTCTTTTCTGCCCCCAGTGGTTAAATAAAAAAAAAATAAATTAGGTGTATTGGCCTCATTTTATTATTTGCCTAATGAACGCTGCACACAGATGTAAAGTCTCCTCTTGAAGAGTTCTTAAATAGCTGAGTATGTCTTTACCCTAGCTTTATTGGTGTGCTAGCCCTGGAGCATTGCTTCAGAGGTAGGTTTGGGGTTTTTCCTCTTTAAATCTGCTTCTCTGGTAGACACACACACATGTTGTTATGTGGGTGTTTTTGGTTTTGGTTTTGTTTTTTAACATTGTTTCCCAGCCACGACCTCCTACCCTAATTTCCCCAGTCTTCAAATGTTTTTATCCCCTACTTTAAGGAAGTTTTCTGTGAGAAGGCATGATGTGCAGGATTTTGCTGCAGCCACTTTTCACATTTAAGAGTACTGCTTTTCCAGCTTATTTTGGCAGATAGAGCAAAGTGATAAGATCGCTATGTAGGAAAGCTGGACAAATACATCAGTGCTATACTTGGCACTGATATTTTTCCAAATACCCCATTTTCTCAGTTGTCTTTTTCATATTCCACATAATCCCAGTATCAGGGTCTTAATCAGATCCCAACTTGGTGGTTAGCGCTTCTCTTTTGATAGGTTTTTTTCCAACAACATTATACAAAAGGTAGTTTCCTTCCCTTTATTTTCTTTATGTGAGAAAGGCCATTTAGGTTTTACTTTGCCCAAATATACATTTTTTTCACCTGCTGTTTCTGTGGCTTGGTGTGCGGTGAGACAGCTCCTCGGTTCCCAGTGCTGGGTTGCTCTGACAGGCCGCGTTGACTAATTGGTCTCTGCTATTTTCTTGATCTTTATCTCCTTTCTCTTGCTTTCCCAGCCCACAGGAAAGCGCTCTCCTTGAGCTTCTGACAACCACCTCGTCTCTTGCCTGGTGCCATTATTAACGAAACAAACCCAAAAGTCCTCATGTGGGCTTCTTGTAAGTAGTGAGGAGTCAGGCTGGGAATTAAACGTCTTTTGCCTATGCTGCAGCGGAGAAAGAAACAGCTGAGTGATGTCTGAGGCACCGATTGACAGGCTTTTTAAGAACACCAAAGAGACTCACTGTTAAGTTTTTGATACTATGTTTAGGTTTCTTTAAAAAAAAAAAAAAAAGGAATAGTATAATGTCACATTTAGTAGGGTAATAGTATTAAGAACTGACTCACAAGGTAGGTACAGTGTAAGTACAGTTCTCCATTCCCACACACTATATATATAACTTTTAGCATCCTTCTGCTCTTCACATTGAATAATTCCACACAGAAATGGAGAGCATTACCAGTGTTCAGAATAATGAAGGAAATTGATGCTGTGATTTAATCTTGTATTTACCTGCTTCACTAGAATTTTAATTCTGTTTGGAAATTGCAGGGAAGTTTTCTATTCATGGTGTTTCATGACATTATTTAAAAAAAAAATTTCTGGTGAATTGATACCATTGTAGAGCAGAACTCAACTTTTTAACGTGGAATTCAAGTTGGGAATTTTCAACAGATGCAGAGGCACAGATCATTAGATGCATTCAGATTTAAAGTTCCACTTTGAAAAGGTGTCCTGAGCAGAATACAAGAATTTACAATTACAGCATTTAAATGGTCTCGATTCTGCCCAAACAAAATGCCCTGCAAGTATAATACGATTGTGTTTAAAAAATGTGAGCGTTCACAGTGTTTAGAAATGAATAGCAAATTGACTCTGTTTTTCCACATATTTTCTTTTTGCTTAAGATGGACAAATGGTCCAAAGTTAAAGCTTTTGGGGCATCTTAAGTATTTCCCTGTTTAACCTGCTCACAGCTTTGTTTGCCTTGCTTTTTTTTCTGAACTTCTTAGGTCAATGGTTCTGGACTAACTACTAGTCTGTTTAAAACCTATGTATATATTTTTATTTCTGGTATAAAATCTTAGCCTTAATTCCATGGCAAGGTATTTCGATCATTTATAGGCTTTGACATATTCCTGATGATCTGAAGACATGCACTATCGTTAAATCCTATATAAACTATAACATTCCATCAACTCAAACTTTAATTTACACCAGGGTAACACCGATAACACCCAAAACACCTCTGAGTTAAGTTGGATGGAATGCTGCTGTTAGAGCAGCACAGTTGTCCAAGTGCAGTACAAACTAGCCTTGAGCTGCTACAAGGTATTCTGCAGTTGACTTGTTGGAGGATTTGCTTAGTAAAATCGGTGCCAGTGTCTCTGGATATTAAGGGTTTCTCTTGTACATCAGCTTCTTTGATGTCTACGGTAGGTAGGCAAATCAACGCAGCTGCACAATGTGTCAAACGCCACCAGCTACTGTGGCAGATGGCCACCAACGTTGTTGGCCTTCAGGCTAAATACTCAGTTAGCTTTAATTTTTGACTCCTCTGTCCATTCTCCCTTATCCTACAGACTCATGAAAATCAGTATAACTGTTTCAATGGAAATCGTCAATAGAGAAGTTTCATTTACTTCTTTTTGACCTGACTTCAGGTCGCTTGTATGTATATGTATACATAAAAAGAATTCCCAGGGTATGTAGAATAAAGTTCATTGATAACTTGGTTTAATTGCAGCTTTTTTTTTTTTATTTAAATTTGCAGAAAATTTAGGTTAAAAAATACAGAAGGTTTGAAGAATTGAATTCTAATTGTGATCAGTCAGGATTAATAATACAGGTGCTATATTCCTTAAACATTTTAAAACATTTTAATTACTAATTATACCTGTACAAACCTCTTTTTTTAATGAACGCAAACCTGCAATTCAAGGATATGGTGTATCTTTCATACATTTCAGTAGACGAAATGGCTTATAGCACCAAAAATGACTTCAACGTTTTCTCAGTAACATGCAAAGCAAAAGTTTTGTCAAAGCAGTTGACTAGGTTGCTGTTTGATCTGGCATCCCAGTGTCGAAGTCAAGATCTGAAATCACTTTTTTGGGAAAGTGGAAGAGGTGTCGGAGCGCAGGATGCTATCCCTTACGGCCAGCGGCCATCTCCTTCACCCAGCCGCGCTCTGGGAGGAGCTGAGGTCCTATTGACGGGTCCCGCTGGGCGGACGGGAGGAGGCAGGAGATGAACCCCCAGAATTTTTCCCTTCTGCTCGGTGGTGGGGTTGTCTCCTGCTGCTGGTGCCTGTGGAGGGCCGCCCTTTCCTCGCCCGACCTTTGGGCTAGCGGGGAGCGGAGCAGGAGAGAGCACGGGGGAAAGGCAAGCCTGGGCTTGGCAGCAAACATCTTCTGGAGGTCGTTAAGTGAAGACGAGAAGAGGAGCTTAGGGAGGAGGTGGGAGTGCTGCCAAACCCCTTTTGGCTGCTGCCAAATCCTCTCTGCGTTTCTAACTGGTCAGTGCAGGCATTTTCCTTAAAAATCGAAACAGGTAGAATTCTGGTGTACGTCATCGTATGTGCATCAGGCAACTTTTGGGACTCTTTGACTTCAAATCTCTTAACTGAATGGATAACAGCAAATGAGAAGTGTTAGCACGCTTTGTAGGGGGAAGCAAAACAGGACTAGGGCAACTTATTCTTTGCTAGAGCTTGTCGCTGCTGCCCTTAATTGCTGATAGCTGTGGGTACATGTGGCCACCTTTTCTGTCAGCAGCTTTAAGGTAATGCCCCTCACAGAAAACAGAATAGAAGTGGATCCTAAATGAGGAAAGCCATTCAAAGACTTTTCTCAAAAGGAAATCATCTGGTTTTTAAAGGGCATGTTACACAAAGTACCTATCGTAGTTGTTCTTGGAAGTGAAGGTAAGATTTTGAGAAGGAATTAGGAGATTGCTTATATTGCTCGTGGGCTTTTATTTAATACTGTATGAACCCTTGTCTGCTGCTCAGTTAGGTTCATTTGCAAATATGAAGGGAGGGGAATGAGATGATTCAGAAGAAAAGCTGTATTGTATAAAGCCTTCTATTACATAATAGAAATCAAAATTCAAACACAACTAGTAGAGATTCAGTAGTTAGCAGTTAACAGTTATTATTTGGCCAATAGCAAAATGAGAAATCAAGATGATACCTACTTGGTATTTTTGAAAAACTCTTTTCCGTCTGAAGCAAAATGCATTTGCTGATGCTAATGGACATTGTAGTTGCATGGGGAATGAAGCTGGAGGCATTTTGTAAGTTGTCCTTTATTTAATGGTCATGACTGGCACTTCTGGTAAATGAGGCCAGATGTTAGATGGAGAGTCCTCAGTTTGGCTGCATTTTAATTTTTTTTTTTAGCCTTTCTTCCTGTGCTGTTTATGCCGGTGTACACTTTTTATTAACTCCAGTGGATGTAGGATCATGCCCTTATATCATAATTTTATTGAGTCTTACTGGAAAAAATGTTCACATAAACCCTGAAAATGTTTCATATTTCAGAGAAAACAGACTACATTAAGATTGCGTTTAGAGAATGAGGAAGAAAACTTTAAAGTAGATCGTAATTACTGCAGATGGTATTTGCATTAATAACAAGTGCTAGAAATGTTTTTGTGGTTTAGTTCTCACTTGATGACTGGGGAGAATAGGAAAGAAGGAAAGTGTTTGCCAGTGCTGTTACTCGTTAGTCTGTTCTGTAAGTACAGCAGGATTTCTGGCTGGTCATATGGAAATGAGTGAAAAATATCTCTGAAATTAAGAAAAAACATCTGAAAATCTACCATATTTAGTAAAAGATCATCTAATTTTAATATATGCTGTGGGTTCAAATTTATGTCCCTTTGTCAGTAAGCTAATCTGAAAGAGTTTAATTGGGAAATACCTTTTACCCTTTTCCTCAGTGGGCTTGTGCTTTCAGACCTATTCAAATTCATCATCAGTCTTGTACAAATTATCTTAGAAGGCCCAAGGAAAAATCAATAGGAATATTTCCCTCAGGGTCCACCATACTGATTACAAAAATGTCCATGCTAATAGTGAGTTTACGCTTTTATCTTCACAACCGATCATGAAACAGCTTCAGTGTATACATTCATATGGAGCCAATGATGCTGCAAGTGCTTCCATTGCTGGTAAATTTGTAATGACTTGCATTTACACCAAACTGTGCTTTGTGCTTCTGACAAAAATACGTATGTAACTTCCAAGGCATAACACGTGTGTTCATTTTCTCACCACATGTACAAATCTGATGCATCAGACTTGACAGTGTATATCGGAACATCTCCCATTTTGAACTAGCTTTACTAACACTCTGTCATCTTCTGTAATAACCCTTTAACTTTCCTAGGGTGAATTACAAATGTTTGCACTCATGCAAAGCATAAATATAAATGTTGACAGTGTCATGCAACAGTAACTTCTTGTCATTCCCACCAGCTGCATGATCGTATAACGTGCAATAGCTGCTGGAACTCAGTTGTGAAGTAAAAAACATATAGCTGGCTTTTGGGGACCTCTATATTACTGTTGCCAAATTCCTATGGAGTATGACATCCTTTTTTCCTTTTTTTTTTTTTTTAATTTAAGAATGCAAGAATGCAAAACTTTTGCAAATAGTGTTGCTCTTTGCCTTCTACTGGGCTTGCAAAATTGTCAGCGATAATGTTTCGATAGAAGTTTATTTTCTTTTTATTGTTTAGCTTAAATTTTGCTGTGGTAGAAACTCAGCCTGAGTTTTGTCAAGCTGAAGGTCAAATTCTGTTACAAATGAGGACAAAATAAGATTAAGTTCCCTATTTTTGGAGAACCTCAGTAATGTTAACAATCCTCCACTTCCTACGGCGAATTTCTGATGGCTACAAAGTGGTTCAATGTTAGCACTGCTGCCGTCAGAAAGGAGTGCAGTAGTGGCAGGGGAGACTTCTAATTTACATGGGTGTTTTTAAATCCGTGACAGAACGGTGAAGGCAGTAGGAGGTACAGATTTTCCGCAATGTCCACCTTATTATAGACTTCTGTTGCCTGGTCTTATTTCAGTTTTACAGGCAAGGAGGTGTTGGATTTTGTCCCTTCTGTTCTCTGATATTTGAACATGGGTGTTAGACTGTTCAGAAGCTATATAAAATTACCGGGATCTTTAGCAACCCTTCCTTTTGCCCAAGAACGTTACATTGCACATGATGAAAAAAACCCAGTGCCTCTTCCCCAAAGAGCGCTCACACGCCAGGCTCATTTGCTCACTCTCTGGAATTAGAACATGATATTTTCACCACGAGCGGTCGGCTGGTTGCCGTCTTCGGCGTTGATAGCCACGTTTGCCGCTCTGTGACCTGGTGGGTACCTTCGGTTTTAATATTCAGGCTCTTAGACCTTGCTGGGAGCTGCAGGCAGGTCCCTGAAGAGGGTGTCCCATTTATATCCAACCCAGAATCAAAGGGATTTCTTAGGAAGATGGAGTTCAAACAGTGGTAGCCTTGCAATAAAAGTCCAAAACTGGGCGCCCTGGGCTGCTTCCCACGGTGGGCAGTGAAACGTCTCGGCGGTCAGGGGTGCCGGCGCTCTCCCGGAGGGATGGGTGACCGCAACTGGCTCGTTGTGGATGCTGCGTTCGTCGAGCCCTGCAACTTAAAAGCATTGTTTATTAAACCAGCCAAACAAGGGAATTAAACAGATTATAGGCTTATCGCAGAGCAAGTGAAAGACAGAAAGCATGTAATTGGAAGGAGGAGTGTTTTGACAGCTTCCGCAGATGGCAGTAGACAGAAGGGAGGATTGCATTCCTAAAGTGTAACTTTTTATTAATAAGGTTCAGATAATTCCTGCAGCTCTTTTGAGGGTATTGTATTTGTCACAACTGGATTTCTTTCTAGATATTGGTTATGACAGTTTTACTTAATTTTGTGGGTTTTTTTCCATGATTCAGAACACTTTCTGAGCAATGCCATTGTGCAGATTGTGTACTAATTTGTGAAGCAACGCTCTGATTTGTTTTTATAATGCCATGTTCTCCAGAAGGATGAGGAGTTCAGTATTGCCTCAGAGACTTTGCACTATTTTATCACTCAGCAGTGTTTTCATAATCAGTGTCATGTCTGAAGCAAAATTTTTAAATGGAAGATTGTTTCAGAATACTTATTTTTCAGAAACATATATATACATTAAAATAATGCAGTGAAGAATTTATTTTTTTACATGCTTTTGGCTTTTGCCTTTTAAAAACCAAATGGATTTCCTTAGGGATTTGCTTGTCTAAATCTATTTTCTCTCCAGCATATGAAATGACAGGCTATACAAAATGCCCAAATATTAATTTTTGTGGCATGTCTGTATATTCATCTGTCAACCTTCAGTGAATTTTCTGGTTTTCTATTAGCTTGTCCCAAAATGCTGGCAAGCTAAATTTCTCTAACAGGCATCAATTCACTGCATTAAATGCCTGTTCTGCCCTGCAAGACGTATTGATTTTTTTTTTCTCAGCAAAGTGACAAATACCATTTTCATGACAATAATAGAGATTGATTACGATTTTATGGAACAGAGAAGGAGCCGATATTGCTGAGAGAACCTTGGGGCTTATAAAAAATTGAAAAAAAATCGTTTGAATTAATAAAGAAATTAATGAATTCATCTGTTGCTGGTGAAGTTGAAGCATTTTTGATATAATGAAAACTACAGTAAATGCATGATCACTGCTGAAGTGAGGCAAGTTTAAATGTATTTATAACATCTGGTGTCTGAAATTACTTGGAGAAATGCTAGTAATCCATTTTGAAGAGCTCAGACTCTGAACTCTTTAAGACTTTAAGATAATTTTTTCCATGGATTTAGGTATGTGTGATCATGTACGAGTGAATATTGCAGTGCTATCTGGATCAGTGGAAGTTGAGCCTGAAAGATGGAGGAAATACTGTCAGGTTTTCGGGGGGCATTTATTTTAAACCTAAAAGGAAATAAATTTTTTTAGTTTTTTTTTTTTTTCTTGTTCATTTTCATTTGCATCTCATGTTGTTATCTCCTTTGCTGGAGGTACAAACTGTAGGTCAAACTCCTTTACCCTTGTTCTCACACCTTATCCACTCTTGAAATGCAGCTAGACAGATAGACAGTGAGGTTTCAAGGTGAGACTGAATATTTGAATTTGACAAGGACTTAGATTATTCATGATGTATCAAAGCAAATTACAACAACAGAATTCATTCTGGGTATAAAAGCATTTACAATTTGTGTGTGTTTTTATATATTGTCTTATCTTTAAACAAAACCAAACCTGTTTATGGACACTTTCATACAGGCAGGGTTTTGTGTGTGTGACATGACTGTAAAACTCATCTTTCTCATTCAATAACCTTGTATCAATGTGAATACTTTTTTTACTTTAGAAAATATATTTTCCTGATTGATGTATAGTTGAGAAACTAAGGTTAGAGTACGATGGATGTAAGACTTTCAAACAAACTGGAAGGTAGGACAGCGAAGAAAAAAGATTACACTGATACCTACAGTCCCTGAAATGGGTCTGTATTTTGCATTTAGTTTATTCTCTGATCTTCTCCATCAAGAAATATGAAGATCAATATTTTTAGTCTAGGAAATGAAATCCAGCAAACTAAGTTTACAGAGGCAAGCCAGAGTAGCATGCAAAATTAATTAGTTGTGTGTCTCTTGCACATGTGACGTGTAAGTATGACTTGGAAAATTTTAGTCCTGCCTCCCTAAAAAAAGTTGTAAATAATCACAGTTCTTATTTAGCATCGAGCCAAAACCAAGTCTGGTTTGAGGCCAAACACAAAGAAGAAATGTTTCAGAATGAGGTGTGAGGGCATTTGTTTTGTTTTTGTTTAGCATACTTACAAGTATGTTCAGATGATTTTTTTTTTCTTAAAATGGCAGGTGAACTATAAAGGAAATTTTGTGGTGTTTTTTTTACTTGAAAGAACAAAATAATGTATTGTTTCCCTTCTGCTGAATCTATATACATAAATGGAAAAAAATGTAGAACAACAGATAGTGAGAACTGAGGATGTAGTATTCAAAGAAAAAGCGAAACAAATAAACAAGTACACACATTCCACTGTGGAACTTGCATAGAGCTTAATGGTTAGGATAACAGTAGAGCCAATTTCTGCATGTGACTCGTCATGAGCTTCCAAACTCTTCACATACCGCTCTAAAATTTTCTACTGTATACTTTTAGTGCAAAAGTTATTTCAGGAGTGTATCTAAAACTGTCCAGCAGTATTTAAAGGAAGAGAAAGTAAAATAATGCCTTCGTTATACAAAAGAATGGCTGTGACCTTTTAAATGACAGCTGTACTACCCAAACAGCTGGGGGAACAGGTTGAAATTTTTCAAGGTGGCAGCTCTCTCTCAAGAGAAATGTCTTTGGAACGTCTCTATGAAAATGGTTGTGATTTGGTCTGAAGGTATTGTGATTTTCCCATGGGCAGTAAAATTTTAGTAATAGTATATCCACCAGGTTGCTCAGAAAAGCAGCTGGCTCAGTCTCTGCTTGCATATCTTATGTGCTTTTTGCAGGATATGCACCTGGGATTTGCAGGAGTCCTGGTGTCATTCACCGTTGGCTGTAAATTGTAAATTGTTGGGCTTCCTCTTGACTGATTTACAGTGCGCTAACAAGCATGTTTATGCCCCAAGAGGTCAGGCAATTGGCATCGTTAAAGATTTAGGAGCAATCTTAGTTTTCCACGAGTTTTCCTCTTCTTGAAAAGAGAACCCTGTCCAAGCGGGATTGAGAGGCTGCAGTTAGACTTGCCTGGAGCTGGAGGAGCGTGCGCGTTTGTCACTAGCGTCTCCTTTGGTCCACGAGCGGGTGGAACTGCGCTTGGCGGGCCACCGCCGCCTCCGTTCAGCCCTTTCGGACCCAAATTTCGTTTTCTGTAGAAGCGAAGTCTGGGTGCAGCACTCCCCGAAGGAGCTGCAGCAGGAGAGAAAGACCAGGGACACCTCGACGACCTCGCTCCTTAAACCATGGTGAAGGTGGGCACGGCCAATAAACCGCAGTGAAGGTGGGCACAGCCAATAAACCACGGTGAAGGTGGGCACGGCCAATAAACCATGGTGAAGTTGGGCTCCGCAGTGAAGGTGGGCATGGCCAATAAACCATGGTGAAGGTGGGCATGGCCAATAAACCGCACTGAAGGTGGGCACAGCCAATAAACCACGGTGAAGGTGGGCACGGCCAATAAACCACGGTGAAGTTGGGCTCCGCAGTGAAGGTGGGCATGGCCAATAAACCATGGTGAAGGTGGGCACGGCCAATAAACCACGGTGAAGGTGGGCTCCGCGGTGAAGGTGGGCACGGCCAACTGCCGCCGTACCAACCAGGTGGCCTTCTGCAGCGTGCTGGAGCGTCGGATTTAGCCTGTGTCCATGACGCTGCTGTCTGGAATTGTATAATGTCTTCGATGATGTATTTTGTTACTGTTTTCTGGTACGGAATGCTAAGTTCAGAGGAGTTGCGTCAGCAATCGGTGCGTTCGTAACAGCATCGTGCTTCTGCACCATTTTGTGAAGCAGTAAAGTTCAGTGGCCATAAAATGGCGTCGGAAAATAAAAGTTAAAATGTGCTCTGTGACTTTTTGCTGCAACAGAAAATTAGCCTGATTTGTTTATAGCAAAGTAATTCTGTTTGACTGCTCAAGGCTAGGCAAGTGTTTCAAAAAGTTATTTTAAATATTATCCACAGCTTGAACATATGCAATTGGGAAGTAATGTATTACCAATGAAACAACACATAAAATTCCTCATAGGAATACTTGCTGAATTTTGTTTTATTGTTCTCATTTTGGCTTGGTGTGCTGAAAGAAACACTGTAGAAATTCTGCTTAAAACTGTGCTATATAAATTCATATTTGCAACTAATTTTGGAAATGTAATGAGAGATTTGAAAACGCTTGTTTCTTATTTTAATTTCCACTTTGAAATATAAATTCATTTTAAATCGTTAAAACTTAATATAATGCTTGCATATGATTGACGATTTAAATTATCATTGCATTTGCTATTTTTTTAATATCCTGGTTTTGTAGTGAAATCTTTAAGTATTTAGCCAGATTAGGGGCTGTGGGATGAAGCCCTACTTTCATGCAGTAGGTGAAGGACTCTTAAATCAGTCTCTGGAGTTATTTAACGGTTACCAATTACTCCTGCATTGTAAACAATCAAAGTGCTTGTATCTGCAGGCAGTAGATAACCTGAAAATCAAATATATCAGCTCTGCCCAGATCCTTGAAGAGATTGTCCTGTCAACTAAAACAAGAATAAAA
The DNA here is from genome assembly GCF_964188355.1 of Buteo buteo. Lineage (NCBI taxonomy): Eukaryota > Metazoa > Chordata > Aves > Accipitriformes > Accipitridae > Buteo > Buteo buteo. The sequence continues at coordinate 3,197,556 of NC_134196.1, read as the reverse complement.
GATGTGATTGTAAATAACATTCGTGGGACAAGCAGGTTAGTAACATTCATTTAAAAAATAAATAAAGAGCCACCTGTAGCAGGCAGTTGACATTAACTGAACATCTAGCAGAAAGCAAAGCCTTAAGAAACTTGCAAGCATGTATACGTTCAATTGGCTTTGTTCCCCAGTTGTTTTAAGTTATGGGTCACCATCTTCTGACGTGAGGGTTTTCTTTATCCGTTCCTTGCAAGGTGTAGCGTATAACACTGATCCTTTCAGAGGTTTTAGAAACCTCTGCAGTTCAGCTCCTTTGAGTAGCTAGCGCTACATTTTTTTCCTTATGTGAGGGTTGTGGTTATGGCTAAATGCACACCATAGGGATTTTACTTCAATACGAGAATTAATTGAATTGATTAATTCAATTGAATGGTGTTTCTTACCTGTTATGAACAGCTTTTTTCTAGATTTGTTTCTCATTACCAATGATGATAAGAGAAAGAAACTAATCGTTACCTGTAATTTTCGATTGTTGAAACACCTCCATCTCTAATGACTAGAGAAGAAAAGTGAAGATTTATATATAACGTTATCTAAAATGCCATCAGTATTAGGAATAATATCAATTTTAGTGACCGGCCGACTTACTTAATCCTGCAGCGCTGAAGTTACAAGAGCTTTGGCCGTTCAGCGTAAGTGCTGGAGTATAAAAAGAGATTCCAAACCAGTTATATTGTGACAGATATTTTCATTGGGAAACCTAGGCTGACCCTGCCACATATGGACGGGTGTGTTCATAGTTTAAGTACATGCTAAGCTTTTTTTCTTTTATTTCAAGGGAATGAGAGGATGGTGGTAACAATTTCTTTATAGTCATTTTTGATGGAAATATTTGGTAAATAAACTAAATGGAGGGGAAAGAGCAAATCTGTTAGCTGCCGTTTATCTTGTATCGACTCTTTTCTTTTTTCTCTTAAAGATAGCTATTTAGTCCATTAGTGGATTTCTTTCCCCTTCCAGGCTGGCTTCCTGTAGGTTTCACCATGGAGTAGCAGGTGTACAATTCCAAAGTGTCTTTACAAGTGGCTCAGCAGGGCTTCCCGTGCCGTACATTCACTGGAGACAGCTCATCTGTTTAATCCTTATGTTTTAGTCAACCTTTCTTATTATGCGGACAGGGCTCCCATGCTCAGCTGGATTTTGACTCTCCGAATGAATTGATGGAGCTCTTTGATCTTTGCTGTGTATTGCATCTGTTTCATCTTTCATCTTAAGGCATGATCTTCCTCACTCCTAGCTAGCGCTTTATTTTATTTATTTTATTTTTTTTCACTTGAATCCATCAATTTTACTTTGTTCTTTTTGGCATGCCTTTTTATATGCTATGAACTTGATTGCACAACCTTAACATGACGATAATGAAGTTGGTTTGGGCATTTAAAAACACCGGCAAAGACCCAGAGAGCCACATTTGTTTAGGGTTGGCACTTGGCGTTTTAGAGCCTTGATCAGAATCCTTAAATGGGGTTCATGGGATTCTTTACAAACTTGCAGATTACTGCACCAGGTATTTGTGATAAATAGGGGAAAGAATCATAGGATGTGACAGTATCTCTGTTTGGAGTAGCCTGCTACCAGGTATCGACACCAGAACTTTGCGCGTTGCGCAGTGTTCTGCAGAACTGGTGTACTGCAATACTTCCTTGAGGTACAGCACCTCAACAGCCCAACATGTGAGCGTATATTTAAGTTCATCCCTTCTAAATTCCTGTTCAAAATTAAGCCGCTCCTTAGGTTCTATTAAGCAGTATTACTTTTCCTTAACTGTGCGTTTATTCTGCTCCAGGAGGTTTTGATTTAAAGACATTCAAAGTTCCATGTTCTAGCTCAGTTAAATGGTGAGTTACAGTTAGGTTTTGTGTTTTCTTTTTTTTCCCCCCCTAAATTTAAGTATGACAACCACCAAGGGATTACTCTTCTTCAAATGAGACCAGCGAAGGGACAATTTTGATTATACTTTTTAGTTGAAACTAGCACTATCAACAGAGCATTTTATAATGGTATATTTGATTCCTGCACTTACACAATAGAGTTTAAATTCCCTTCTCAAAAAGATTTAAATCAGCGTTCAGTTTTACGTGAGAGTAGCAATTTAATTTTTCTAGTGATTATTAATGCTAGAATGGCAAGAGCATTTTCAAGTCAGCAGAGAGCTTTTTGTCTGCAACAGCTAAAATCTTAAGGAGTCTTTGCTCAGAAGAGGTTTGATATATTTCACTGCAGTTCAGCATCTTACATACACGGCATAATCAGAGCTATTTCCTATTTTGCTCCATATACTGGTCATATTTTTGTCTTAGAAAACCTTTGGGAATAGGCAACATCTGGGCATTGAAGTTTGTGTGGGTTTTTTTCTTCTTTCTCAGGAGAGGGCTCCTTGTGCAGAACTTCCACCTCCCTGTTTGGCGTGGGGAACCTGGGGCAGTTGGATGTTATGTGATGGGGAACCCTCCATTTGGAGCTGGAGATGGATCCTTCAGGGATGCTGCTTTGGCCAACTATATATGACCCATTCAGTCACATTACATAGGAATCTTTTAATATCTTCATGCAAATACCATCTTTATAAAGTGAAAAAAAGCATAAAACACTCATTTTGGGGGAACAGCAACATTTTTCTTTTTGAACTTGTTAGGCGTTATTTAAAAGGAATGCAGCACCATGCAGAATGGACTTGAACATCTGGAGGCTTTGAGCATCCGTGTCCTTTTGGCAGCTTTGAAAACTTCAGTGACATACAAGACAGTCACTTATTGCAAGACTTCGCAACGTGCATTTTTGAAATTGGCCTCACAAAACGACTTATGTTAGGCTTGATTTCAATGTGGCATGGGTAGATACCACTGTTCCTAACAATAATTTCTCTAATGAAAGCGTAAAAGGACCTTGATTTGATATGATACAATTACATCTGCTGCTGCTGCTGCTGCAAAAAAGATAATATTTGGTAATTTTTGCATGGCATAATAAGTATCTCCCCCCCTCATCCCCCAACCAAACAAAAACTCCCTCAAAACCAAAACTATGCTTCTCTTACTGATAGGCCTTCTTCTTTTAGGTACTGCTTGACATAAGACTCTAAAAGAGCTTGCTGTCCGCCAATACTGAAAATGATAGGTAACAGCCATTGATGTAAAGTCCAGTTTTACAGTATATAAGAAAGAAATTTAGAATTTGGGGGAAAAAAAAAAAAAAGATTAGTGATGTCACCTTCTTGTTCTCTTTTAATTTGCCTTTGGAGCTATCGCCTTTTAACTGCTCTGAAATTAATCAGGTGTAAAGTATTATCTGTCAGAAAATTAGCTAATTGTATTGAAAGAAGCTCATTAAGTCAATCTAGAAAATTATTAAAATCCTGACTGCCCATGTTGGGCAGTTTCACAATTTGAGACCTACCTTTGGAGAATCCAGACCCAAAATGTAACTACATTAACTCTTTTACTTTTGTATTTAAAAATGAATTACAAACAGACAATGTTAGTGTTTTGGGTTGCTGGGTTTTTATTATTTTTTTAATTTCCTGTCAGTTAGGTGTTTTACCTCATGTCACTTTGATTGGATCTTTGCAGATACAACCTTTCTAATGGGTCATGTACCACAGTTTGTTTCTGCCACATTATTACTAGTTTACATGCTTCAATTTTATTCAGACAAAATGGATTCTTTTAGGAGGCTACTTCAGCTGTAAGTGCATTTTTTATTTTGGGGAAAAAATATAAATGACACATTAAAAATAAGTACCATATAATCTGAAGAGCTTATGTTGCTGTAACATGGCAGTATGTTTTCTCCAACATACTTTGTGGTCATTGTCTCCAGAATAAGCATTTGTTTAATTCAGTTGTTGTTTCATTCTGTGTGTCTGCCTGTCTGTCTGTCTGCCACCCCAGTTCAGGTTTACTGCAAGTGAGAACTTTTGCAAAGGAGAAGCCTTCAGGCTTTAGAAAAGGCTTTTTAACCACAAAATCGGGAATGAAATTCTGCACACGAGTTTCTTGTAAAATGGTACAAACCCTGCCTTCAGGGAAGAGCTATTGCCGGCTCCTGCAGCCGTGGTGCTCAGCTGTCTCACTTGACCTAGTGAGGGGCTCTCTGAGAAGGTGCTTTATACATGAAAAATATCTTTCCATTAAGACAATGCAAGTTTTGTTATTGTCTCACCTTTACAGAATGATGCAAACAAAACTCTCTAATCCAGAATTGTTAGTAGTCTGAATGTGAATGAATGACCTGCTTTTTGGGGATTTTATGTTTGTTAAATTAAGATATAATTATTTTTGCAGATTTCAGCTCAATCGTAGTTTCTCATTCATGTGAGCATTCCTGTTTTACAGATATGTTGTCACATTATTTAACTGTGCACTCTGATTTTTGTCATTCTGCGACACAGGAGAACTGTATTGAAATCTTGTCTAATGTGTTGCGTTAAGCCATCCTGACATTTCATATACTAAGTAAACTTCCATGCCATGGGTGGGCAGAAGTTGGGAGCGTATACCAGGAAAAAATCGCTCCATGCTTGCCCTTATGTTTTTTCCTGGACACCTGCTGCTGGACATTGTGGAAGGGAGGATGCTGCTATCTGAGCCCGTGTATATATTCTTACTGATCAGTTTAAAAAGAGGTACGTCTCACTACTAGTGTGGGTAACAGAACATTGGTGCGAGAAAAAGGGAAAGGCGAGGAAAAAATAATTCGCAGTGTTCAGGCTTGCCTGCAGCTGGTCACAGCAGAATAGAACAACAGTCCCTTAGTTCACGGGCACTGACAATATTATAGCAGGGTAAAACTGGATCTATTTGTCATGATGCACGTGGAGAAATGGTCTGTTTCCCCTTTTTCTTTCTTGGTCAGTTGCTAGAATGTAAGCAAGATTGTTTTTCTTGCAACGCATTAATATTTCACCTCTGTTCATTCTGCGCTAAGGATTGATGCAACATGTGGCCTCTTCGCATCTGCCTCGTGGCGCTTCCCCCTCCAGAAGCAACGTGTGACCTTTGCAGATGTTGTTCTGCACTGCGAAACTGTATGGTTTCATTCTTTTCGGTGGAATAGATGTGCAGTTTATGATGCAGGCTAGCTCTTGATTTCCACTGCTAAAAATAAAAATTAAAAAAAAAAGTTACTATTCTTGACACGTATGATGTGCCAAAATGAGAAGCTATACCATAAGCAACCTGTCTGTAGCTATATATGCTCTCTCTTGGAGCGAGAGGGTCAGTGTGCCACCGAGCCTTCGAAGCTCCTGATTTCAGGAGGAGGTTCACCGCTGAGGGATGTTCTTCTCAGACCCGGGCTCTGCCACGTGCGTTCGTTCCCCTAAACCTGCCGACGGGCATCTGTGCGCTGTCCTGCGTTGGCTTCGTGCCCTCGTGTCGCTCCTTTCCTTCTCCTCGTTTGTGTGTTGTAGCACAGTCAAATGTGTAGGCTCCTTATTAATTGGCAGCCGCTGAACATTAAAAGTTAATTTAAAAGCCCACTGGATTACAATGTGAAGAGTATTCCTTTCATTACGTTGCCCATTATTTTAAATGTATAATTTACATATATTATCGCTTAATTTCACTTAATTTTTTGTAATGAGGTACTGAATGGAAGATTTACAGGATTTACGGGAGTACAAATGAAGGTTTATTAGACAGGCATTTTTAAGGTTAAGCTTATGAATAGGTATACATAACTAAAACTAAATGGGTTTATGGCAGTCTGGGGTTGTGAAATACTATTGTGACTATTGATCAAAATGTTTTAGAATATTCTTTCCTTTTTTTCGCTTTAGGTCATGGATCCTACTCTTTTCCATAGTTCCTTCTAGGTTGTTTGGGGGTTTTTTTTGGTGGCAATTTTATGTGTTCTGAGAATGCAGCAAATATTGTGGAAATCCCGGAGTAATCTTGTCTTTACCAGAATAAACCTCTCCTTTGAGCCTGGACCACTATTATTATTGTTATGGCTTGTGTTTTTTTAAACTGGACACGCTTTAGGTTAACCATGGCCTATCCTTTACTGTGCCTCCCACCCTGCTACGGAAACTTTTCTTTTACCTGTTCAGGAGTTTACTTATCCTTTACCACTCACTTTCCTTTTCTCCTCCTATACCAGTTACGTTGTCTAGATGCTTCCACGGAGGTCTTGGTGTACTTTCTTTGTGTATTCCCTTCGATATGTTTCCTTTTCTCTGAACCTCTTGTTGTATAGATGATTTGGTAATTCTCATCTTTTTGTCTCAATGGAGGGAAAAATAAATAGGCAAAAAATGGCTGCTTTTTCAAAAGGTTTTAGGAAGGTGAGGGCCAAACTACCCAGAGAAGCCACCATGACCTCCTGAAAGAATTACACATGTAATTCATGTAATTTGGATCATCTCATAACTTTAGCTTTTTATGTTGCTTGTGCCTTAGCCAGTTCATAGATTAATAGAATAATTCAGGTTGGAAGAGACCTAAGGAGGTCAACTACTCCAGCCTCCTTCTCCAAGCAGAACTAAAACTGAATTCAAACCAGTTTTGTAGTCTTTGTGACAGCTAGTGGAGAGACCAGGACATCCAGTGGACGAGTCGTTCCACCAATGTCTAAATATGGAAATGGGTATAATAATAATTCACGCTCAGCAGATCCCTGTCATGGTCTCCTTCAGTCTAGTGGTGATAGAGGAGAGCATAGATGACCAGCCTAGTTGCCTTGTTTATAATAGCTGAGGGTAGGTGAGTTTAATTCCATATTTTTCCACAGTGAACTCTGAAGTAATGAAAAAGTATGAGTGAGCAAAAAACCTGATGTATTTATTGAAATTGGACAAACGTAAGTGCTGCTGGGGTACCAAGTTCGATCCTTCTTTCACGCTACTCTTAAATAACTTTCAATCTGGACCTGTCAGAGACCATCCTGGTCGTTTTCTAGTTCTGCTGGCTCAGATCCGTTCCGACAGCTTAGAAACCTGGTCAGGGCTGTGCTGGTGGCTGACTGCAGATACTGCTATGGACAGCTTTATGTATCTGAGGCGTTTGGCTCACCTTCCAGAAAAATCAATCAGTTGTTACGGCAGCCTCCAAATTTTGTGTCCTTCCCAGGTCCCTCATTCATTTGCTACGTGCAGTTATTTCCTCTTGCCTTACAGCTCTGTGCTGGGATCAAGACTACTTCTTCATATTTAAAGGCTGTTTAAAGAAAGCAAGATCTGATTCTAGTACAGCCATAGAAATGAGAAGGAATAATGCACGAAAAGCTTCCTTCAGAGTAAAATCCTCTCGGCGGTAGATATTTTAATAAAGCGAATTAGTCAGTTTAGTTGGGCTGGGACTGACCTTTCTAACAGCGTGTCTGCCATTGCATTGGTGACAATGTGGTGTGGAGGTACTCGAGCCAGATCTCAACTTGTTAACAATTCGGGTACAGGTCGCCGCGCGGAACGGGCGCAGTCTTCAATATCTGCCTGAGAAGCTGGGTGAACGCTTCATCAGTCATCCAGAATGACTGGTGTGATGACATTACATTTGAGGATGTAATTTATTTTCCTGCTCTCATCCTTTCCAACAAATATCAGAAAGCAATTAGTTGTGTTTTGACTGATAATGAACACCATAACGATTCCTGTATTTGGCCTCGTAGACTCTGCAAATGAGATAGTTACATAAAAGAAAAATTTGACTTCTGAAAGGCAAAGCAGGTTCTGGCAACGCTGTAATTTCAAGGAAGTGAGGTCAGGGTATAACTGTCACTCCCACGAGCTGCTGTTTTCTAACTGTCGCTATTTTCTTTTTGGATTTCAAGAAAGTGTGAAAGTTTTGTCTGAATTGTGCGTAAAAACTTTGAAGAAAAATTTATTGTTTTCAAAGGATTTACTAAAACCAGGGGTAATTTTATGCTGCAAAGTCCAGAGCATCTTCTTGTTTGAGGTTGAGATAGTATTGCTGGATATCACCTTTAATATTAAACTAGCCTTAAATTAAGGTGAAATAAACATAAGATCATGTTGTCTGAAAAGATATGGTTTTGGAAAAGCAGTCTTTGGCCCAAGTGCCAGGGCAGCCAGTGTACCATGAATCCAAAAGTGGTCATAAAAATTTTTGCATGTCCTTATAAATTTGTATTAATTGACTAATGTACTCCGCTCTAATTAGTTAAATGGAATTGTCGGCAGGCATTTTGAAATGTACCAAGTTGTTTGGTTTTTTTGTACCAGAATGTGTTATTGTGATGGCTTTTATTCTATTGTAACCTTTGTTTCTACTTTATATGAGCTACCTTCCATTACTTTGCAGCATATTTGGTTTGTAAAAAAAGGTTTACAGCAAGAGCGCACGATTGTCCAATGCTGCCGTAAACGAAAAGCCCAAACATATTATTATTTCCCAGAACGATGCCGAAAGTACTATCAGCTCAAATTTTGTTAGGATGCTTTTATATTTTGGGCTTATAATGTATTTGCATGTTTAACCTTCTCAAAGCGTAGGCTTCACTAGTGGGGATTTATAGACGATCAGACTAGTTGAGAGGAAGATGTATACAGAGAAGCCTTTAATGGTAGCTAACTGCTTCTGTGGGCCCAATTAAGACTATCCAACTGTGAAACACAGTCCCCTGAGTAACGGTGCAGTCGGCTTGCCTGGGTTTTTTGAGGTGGGGGGAAGGAGGCGTGGAATAAGGGAATATCCAGTGCAGCTGTGAAGAAAAAAAAAATACTTTCAGAGTTAGCTGAGAGAAAAAGACAAAACCAAAAACCAAACAAAAAACTCCAGGAAAAAAAAAAAAAAAACAACAAAAAAAGAAGCAACCCTCCAACTTTTGGCATGCAGTATTCATAAAGGTTGAGGTCAGCTTTACGTATGCACCACATTCTGGACCTGACGCCGTAGTAGCTGTGCCTGAGATCTGGACGTGTTGTTGGTCCAAAATCAATCTTCTCGCTCCTGAGAAGGCAATGAGAGATAATAAGTACTATTCACCTGATTGCCTTCCTGTTCTGAGACAGCTGGTGACGCTTGTCTTCCTGATAACCAGGAGTTTCAGATCTAAGGCAGGGATAAAGAAAAGCTGGGAGCTTGCTGAATCTAAATTTGACAGTCGATGGCTGTGTAGAGGGTCAGGAGGGATAGAATCTGTGACACGTATAAGAAAGGAACAAAATTTATCTGCTCTGGTTGCAATGATTAGATGTCTCTTTGTCTGGCTTTCTTACAGTGGATGATTGATTGTACCCGCCAGCTGGCTAATATCATAATTAACAAAGTTGCTACCATGTCTGAGAAGTTTAATCGAAAAAATTGCCGGCAGTGTGATGCCATTGTCACAGAGATCACAAGCGCTGCAGTGTCGACTTTTGTACTGGTGGAGCCGCAGGACTATGTAGATGTGCTGGGAAGTCGGTCGCTGGGATAACTGAAGGTATGTTTCTTTCCCCATACATTTCTCCCCTGTTTGTTCTTTTGAAAAATGAAGTAGATGGTCCTTTGATGGTACCTTTCATTTCAGGGTGCCGCGTGAAGCTATTCTGTTGTATTTTAAAGCAGTTGCAATAGCAATCTAGAATATGTTTTATCAATGCATCAAAAGGTGAATAATCAAAACTGTAGTTCAGTGCTACTCACCCTTTCTAAGTGGTCTTCGCTGTCTTGCCAGATGCTTTTTGCACAAAATACGGATGCGGTTGTTTCCGTAGATAATTTTCTCAGCTGGAGGAACTACAAATGCTGTTGACAGTCTGTATTCTAGGAACTCGTAGTTCAGTTCGGGTATATGTTTTGTAATATTTCTTTTCATTCATTACTTCGAGTTAGAATGTGATTTAAAAAGAAAAAAAACCAACAAACCAAAACAACCCAGGGAAACCCCCATGTTCTTGCGTTTGTAATTCAGCGTTAAAATATCTTGCTAAAATATTCGCTTTTGTACATGCATATTTGTGTGTGTGTGTTTGTGTGTGTGAAACGAGAGCAGCGTCGGTGCCGTTAGCTGGAGAGCCACTTCGCAGCACCTTGGTAAAATATTACCTAAGAATCTCACTTGCTCCTTTTGTACGTTTACCTAGTTTTCCAAGTTAAAAATGATTCTGCCGAGCTCTTCTCTGCAATTGCGTTTTTACGTGTGTGTGTGTGCGCTGCGTGGTAGTTCAGTTATGCTCTGGAGTATGTGTTGAAAATGCCAGCCTGACATATTGCTAATGAGTGTGCATATTGACAGTGACGGGGGCGTGTGTCTGTCTGTGTGCCATATATTAAAACAAAAAGAGGAGAGAGACGGAGACAGAGAGAGACAGAGAGACAGAGAAGGAAATATTGGGATGGGAAAGAACAGTTTATTTACATTACGGTATGTCAAAATGTTATTATGGCTAAAAAATCCATTTTAAATAGACATGAGAGAGCATATGACGGCTCCTTCTCTTTCTCACAGGAGCTAATATGGCCATGGTAGGAGAATAAGGGAGAGCCATTTATTTTGGTGGTTTTAGTATGTTTCTGCCCAAGTAATGCTGACTTTTTGGTACCAGTTTCTAAAATTTGGGAAATGAATTGTTTGCATTGTGTTTCAGTTCCGTAATGAGCTCTCCCTGAGTTTTCTGTTGCTCTTCTTCTCTGTTTCTTTACAGGTAAACTAGTTCTGAGCATTCAGATGGAATTGTTACAGTAGACTTTTGAAGGAATGTATTGCTGTATAGTTAACGTAGCTGATGTTTATTTAAAACCAACATATTTTGCGGATGCGCTCTTTTCTATTTTACAATTTTCTGTTTAGAGTTAAATAATTTTCTAGTTTTGAGCTGATGATATTGCAGTGGTAATTTAAAACTAATCCTGACTTGAATTTTTCAGAGAGATTTTGCAGTTCTCGGTCAATTTAGTAGCAGATAAATTATTTTAAATTAGTAGAACAAATTGGAAGTGCCAACTAAAATATTTTTTTCTTTATTTCTTTATGTGTTAATGGGCTATGCCTCAAAAGAGTCTTCTGTTTTGTGTGGAAATACTTTTTTCCAGGCCAGAAAAATATTTCTATCATCGTGATTATTCCTATCGTCAGTAACGGATTCTAGGTTTTAACTTATCCCGGTAAATCTGCTGCTTTTCAAGAGCTGCTAAGCAAAATTAAAAATCTATATTTTGTTTTGAATAGAAAATGCTGTGAACAGTGGCAAAATAGATTAGTATTGTGATTGCAGACAATAGGGAAGATTAAGTTACTAAACCACTATATTGTTGTTCTAAACTAAACCCTGTAATATTTTGTGTAATTGAGACTTTGTGCATTGTTAGAACTCGGTTGGAGTATCAAACGGTTGTGAGGATTAGAGCAGACAACTAAAGCAATGTCACAGTAGACGTGGCTGGTTTTTAACAGGATTATCTTCCGAGATGTGTAGAAATGAGCTCTTGTAATAGTTTCGGAGGAATTAATAATTTTAGTAAAATGTTAATGGCAAATGTGCTAATGTAAAGAGTTAGAAGATTAGCGATGCATTCTTTCGCATGGAAATAAGAATATAATAAATGTCCTGCAGGTGACTGAAGCTACTGCAATTTTATTGGAGATTAAAGTTTGATTGACCTTTGCTGAGGTGATTAACCCTTCTGAAATTAAAAGCCAGTGGTAAATTATTCTGTCCAATTTAAATGCAAACACAGAACAGTATGCTGTGTCATTCAAGTGTAAGAGAGAAAAAAAAAAAAAATGTTTTAATTTTCCCTTTGCACTCAGTGAGATGTGATTGCAGACGGCGCTCGACCGGGCTCCGGTAGAACTGCCTTTGCTCCGCTCGTCGCCGAACTGGGGAGCAGCCGCCTGCACCGAACCCCCACGTGCGGGAACATCGGCAGGAACGCGGGGAAGCGCGTCGGCGAGGTAAGCGGTGGAAAAAAAAAAAATCACCGTGGAGGTGCTTTATCCGCTCGCGTAGACCGGACCTAGAGCTGGGTCGCTCACCTGTGCGAACGGTTGGAGATTTAGAAGCGAGGCGGCCCAGCGTGGTGTTCTTGGTGTTGGTTCCTCCTTCTCCCCGACCCTTCAGAGTCAGGTTAACGAGCGTGCAGAACCGCGCTTCCTCCAGAGCGGGCGACGTGCGGGCGCGCGAATCACCGCGCTGCTTAAACGCCGCGATCCCAGTCCTTCCTCCTCCGTGTGCACGAGGGGCTGCTGGGGTTGGAGCCGGTACGTCACGCTGGATGGGGAGGATCAGGACACGATCCTAGCCGTTGACTAAAGCCCACGGGGTTACTTGCGTGGGTAAAGTCACGCGGGCGGTCATCGGAGTCGCTCTGGCTACGTGGCTGAACAGCCTTCGAAAACCGAGGAAGTTAATTTCCGATAGGTTTTTATAATTCTCTTTCACGTTACAGTTGGTATCTGTGTGTGCAAACTTTATTAATTAATATTAGATTGGAAAGACCTCAGCGATACGCTTGCTGAATTTTTTATGAATCTTTCATTAAAAGTTGAACACTCAGAAATTCCTCCCAGAGTATCTGCCTTGCTCTTTATTTTTTTTAACAGACAAATGAATGTCAGGGCAGTGGTTTGTTTTGTAATGAATTACACTTAATTTTCCCAGAGGAAGAGATCTGTGTGTTGCTATAAAACAGTGTACTGTCTAAAAGTACAGTTTAGAAGACTCTGGTGACTCTCTGAGGGCTTAACTTTGCACTGACTAGACCCAATACAGTTGGATCCATTTTAAATTTGCATCTTTTTGTTGCTTTTGGTAAGAAACGATGTTATTTGTTGAAAGCCTTGCACCAACATAGAGGTACACTAGGAGCAGTTTAGTTACTTGAGGTTGGTTCAGTTTGCATAAACAAGCCCTTGAAGCTTCACTGGCTCCTTCCTTCACCCACCGGTCCAGGGGGGAGACGCAAGTGGGTCGGGTCTGCATCCAGGTCCCTGACACACAGTCTACTGGATCAAACTGCCACCTTTTTTTTTTTTTTCCTTTTTTTCCTTTTTTTCCTTTTTATTTTCCTCTTCCCCCCCCCCCCCCCTCCCTGAGTCCACCTCTGTCTGACCACCTGAGAAGAGATAAAATGGCTCTTTGGAGGCTTTTTCTTGCATGCCAGCAGCAGTAGTGCTGGGAATTGGGCTGAAGGGCAGACGGGCTACTGCAAATGTTTGGCCTTGAGTGGACTTTTTGCCTAGGAAAACGTCCTGTTCTTTCGTGCAGCTGCAAAGCATTAAAATGATAATGAACGTGCTGCCTGCATTCCATATTCAGTTTTCCTCCTCACTTTTCATCAAGGAAGGCTTCATATTGCATCTGTCAAGGTAGGGAAGTCCAAGGAATTGCAGTTCAGAAATTAAGGACCCTGAGGTAGCAGCTCACTTCTGTCTCGTCTTTTCATTTACACTTTAAACAGCCTTCAGAGAGATGGGCTGCTGCTTCTGGGACCCAGCGAAGAAAGTGAGGAATAGATAAAAGCTAAACTTGTGGTGGAGTGACCTAAATGGAACAGCTGGCAAAAGTATAGAGGGGATCCTCCAGGGTACTGAATTATACCTTCAGGCTCGGATTAGTAGGATGTTTAACAAAGAGATCCATTTGCCAAAAGGATCTCTGCCTGATTTTTAATTATGGAACTAGCACTTCCTTCAGCATTTGTAAATTATTGAGCTTTTTTTCCTCCTGTAAGGTGTAGAGCACTAATTGTTGGCTTTGGGCTCTTGCTTCTGCTTTCCTCAAACTAAAATTATTGCATGGTCTTGATTTAACCCTATGAATACCAGGGACACAAAACATTTCAAGTTGTTATGAATAACGACATGTATGCTCTGTAGACAAAAAATTATGAACTTTAAATATTTATTGTTTTGCTTATAATCCTCATGGAATGCTTTTGAGTGCTTGGAGTAGGATGAAACTTTTCTTTAAATTGAGGAAAACAGTATTTATAGGATCTCTTTAGTCATACGTATCCATCATGTTTTAGTTAACAATAGTAGGTATGTAGCACCCAACTTTTTTTTTTTTAAATTTCAGTAGCTAGATATCTCCATTCCTTTGCATGTTTCAGAGCAATGCAGGAGAGGATAAAGAGTGGGGCTGCATATGTGAGAAATTTCTATTGTACCAGCCAAACTTCATATAACACTTTCTTTTTTGAGATATCCATTATGCACTTGTCTGTTATCAGCTAATACTGCCATACATTTATTAAACCTCAACACCAAAAAAAAAAATTCCAAATTTCAAGAAATAATGATACTCTAGCATGATAGAAAGTTTTCAATGGGTGGCGCATCAGGACAATTCATGATGAAGTAATAACGTACGCTCTCTATGTGTTCAGTGAAGAGATGCCCCTAAATGTGTCTGTTTATATTTACCAATGTAGTCAGGCAGAAGAGGCAGTGTGGTGTAGTAAAATATTTCTGGAAAGTCTGTTGGAATACTTACCATATCTGTCGACTTTAGACAAAAAGTACTAACAAGGTGGGTGGTGGCGGGGGGAGGCTAGGATGTTGTCACTGTACTCGCTTCCTACAGAGTATAACATTCAAAATTAACACTGTTAGTCATTACACCTTCTGGTTTGCTCTTTCAGAAAAAACACATTTACCAAGCAGGGCAAGTTCTTTCAGAGACATGTTCCGTATGATTGTTTTGGTGATATTCACTGTATGTCAATGTTAATAAGCCACGTGAGAGATCGGAGAGCTGCTTAGCGTGTGGTATGACACATAGGTGGGTGTTTCTCTCTCGCAACAGAAAAATGGAAAAAAAGGTGAAGTTATAATGCTGTTTCCCATTGCCCCCAGCGAAGACGGCAGAGGGAACTGCATATACTTTAAAGTTGGTCTGATAATTGTTTAGAAATGATCTTGTTCAGCATTCTAACAATTCACTACGTTAGCAGTAGTCATTGTGATTATTTGAATAGAAAAAATCCTTCAAAATTTTATTCCTCCCACAAGCTTTATTTTTATTCTGAACTCTCTGTCAATATTCTCTCAATATTCTACTCTGCCAATAGCTAAAGGAAAACTGGAGGTTTAATACCCTTTTAAGTGCAGTATGGTAAACATTTTAAATAGATTTTTTCATAATAAAATAAATCACACTTTTCTATATAAGGAAAACTTCCTGAATAGTGATACATGCACTATACTATATATGATTGCAAAACACACTGCAATTTCAGTAGCTATATAGGGTTAGACCTTAAAGTTGTAAAGATTTTTTTTCTTTACACTGAAGTTTTTAGCAAAAGCTACATATTCCATGTTGCAGAACTACACATGATGAAAATGTATTGTATATCCCTCCCCAAAAGTTACCCTGAAATCAGGACAGAAGATACATGCTGATTAGTCTGAGTTAATGTATTATACTACTTTAGAAGTAAAATTATTTTGTCTTATTTGTTTTGGGAAGCTGGAAGTAGACAAAAATGGTAGATTAATTTTAGGCTTCAGTTAAAAAACAGTAATTGCCTAGGCTTTTTTTTTTGTCAGTCTTACAATTTATGGAAGATTAGCTGCAAGTTGATAATTGCATTTTTTTGTCCATCATCAGACTTGTGTAGTTTTCTGAAAGAGTGCATAACAGAGAACTGAATTTGAATAACTTGAATAGCTGCATATGAAAACTCTTGGAGTATAATATTACAATGAACATTTCTTCTTTCCGTTTCAATAGAAATGAAAATTCTGTTATGAATATACAGTTTCTTACACTGATTTAATGGATTTTTTTTGTAGTTTTGGAGGGTTTTGAATTCTGGTTTGGGGGTGAGGGGAAGGGAAGGAAAAGATGTGAAACCTGTAGCTCTTCAGGTAAAACTTTGTAAGTCAAGGCAGAATGTTTTCGAAGTATTTACTACTTTACATTCTTGAATTGGGTGGTGGGAGAAATTTCTAGAAGCTTTTCTTTAAAGTAAACTAAAATATGCCTTCTTTGAAGAAATTAAATTGAAAATGAAGTGAGGGCATTTCCATCAAAAAGTGCCTGACTGGAAATGAGAACAAGTTGGCCCACTATGTTCAACAGTTCAAAAACTGCTTGAGGAAACATTAACTTTTAAAGTCCTCTTTGAATAATCACTAAACCTTTAGTCAGAAATGAATCCACTTTTCTATGTAGAAACACTGAGGAAAACATTTATATGAAAAAATATAGTCCAATTTCTGAAAATACAGACCAATTAGTGAGATTTAATTTAGATATTTGTCACTGAGTATGCATCATGTATACGTTAAAGCTGATTTACCATTATTTCCTTGTCTTATTTGCAAAAAGAGACTCCTACTTATTGAAATATTACTGAAGAATCTAGCTTTCCCCACAAATTACACACTTTTTGCATAAATGTGCCTAATTACCTGAATTCAGTTTTGATTAGCAGTGTTAATTGATGCAGCTGTGGATGGGCTCTGTTTACCTAAATTACCATGTGCAAACAGCAATACGTCTGAAAGTGAATATGCTAAACTGAAAATACTAATTAGCTAAGACAGATTGTTATTCAAGTCACATCTCAGAGCTTTTTAATGAAAGCCTGAATGTGTCAGGGCTTTATGATATTCAGACAGAAATGTCTATATTACATATGATTTCTAAATTTAATTCATGGGAACAGATGGGATGTCGGCCGGGGTTCTTCTCCATCGCTTCCAGTATTAATGTGAATATTTGACTCTACTGGAGACATTTTTGAGTGTGTGTATGTGAGAGAGAAAGAAGTGTGTGAGAGAGAGAGAGGGAGGGAGGGAGGAACTCATTGTGTGCGTTGACAATGTGCCAGCCAAGAACATCTAACTGGTCTATTTTTGACCGACATATTTGCAAATTATAGCCACCTACTTTCCCAGAATGAAGATAAACAAACTATTTTGCAAATTTAATAAAGCTAGATAGTAAGTGTAATAAAACCAAATAACAGAAAGGTTAAACAGGTCTCAGTAACAGAGAAATCTTTTGCAACAACAGAGATTTTTCCTTTGCAACAATAACAAAAATATGTCCGTTTTTTACATAAGAGGAGGATTGGGCTTCGTGTTCCAAATTGTTGTGGGAAGGCTTTTAATTACATTAAGCTGCGTTGTGAAATACAAATACAAATGATTTTCTCAATTTTATGTAGAACAGTATAGATTTAGGTATTTAGATAATGCGGTTAATCCCTCTTAATAGTTCTGGTCCATGCAAAACTGTAAATAAGTTTGAAAGTGGTATAAAAGAATATCTAGAGCATATACATTGACTTAAGTGTTCTTAATATAGATCAGCAGCTGTACCACATATGCCCAGTCTTCAACCCATTTATTCTTACTTTTGCTTCAGAGCTTAAATATTCAGAGGTCAGCTCCCATGTGAAACTCAGTAATTCCATCAGAAGATTTTCCCACAATGTCTTGTCAAAATGCAAAGCAAGGATTATAAGTACCATGCCTAACTATTTGTACCAAAATAATAGATACAGTTGTAATGTTCTCATTTTCATATTTGGACAGTTCTTGCATAAATGTTCTCAAGAAATCTGGTATGGTCCTAATTCAATGTAGGTAGCTATGGTTATAGTCATAAAAAGTGTCAGATATTTTGACCTAAACTGGTCAGAATCTCTTCTCTTGTGTTGCAATGGGAGAACCCTTTTGACTCTGTTATTCCACAGTTATGGTGAATATGGTGAATAGAATTTGGCCTGGTTACTTAGTTTTGGGAACACAATACTCCTTTTCAAAAGGTTCAATAGTTCTGTTTTTGTGCAAGTTGACATGTAGAGCTGATCATATTTTCTGCAAGTAATTATCTAAGCTCCTAAGCATTATACCTGAATCCTTTAGTCATGCCCTCTTTTACTTCATTGGTGTGGGCTTTACAGATGGAACATATTCCTAAATAAATCAGCCACAGATACCCACATTGTTCAGCTGGCAATTAACTCAGGCTAAAGAGGAGAACAGTAGTGGTGTGAGTCAGGTTTGGACGACTGTGATAAAAGAATCGCTTCATTCCTATTACAGTTGCAAAATAACGAGTGATCCTCTATAATGAACTGTCTCTTCAGTCCAGACATCTGACCTAGTAAAGAGCTTTTATCCCAAATAAATCATATTTTTCAGGAGTTCTGAGTCATAAAATGTTATACCAGACCATTTAATGACAAGTACTCCACCACCCTCAATAGAGCTTGACTTCCTTATGCAAGGTATAAGAGTAAATGAGAAGGAGAAGCATCCCTTTATGGAGCACAGGAAGGGAAAGAGGCAGACACACAAATCCAAACCAGTTTTAAGATGGAGCTTGAAAAATTGCATCCAATGATTGCTTTCACTAGTGAACTACTGGAATAAATGATCTGGAGACAAGGTCTTCCGGGCAGGTGATGATCTTCAGACTGGTAGATGAAAGGAAGAACAGATTAACCCATTGTTTAAAAGAAGCTACCAAGGCCTTTTTTTCAAAGAAAATAAGGTAGCAACTTCCACATAAAGGTCTTAAGAAAGCCAGCACTTGATGCAGAAAATCTCTCCAAACTTTGACCTTTACTCAACCATCATTCGAGAGCAAAATCAGTGAGAAAGGAGTCTGCGGTATTTGCTTTTAGCCTTCAGAATAGGAGTTCAGGACAGAATCTTGGTGGCAGCAATAGCGGATGAACAATTTGTGAGAACATGCAGAAGAGAACTGATACTTCTACCTCTCCGTAACCTTTAATTCAGTTGGTTGATCAGCTGCTACTCAGGCCATCTACATGATACAGCTGCAAAAGTTGGCTTAGCATTACAATGGGTTCTTGTTTCCATCCAACACACTGGAGGTGTGTTTGGTACCTTCTGACACCCAAAAGCTGTCGCCTGCTGTGTCCGAACTATGCGTTCTAGGATTTATGCACAAGATTGCTTAGTAAAGAGATCCAGTAACGTTAGTAAGATTGTATTATCTCTGTCTTTAGGCTTTGCACTCTTAATTCCAAAATTAGCCAGTGTTTTATGAGCCAGTGTTTTTATTTGAGTCAACCCTCAAATAAGAAGGACACAAAAAATCAAGCAGGAAAAAAAAAAAGCGTCATGTCAAATTCCCTGTTTTGTTATTATTTCTCAAAAAGAATCTTCAGCAATAAAAGTGGGTGGTCATCAAATACCTATGGAAAACAGATCCGTTTTGGTCTGTTGGAACTGAAGTGCTTTAAAGCAGAAGACATGTGAAAACTATGGATGTAAGCACCATAATAAAACCACCCTAAGTATACAGGAGGTTTGGTTCTGATGAAATGTACCCAGCACAAACTGCAGATGTGAACCACGGAGGAAGAAAAGGAGATTCTAGCTTCTTCTCACTCAGCACCACCTTTGCAGGGCTTACAGCCCCACACCATGTAGTGACTTTACAGCTCTGGTTAGGGGGAAGCCCATCGAAGAATAGAAATCGTTGCTAGCACTGCTTGTGTGTATCCTTGTTTTCAACTCATCTGTCTTGTTCCTTACTCAACCATTCATATTGAATTTCACTTTATTCTTCTACAGCAGAAGGACCAACCCGTTGCTAATGCAGAAAGTGTCTCTTCATCTCCTCCTTAAATGCTTATGGTCTTTTCTTTCGCCGCATGCAGCCTGCGTTATTGTAATTCTTGTCATGCAGCGTTGACTTGGAAGGAAAGATGAGGCACTGTGTTGTGTTCGTTACTGCTCTGTGAATGAGTTGAGTGACTATACGTATTCATCCCCTCTGTTCTGATATTTCCACTGGATTCAAGGTTCCTGCTGTTGTGAACTCAGTGCAATGTTTCTGGTCTTCAAAGCAATTAATGTGTCAGTATTGGCTCTGTGGGCTACCTCTTTGACTTGCCAAAGCAAGGAACATGTTACTGCTGTATTGGGAAATCTCTTCATAGACTGCAAGTTGAAAAGCATCTTCTGCTTTTACAAATAATATTTGGCATTTTTCATATCTATCCTAATTTAATATGTTGGATTTTCGAGGTCTGGTCTGCTTGTGTTCTGAAATAGTCTCTTTGTTATAAGTTTACAGGAACACTTTGCAGTTCACTTACAGGAAAGCACTTACGGTTCAGTTACTGACTTGAAATTTTTTTTAAGTCAGTTTTAGTCCACATCTATTGCACAATTTCTTGTTGCTAAACTAAGTGAATATGTTTATTCTCCAATGAATCTATATGATTTAAATCAACTAAATGTTTTCTATTTTTGAAGTTAATTATGCAATTAACACTCATAAAAAAAAAGAGGAGCATATATAACATGTTCTTTCTCTTCATATCCACGTTCTAGCTCCAATTATTTGCTGGTGTGGAGGGTCCCTATTTAAAAAGTCATCCTTCAGGACCCTGTCAGAAGTGAAGTCCTCTAGTCTCTTCCAGGCTCTGTGTGTCCCCCTTCTCCAGGCTCCTTTTCTCTTATAGTCCAGTTGCTATTTGTACTTTCACTCTGACTTCTGTTGCTGTACCATGACTATATCTTACCTCATCATTTACCCTGATCCTCTTTCCTCTCTGTTCCGTTCTCCTTAGGCTTGGTACACAATTTAGGTAATTTTGATTTCTCCTGTTGATCATATTTCCCTTCTACTTTAAGATCTTTAGCCTGGCCATGAGTTTTTGGCTGGTCTTTCTTTATTACAGTTGCTGTTTCTTTCTAATAGCATATGAGTGATGCTATGCACCTGAAAAAGACATCTTTTACCTTTGACAGGCAAAACCAAAGTGTGTTAACCTAGTAGGCTACTGTAGACACCTAAAAGTACTATCACCAATGGTGAATAATTTTTTCCAGGTGTCTTGTGTCAGCATGCATTTCAAAAAGACTTGCAAACTCCTACTTAATCAACTATTTCCGTGTAATGTTTTTAATCACACTCGCTTTGTATGTGAACTTCTCCACATGCTTTTCTTTGCTAGACCCTGTCATCTCTCTTCTGCTCAGCTTCAGCTTCAGCCTACTGTTTTTCATCCATTAATTTACTTCATGTCCATATTACAAGCCACCAGTATGTAAGGGAAGTGCAATAACTGTGTGTTATCTCCAAACCTCCATCAAATCAAGACTGATAACCAAAAATTTCTTCTTTCTCTCTTCAGTGGTCTTCACTGCATCTACTTTTTAATTAAATTTCCTAAAATTTTCTCTGTTCTTGAATACAGACTGTATCGTTCCTGTTATATTTCTCTACATGAATTACAATACATTCTGCTTTAAATCTAAAATTACTTTCAACTATATAAAACTACATAAGATAGTAAGAGAAGTAAAAATAGACTGAGTCAGTACCATGTTCTCTATCAGATTAGAGATACTCTGCTTTTCATGTGGTTGTCCATGTCTATGCAGGAGGAATGCTCAGAAGGGAAGACTCAAGCTCTATGTAAATAAATTCCTTTTTTAGTCAACTCTATTAGCATCTTTGTCAATCATATTAAATCGAAAGTTCTTGCCTTCTTTGAGTCCTTCCATATCTCTGCTCTTACTACATCTCTTCCAATAGTCCCTCATTTATTACTGTGTTTCCTCCATCTACACTGGCCATTGATGATTAAATCAATGCTGCTGCAACCCTCTGTTCTAGCAAATAGTGTGTATGTGTTTGTGTGAGCGTGCATGTGTGTGAACCTATGATACACATACTTCGGACCGGTTCCTATTTCAGACAGAGCTGTCATGAAATGAATAAAGCCTCAACATAAGACAGTAAGTTTTCTTATGCTAGAGTGTCTATTAATGAACTATTTCAGGTGTCAATTGTCAGCTGTGCAAACCGAGCAGTAGAATAAGCAGTATGCATATTTGCATTTAGTTTGATTCTTTCCAAAGTGTGATATATGCGCTGACTGGCGCCTGTGTGGTAGTTATGGAACAATCTGTGTGTGGCATTTTTATGTTGCCATAAACATAGGGCATTTAATTTGGGTGAATATCTACTATAAGATACGTGATTTTTGAAAGTTGTGCTTTGCATAGTATAGGGAGTGTGTTTCTACCTGTATTTGGTATGCTCATACGTGTATACATGTGCCAATGCATAGCCCATCAAAATGGCTGCAAAGATCATGCAGGAAATTTATAAAAACTCTCACCTTCTCTCTTCTTCTTCTTGCGAATTCCACTTTGGGTGACCATTGTTCCAAAATTTGGAGCATTTTCCAACAACTACCAGTGTCTTTTTGCAAATATCCTGCAAAAAAAATTTCTTTTTCTCTTAGATGCAATTTTTCTGTATGCTTATTAGTCTCCAGAGTAATATCAGACCATGTTTAAAACGGAGGCTATTTTAATGTTAATTTTCTCTCCGGGTATGAGCATGGACATTGTACTTTTGGAAAGAAGGAATAAGGCTCAGCCAGATTCCCAATGGAACAAAATATTTCCTTCCAAGCACATGAGCCCTTAGATGTGTAAAATAAAATCTTGATATTATCATTACCTAGCCTTTTTTTTCAGTTAGACTGTATAATTTTAAAATGTTTTTGCCATGATTGTCCTTTTCCTTTTGGACCTACACAACTTGAGGCTGCCTTCAACAATGTCAGTGTGTTGTAAAATGTTATGCACAATCTTAATTCTTTCCCTGTTTACTCATTGTAGTACAAACTTTGATTCCTTACTTGTACAATATATTTCTCTGTAAGCTCTCTTTCACCTCTTTAAAAAAAAAGTGTGGCCATGCATGTGTGGAGGGAGGGATGGATAAAAGGCAGGTTTTAGGCAAGTCACTTTGTTTCTCTTTCTTTTCCAACTTCTCTTATGTCTGGATCAGCTGTAAGGCCTCTGAGAGAGCAAAGTGGGTTCTAGTCCGTGGTGCTCTCAGCTGGGGGCTCCAGGCACTACCGTGATACAAATAATGAAAAAAATAATAATGCATTCATACAAATAGCATGTCATGGAGGAGAGGCATAAATATCAACAGTACTGTTTTAACTGTTGTGCTTGTTTGTCAATGACAAATGTACTGTAAGTGAACAAATAACGAAATGTCACAAGACTATTGTGGCTAAAAAAAGCTAAAAAAATAATCAAACCACCATAGTTTTTAACTTAATGGAAGGCTCCTCAGGGCAACAGACGTATCCAGTCTTGCTTGTACAGAGCACAGTAACTCCTTGGTCCTGACCGTTCACTCTGGGCCTTATTTGTAATATAAACATTACATATTTCTAGATGTATACATATTTATATGCACATATTACATAACTGAAGGTTGGTTTCGCTGTACAAAAAATGGAATCCACAAAAAGAAAGTGCACGTTACTGCTGTCTGGCTTTGATGTGGCTGGAGAGGGGTCGGTGCTCTGTCAGCTCAGAAAGCCAAAAGCATTTCACTGAATCTTGTGTTAAAGAAATGTTAAAGAAATCAAACTACTAAGTTAACAGTAGACATTAAAGAAAGCCTGGCCTTAAAAAGAGGGTTTCTTGCCATGGCTACTAGGTTTAAATGTATTTAAAGTTAAATTTTTGGAGTAGAACCCACAGAGAGTGAACTTCTCTCAGAGTGAAGTCTGAGGCCTAAAAAAGATACGCACCTTTTAGCTATACACAATTTGAAAAAGAAACCTGTGGTGCCTGTGTTGCATTATATAAACTTTACATTGCTTGATGCGATGACGACCAGCATGAGGAGAACCTTGGCTGCACCTCCATTATACTTGTGCAGGGCAGCCAAACAGTTTACTCGCCCATATGTTCTGGGTTCCAAAATCAGTTCTAATAACAAAAAACAAATGTACAAAAATCAAGATTCAATTTTGTTAAGTAATTATTTATAGTGTGTACAACTTGGAGAGGATTCAACAATACACTGAAGAAAGATTCTTTTTGGCTGTTGATATAAATATTACTCTTGAAGAATAGATGAAAGGCTTAAAGTTTGAAGTGTAATGCCCAAATCATTAAGGACTGCATTGCAGAGAATGCTTTTAAAATGATTGCTGATTGGAAGGATATATTCACTTTTTATTCACTTTTCATCTCAGAGAGACAGAAGAATTCATGTGTTAGCAGCTGTTGATGATGCAAATATTCAGGTTTGCATTCTCCATGTGATCAACCGACATTGAATTGCTAGTTAAAATGCTGAGAGAAAAAATCAGTTATAAATTCTTCCTGTACCTATATATATTTTTAGCAATCCTTTCATTAGTGAATTTAATAACAAAAAAAGATTTTATATTTCTTTTCTCCCACTAAACATGCATAAAATTTTATCTGTTTCTGCTGCAGTGCATACAGTATTTTAATTGCATTTCATTGTTCCCAAACCTAATTTGTTGGAAGTTAATTTTAATGATATTAAAGCTGGGAGCTGATACAGCGTTCATGTGATGGAATTTGGCAAGATGGACTTTTATGCATAGTAAATCCACAAGTTGGGTGGTTTTTTCCTTATGTCTTTAAGGTCTAATTTATTTTACGAATGAGTTGGTATTTAAGACATAAACTTTTCATCGAGTAAGTGTACTACAGCATTTTTTGAGAGTGCTTTAATTCTTCTGTATAGCAACAAATGATGGGGTCAGATTGTGCACATCACAGAGTGGCTTTTAAGACAGAGCACATGGTTAGTTTATGTTTAACTGACACAGAATCATAGAATCATTTAGGTTGGAAAAGACCTTTAAGATCATTGATATTCAGACATATTCTGAAGAATGCAAAACAGGCTTAGCTGCCCCAATCTGATGTAAGAAGCTGGAATGTTTTCTACGCTTTCTTTGAGAGCCCTTCTATATTGAGCTTAAAAAAAAGGAAGAGAAGTCATCAACCTTTTCTAGTAGCTAGTCCATTCAGAAAGGAGAAGATCTGCTGGAGTACTTGAAAGTAATAAAACTGGTAGCTACCAGCTAACTCTGCTCATTGGAGTTAATCTTAGTGATGAGACTCATCCATCTTTCAAGCCTTTCCTCCTTATCTGTAAAATAGTTACCTAATTCTTTTGCGTGCACTATATAGGTGAGCAGCATGGCCTGCTGCAGGTTGAAACGACACCGATGCTCATTTAAAACTAGGATTGTGTCTGGGACGTGCTCTGTAACCAGCTTTTTGCTGTGGGTTTGTTTGTTTGTTGCTCTTTTAAGAAGAGGGGTACAGCTTGGGCATCTCTGCTGATCAGGACAAAATGGAAGAGTGCAAGGGCAACCTCCAGACCTGATAAAACAGAAAGGAGAATCCAGCCCTCCCTCGAGTCCTGTGAGGCGTCTGGCTGTTGGTCAGGGCGGACAAACGGCATTTCACTTTGATATCAGATGTGCGGGGAGGAGGGGCTTTGCATCTGAAACGAAGGAGACGATGCGTTCAAGTCAGCTGATGAAAGGCAGACAGGGAATACCTGTCTTGTAGCTCGAAGGGGTGTGTGCTTCCAATAGAAAACACAATTTATTGCGTGGATTCCCCTTTTTTGGTTGGCTACAGTTAAAATCATGTGCTGAACAGGTTTCAGTAATCCAATGTTCACAAGACAAAGGCAGCTACAATTTCTGTCGTTGTTTGGACACAGAACTGTGAGGTCTTTATTTTCAAATTTAATATGTATAAAAGTCGCAGTCTCCTGGTCAGACACAGAAAGACAAAAAGAAGGAAACCCTACCAGATCACTGCTGTGGTACAATCCTGTTACACCAACTGGCATTCCACTTGGGTCACAACCCTATAGATTTAAAGGCTGGAGAGGAGAGAAGTGTGATTTCTGCACCTAACCAAACAACTTGCGGTTGAACTGCGAGAATATTGTTTAAAAATAGACCCTGATTAGAAGTAACTGAAAATTTCTCACCTTTCTGAGCAATCTGTTTCAGTGGTTAACTAACCTTATTGTTACCATGAGAGTTAGCAATAATTTCAATTTTGTGTAATTTTACCGTCAGCATGGCAAATAAAAGCCACAGATGGGAGGCAAACGGTTTTATAAAAAGGGGGAGAGTGTTACCGCCAATGCGTGAGGGTTAGATGGGATCAGCTCGGCTCTCTCTGGATAGAGTATCATGAGCTGGTTGTCTTATCAAAGTCCCAGTTTCTCCCACATGTTTGTTGGCTCAGATAGAGTGGTCATACTGGAAATCTTGAAGACACTCTCTCCATTCTTTAAATGGTCTTTGAATCCTGGCTGATTGGAGAGAGGGGACAATATGCAAGATCACACAGCATCACTTCCAAGAAACGAGATGAAATGTCCCGTGCCACTGTTAAGAAGTGACCAGCAAGGGGAGAACAAAACCACCAAAAGGCAGAATCCCTTTTCCCATGGGAACTAGAGCTGTTGAATCTAAAGCCAAGCCAACATGTCCTTACTGGTGTTACTGGGGCCCTCCAGATGGTGGATTCTACTAATAGTGCAACAGAAGTGCTGTCACTCTTGCTATCCTTCCCTTCTAGAACTGGTATGATGAATCAGGATTTAAGTTTCTTGTCTGTTAACACATGCTGCTCTTGAGGAGACAGGAAAAAAAAAAAAGGAAACAAAAGAAGTGAGGGTCTTGCAAAGATGGAATGAGGTGACATCACATTACTGTGTTGTAAATGGCATCAAAATATGTTGGAGGAGTAGTCTTTGGAAAATTGAGTCTCTGACATTAAATGTTTGTGTCTTGAACATTCCCTATTTTCATGTTGAATAAGGGTTTTTTTGGCAAAAAGATTCATAGGATGCACAAGTTCATCTTTGAGCTTAGATCAGGGGGATGACAGAGCTCAATTTCTCTATCACTCCTTCTGTTGGAAAAAAGTTAGAGGAATAAAAATCACAATGTTGTCATGTTGCCACAGAAACTGGAGGGTTCCTCTGTAGTTACACATCTGTGATCTTAAAAAACCTAAATTTGTATTCTGTTTCAGCATCATCCTGGAGCTGACGGTGGGAGTCTAATTAAAAAAAAAATAGTAGAGTCTAAATCAATTGTTATAAATCTAGTATGTGATTGCCTCTCCCCAGCCCCCTTTCTATATATGCAGGTGCGCATGTCTCCTTTCGAAAGCTTCCTAAATTGTTGAAGAAAGCGTTGAGTTTAAATGGTCCATGTATCTCTTCTATTGGGGAAGAGTCCCGTTTCAATTGAAAGGAACAGCTTCCATTAGCGGAACAATTCCCCCTGCTTTTTGTTCCTTGCTACAGCTAAGCCTTTGTGATTTCCTCTCAGAGCTATAAAGTTCTGGAGGAGTGAATATATATGCAACTCTTCTGCTGCAATTTCTTGTTACTCTCTGAATGTACGGGGCTTGAGGGGAGGGAACATGACCATATGGAAATGGCTTTCTTATCCAAGTGGAAACAGTTTTAGTCAGCTTTCAGGCGGGCTCCATAAACATAATACAGTAGAGGAACTCGCAGAGCTGTACTTTAATGGCCATTAAAATTGCCTCTGCAGTGCATTCAGAGCCAGGATACAGTGAATACCAATGTTTGTATTATGAATGGAAGACAAATGTCTTCTGAACAAAAGAAAATCTAATGTTAATTAAACTTTTCCAGGGGTTGGGGTGGCTAATTCTGCTTTTGTGTTGTTAAATCTCCTTTGATTTTAATTGCCTGACAAAAAAATGGACTGTAAATGTAATGTTAGCAAATGTTCATATTTGATTACAAGCATCTGTGTATGCTAAGTCAAAGAATTAAATGCTTTTAACCAGGGTGGGTTTGGTTTTTTGTTTGTTTGTTTTGGGGGTTTGTTTTGGTTTGGTTTTGTTTGGGTTTTTTTTGTTTTGTTTTGTTTTATTTTTGTTGGTTTTTTTTCCAGCACAACCACATTGATAACAAAGCTTGTACTGTCAGTATGTTGAAGGTCATTCTTATAATCTGTTCAGTGAGAACTGCTCCCTTTTAGGTGAAAAGAAAAATCAACTGAGCATACCTAAAATTGTCTAGAAAATCCTATTACACTTACTGAATTTCAGTTATATGTTTCAGATTCACATGGAATTCAATGAACGCTCAGATCAAATATGAAAAATTGTAGCAAGTTTCCAATGATATGCACAGGGGTTTTTTTTCCCCCTTTTGTGGCTGACTTAGAGAAACAAGGCACATTCTTCTCAGAGATGGCAAAGGATAAACTGAAATTATTAACATTAAAACATACCTAATACTGTGGTATTTTTTAGAACTGGAAACAAAGGTAGGATATGTCTTTTCCATCTGTCTTGCCTTCCTGTGCATCTGTCTGTCTCTCTGGAGCAAGTCAATAAAAATGATTAGAGCTGGCATCTCACAAACGTACACCCTTAAACCATGAAGCAATAATACTGTGAAGGAAATTTTTTTCTGACCTTTTCAAATTACATCCAACTGTCTAGGGAATTTCTCAGTGACTAGAGGTAATAAGGTTCAATCCGTTTTGCTGGTTGGCTTCAAATTTAGCTCCTCAGAAGCCCTAACTTATCTATTCTTTTTATCTTGGCCTTGGCATCTATTCAGTACAGTAATCCATGCATCTAATCTTTTTTTTTTTTTTCCCTCCCCTCTCAGGTTTAGCTGGTGGATCACATTGTGAAATCTGCAGCCATGAAAGGCCCTCCATTTACTGCACCCTTCAAAACGAAATATTAGCATGGGAGGCTAAGCTGGTATGTTGCCTTTGAGAGGCTCTTGTTGAATTTAATTAGCTTTTAGATTTCATCTCCATCTCACATCTCAGCTTTCACCATTGTATGTGATTTAGGCTTCAGTGACTTTCATTATTTAAAACTTTTCCAACTTAGCTGTGCCACTTTAGAATACCGAGGGGGGAAATGAAGTTTGAAGTTCATTGTCTTAAATTGATTTCTGTTTAGTTTTTATGATGTGAGCTCGGAAACAGCAGATACACAGCCTCCCAGTATGTATAGTGAATCATTCAAGTGAGAAAGGCAAACAAGCATTTGTGCATGGCTTGTTTCTCATTGTACTCCATGAATTAAAACTGGAAACAGGTAAAGAACATTTTTAGCAAAATATTTATTAGAGGATTTTGATGTCAAATATTTTTATACCTGAGAGAAAACGCTTTTCTTTTCAACTCATTTGGATATCTGGTTTCATTTTTGTGACTTACGCAGGGTATTATGGAGCAGTGATTTCAATTTCTGGGTCACGAGTAACTCCAGGACAGCACGAGGAGGGCTGTCGATGAGAAATGGTAAGCTCTTGGCTGTTAACTTACTCCCCATATGGTTAGGACCTAGAGATTCGTTTCATTTCAGGCAAGGGAAAGTTGTAAAAATTGCCCCTTGATGCTGTCGCTTCCCCAGAGTATTAAGTCTGTGTTTAGTTATAGCTGATGTGCTATTGAATGACCTGCAGAATATTGAAAGTGCATGCATGTCAAAAAGCACCTGTAAAACACTTGCTTTTAGTCGTGCAAGAAATATACTGGCAGATGTAGGTAGCTAACTTGTATATAGTTACAAGGCAAAGCAGTAGCTACAAAGAGGTTTGGTAAAGATATGTGGTGGGTTGGTTTTTTTTTTCTTTTTCCTTAATTCATCTTCATTTTGATTCTCCCTTCTGAAGTGTAGGGAAACATAGTCAGGTGGATCAAGTACAGAACTGGGAGTTTATAGATCTTGTCCCTGTATGTAAATGGGCCTCTACTAGGGCTGTAATGTTTGTCAAGTCACTTAATCATTTTGCACCACAACCTTGGCTTCTGTGAAAAGCTGTCAGTCAGTACTCGGCAGAGGATGAGCACAGGGTGCAATCTGACTATTTCATTGTCTTTAATTGATGCAGCTGAAATAAAATAGGTTCATTTTTAATCAAATTGTATTGTGCATCATTGATATTAGCAATGCTGGAAGTGGGATACTCAATAACCTGAAGGCCAGGTCATATGCCTGGAAGTTGGCCACAAAATTTTTGAGAGTGGCTTTAATTCTGAAATGAATTTAGGGAAAACAGTACACCACATTGGCAAGCCTTCTCTCACTCACGGTTATTTCTTTAGCATCCTTACTGTCACATCATGAAAAGAAGTGTTGCTAAATGGAGAGATCTAGATATGTTTTTAAGCAAGCAGGAATAAGCATTTCAAAATTCCTTGATTACTTTAGTACAAAAGATAACATACCTAAATTGGCAGTACGCTAGACAGTGTCCTTGTTTCAGAGATAATATGAAAGGACATATTTTGAGTGTACACAAACACACAGCTTGGTACTAAAATAAAGTGTAGGTAATGAAAGTCTGTGTGGGTGTGTTCATTTACTCTCACATCTTGGAAGCTCCACTGATACATGTAGAGTTATTTCTTAGTAGAACAGTTTTGCTGTTCTTAATTCTACATGAATTAGGCTTCTCCTGGCACTCCACCATCCAGGTTGGCCTCCAGATATGGAGACCAGCAACCCAAAAGGGTCCATAGTTTGCCAAGTGTGTCAGAGGACTGAGAAATGCCTTGTGGAAGGAGCAAGTTTTAGCATCTCACAGCAATGACACTGTTGGCTGTACATATGTATCTTCTTACAGTAGGTGCTTGAAAAATGTATAATAACTATCCCTCATAATATTTCAGGCAGAAACACATAGGGATGGGATTATTTTGAATGCAAGTAGAATATTAAGATGGTGGCAGTGTGAGTTTTCTTTCACTGAGCAAGTTCTTGTTTTCAGGATTCTAATCTGTAATCTTGAATGCTGGACAGAAGCAGTTCTGTCAACAGGTCTTTCTACTATAGCGATGGTTTTCAGCTCATAAGTATTGAAAGTGAATTTGAATTAATAAAGAGAAAGGATTTTTCTTATTTATTTATTTATTTAAATTCAGTTCATCATAGTATATGTTGCATAAAAGGAACTATGTGGTGATATCTAAATGTTTACATTTCATTATTGGAGTCTTTGTGTACCAGTAGTTACGAGGTATGAACAACAGTTGAGGTAAATGTGGTGTTGTCCGCTTGGAATGTAGTTGAGTATCTTTTCCTTTGTCAAAGCCAAGCAGTCTGGATCACTGAAGGTCCAGAAACCTCAGAACTATATTCTGGTTTTTGGTATTACTGGACAATATCAAACTCTGCTTTGCAAACTAAGCCATTCTTGAAAGTAGCTGAGTAAAAAAAATAAACACAACTATTTTTCAACTCAGACATACTACACTATGTCTTGTAGTGGGAGAAGTAACAATAGAAGTCCTGATGTTTGTCTGGTTTAGTGTCTTTATAGCTTTGCCTTCTCTTCTCTCATTCCTGATTTTTATAAATTGAAAGTCCAACAATAGGAAAACAAAATGGGTGCCAGGGATAGGTATATGAAAAATGGTCTTTTGGCTTTGCTCTTTTTCCTCGGTTCTTAGAAAATATCCAGTTTAACAAATCTTTATGAGAAGGAAATTCTGTAGATGGAGTCAAAGTAACTCCCATCCATGCGTCAGTGGTGTTAAAATGGGAAATTACATTGTGCACATCAAAGGGATTGTGCGAATGTTATTGATACATCATTCTTTATTGTTCTGTGTTATTTATGTTTTCATCATTAGTCTATAAGGTCTTAATAATTAGCTCTCTAATTTCCCAGAAAAAGCATGTTAATTTATTGAACTCGCTGAAGCCAAAAAAAAAGAAAAAAAAAAAGCTGATCAGTCTAGCATTGTAAGTTAATAGTATAGAACAAAGTGTAGTCATAATTAGTTGAGAAAAGGACTTCCCTTGTTCATTCCAGTTTATAATAAAAAGTCCCTCGCCAAAGTGACTTAGAAAATAATGCATTCAGACTGAGCAGAATTACCGCCTAGCAGATTCTATTTATCTGTAGCTTAAAAAGCAGCTGCGTTTTTGTAAAAAGCAATGAATGTGGCAGTCCTACTTAAAGGTAGAAGAAAAAGAACACCCCTTGTTTTGTAATAAGGGGATTTTCAATTTAAAAGAGAGAGAGAGAGCCTGTTGTGTGAAGTATGGTTATTACATTCACTGTATTCTATCTCACCCACCAGGAGGCTAATAACGAAGGAGTCAGTGAAGGAGACCAATGCCACGAGGGTTATCTCGCAGCCCCAGATGCTGGATAAGTTGAAGGAGGCAGAATCGCTTTTGGATGACATTCAGGAAGGCCTTGAATGATTATTTGGCGAAGAAAAGACTATTCTTTCCAAGGTAAACAGTCCATTTCATCTGTCTGCTGTTGGTGTTGGTGTAAAATATGTTTGTATAAATACCTCTAAAGTTCATTTTTTATCGTTTTTCAGGTTTTTTCTCCCGATGCAGCAATGATCTCTCAGGAATCCTTTCTGAGACAAAGGATCCACTCCACGTCCAACCACACCTAAGGAAATGCTTTGAAGGAATTGCCAAGCTCACTTTTAATCACGAGAAAGAAATTACCCACATGGAGTCAGCAGAAAATGAAAAAGTAGAGCTCGTGCTGCGAATAATTCCAGCAAGTGCCAAGGGGCTAGTTGAGAAATGGCTTCATGAGGTGAATATCTTTAGCTCTTACTTAGGGTTTAGTTACTGTATAATCATTTTCTCTTTTAGGAGCAATGAAGATCATAAGCATATTTCCTAACTAAATGGCTCTCTGAATATTTGTCAAGATGTTGACAGATTTCAGCCTTATTGTTGTTATTTATTGCAACTAATTTAGCATCTGCAAACATGCAGAAATTAATTCTAATAAAAAGCTCTCAGAGTCAGGCTGTCAGCAGAAGTGGGTCTGTGTCTGAAACCATATGTGTGAATATATGTTTGAGTCTACATGTATGTGTTCTTGTGCTTTCATGGTGTAATGTCTGTAGTTCAGGAGGATAACATTTAAAAAAAATCAGAGAAATGTAAGATTTTGAATGCTTCCCACCCTGCAGAAAGTCTGTCCCACTGTGTTGGAGGGGTTTAATTTCCAATTATTTTAACAAAAGGGAAGAGAAATTATGTCACTGATAACACCCTAACCTTTCCCCTTTGGGCCTCTCATCCAAATTCATTGGTTTCGGTACAAAATTAGTTTGGTGACCTTTTTTTGTTTGCTTTATTTAACCTTCCTCTGCCAGCGGACGGGAACGGGCCCTTCCCTTCTTTTTTTTATTTATTTTTTGTTTCTGGACCAAAATGCGCATTTTCCTTCCCACGTGCTTCCCTTTCTCCTGAGGCAGGATCAACCCCCGGGAACGCCGATTCCCCGTCCTCTGCTGTTGCGGGTGCTGGGCTGCTTCTCCGTGGTTTATCCCCGGGACCCCCCCATGCAAGGGCGAGGACACCCACCTCCATCGGGAGAGGGAAGGGGGAGCCGGGGGACCCCTGTTTTTATACCCAGCTCATTCGGCAGAGGCTGGGGGGAATCCCCGGGCGGCAAAACGCGGAGCCGGTTGGTGGGTCGAAGGGGTTTGCCCCCATTACGTACCGTGTTTCTGCTGGCCGGGTGAGCGAAGGCGAACGCTTGAGTCCGCTCATCGATCCCTGTTTCCCACCTAACGGATCGGCGTGGCAGCAACGTGCCGGTTTCGGATGCGCAATTTGAAGTGGTCCATCTGCGGCATCGTTCAGGGTAGGGGTGGGA
This sequence comes from Buteo buteo, assembly GCF_964188355.1. Lineage (NCBI taxonomy): Eukaryota > Metazoa > Chordata > Aves > Accipitriformes > Accipitridae > Buteo > Buteo buteo. The sequence continues at coordinate 3,164,129 of NC_134196.1, read as the reverse complement.
GGAAAACAGGGCAGGATTTAGGCAAGCCCAAACACCCTGTTCTCCATGTCAAGTCACTAGCTGGGGTTTTGGACAACAGTTTCCAGCACAAAGTTATCTTCCTAGCCAAAAAAATAAAAAAAAAATTTAAAAAATGGAGGTGCAGTGGGTAAGTGGCAGTCCTGAGAAGCACAGGAAAAGCCCAAATTTTCAGTACACCAAGCCTACAATATACTTTATACTTTTTAGTTTTCACCTTCTCCCACAAATGAAACTGGGTTGGGGAAGGTGAGCAGCTGTGTTTATTTTAATACATCTCATTTAACCCTCACCTGGAAACAAATTGGAAGGTTTGGGAGTGCATTAATCTGGACCCGATTAGTGTCTCTTTCTCCCTCAAAAGTGCAACCTGAGATTAATGAATATAAACTAGAGTTTCATATGCAGTCTTTAAATCATTTGCATGTTTTATGCATGATAATTGAATTTATTTATGCACTTCCTTTCATTTAATGATTTCTTGCTCTTTTCTATGCTATCAACATTATATTATGCAAGAAATAGGATTTGGTAGGCAAGAAAGGATAGCAGTATATAAATCAAACCTGAGTTAATTTTTAGTTCCAGTGTCAACAGTAGATCAGAATTAATATTGGTGCCATGCCAGTGGGGTTACATGGCCAGGAAAATGTAAAATATTTTTGGTAAAGCAGAGACTTTTAGCTTAACAAGACAGTTCTGATGCAGCTTAGTTTGCTTGCAAGGGTACAAGCAAAATTATTTTCTAATGGCAGTTAAATTATTGTATTGACTTTTCAATGACCCTGGAGACTTGTGTTTCAACTTGGCCAATTAGTAGTAATAAGAAGATGAAAAGTAATTACGTTAATAAATAACTGTTTTCAGACCAGGACCTCAGTATCATAGTCTGGCTTAGAAAATAAGGGTATACTATAATTTGTCTCATTTGGTCTTTCATTGGGAGAAATATGGACTTTGGAGCTACAGTAAATTTATCGTAGCCAAGAAGGTAGAAGTCCTAGGGACGAGTGAGTCATATTAGGAGCGAGCAGCTCTGTGGTAGTAGCTGTTTCAGTGCCATAAGCAGGGAATTTTGCTTTGTTTCTCCAATTAAGCTCAGAAGTCTTAAAGATGTCTTAGTGATGGAGTCTGAATTATTTTTTTAATGCATGCCAGGAAGCTACTGTGGAAATAGTTTTTAAAAGATGCTGGTAGTGGTGCTTTCATAGCTTTAATCTATACCAGTTTCTTTTGTGTCTCTTGTCTTTCCTTATGTGTTGAAAGATGTTTGTGGAAGTGATATTTTTCTGTGGTGTCCTGTCTTTTATCAGTGAATTAAATGGTTGTGTCTTGTGATTGTTTCTTGATTCTCGTAGGTAGGAATGTGTTTAAAGGCTAAAGCTCTGTTAATTTTTGATGTAACCATTTCAGTGTCTTCCTTGTCATTGAAATGTAGTTTAAAATGTTCAGTAATGTAGCATGAAATCATTGGTTAGTTTTGGAATGGTGGTGAAATCATGTGAAGAAAATAAGTATTGCATCTGATCAAGATAAATTCACTCTAGTGTTTTATGGCTTTTTATTCCTATGTGATAGTAATAAAGTCTCATGTAGGGATGGAAGCCATGAAATACATTGTGAAAAATCATCAACTCAGATGGGGCCATCAGGATAGCATGCTGTAGTTGTAGTGTTATTGAGAATGATTGGAAGATGATTTAGTATGTCACCACGTTGACTACCATGTTTTTGCATTTTGTTTCTTCATCCTTCACCCACGTAGTTTGATGAGAGGAAATCAGTTTGTAACGAGCCGATCCATCTTTACATCAGTGTTCAGTGTTTAAATTGTTCATACATCTTTCATTTTCTGCCAAAGATAACACTGTATATGAAACGCTAAGCTAAGAATTTAATATAGCTAATAAACACATGCCAAAATGAATACAAAGAAAAGCCAATGAATTTCTAAATGCTTGAAAATTAAGGAGGAATCAAAGCAAGGTCTACCCTGTTAGCGAGTGGTCCAGGTTCTTTATTTCCATGTGCGAGAGCAAATCGGAGAGATGATCTGGGGATTAAAACAGAATTCTTTTCCCTGCTTACGTGTCTCTCTGAAAGCGCGTGATCTTTTCTCTCTCTGGAACTGAGATAAAGGCTGACAGTGTTGGGGGCTGAAAACAATTTCTGACAATTTCCTTACAGTGCTGCCATTCCACATACTGCCTTACTGCTCCGTCTGCTTCGCTCTTGGGTACCAGTTTCCTTTGGGAATATTTTGGGGAATGTTATTTATTCTGATGCAACTATTCATGATTTTCCTTCTGTATTCTTTCTCTGAAGCATATGTTAATAAAACATGATTGATTTTTGGTACTTTGACTCCTTTATTATTTCTCTCAGGTGTGAATTTTTTGTCTGCTAAAAAGTACTTCCTCGTTATTGTAACTAAGGACATCTTCTGGTGAAAAGCCCCAGCAATAATTAAGCAGGAGGTATATTTCCCATTTTATTATAAATTCAAATGTCTGGTTTAAATCAAATAGCACACAGAGACTTTAACCTTGATTAAATTCACATCTGCTGTGTGGCAATTATTTCAGTCTTACTTGGGCTTACAAAGATGGTAGATAGCAGTTTGGTCCAATGCTGCCCTGTGAAGAAAAATTTATAAAAACCTGTAAAACAAGTTACCTTCAGACTTCTATTAAAAGGCAAAGTATTTTCTTCCTTATGTTTTCACAAAATTGCTTCCAAGAGTATCCAGGGTGTACTGCCAAGAGAATAAACCGGGCTTATTTTTCAACTTTGTATTTGGCTAAGATAAAAATTGTCTTCGTGTTTTCAGTATATACTTTGGTGATTACTTTTCAGACATCTGGGACAAAGTACTTAAAATAGTTTCACATAGGCTCCTGTACTCTTTTTCTCCATTTCTCCCAGTTTAATGATGAATTGCAGTTAAACTATATTGTTGTCAGTCTTAAATAATGTGCAATTCATCTTTACTGCAGACTATACTTTGAAAAGTAGCCTGCAGTCCCACCTGAACAGTGTATTTTCAGTACTGTATTTTGTCTCCAAATTACTTCCAGAGTCAAGTGTTCTCCAAGTTGAAGTACTACTTTTAGGTGCCAACCCAAATGGTTGAACATGGGATCTTAAAGGAAAGCGGAGCTCTATTCCTGTACATCAGCACCAGTTTGGAAGGATTTTACTGACCAAAAATTAACTCCTCAGTTTAAGCAGTACCAACCCATTAATCTTGCTAGATTACTTCCTTTGCAATGCCTTTGTTTTCAACAAATTTACACAGGTGTGACTGGAACTTGTGAAATAACTTTTTCATTGTTAACAGTTGAGGAGAATCCAGCTCATTCTCCTGTAGTAGTTCTGGTTCTGCAGTGATCAAAGGAAGCTAACGAATACTGTGCATTTTAGCAAAAACCACTCTGAAAATGCAATGTACATATTTTCTGAATACGTTGATGCTGTTTTTAAACCCTCAGGTAACCTGGTATAAATAGGTTAAGGCACTTTGCTTTATTAGCACAGCCTGAAGTTCACTGTGCAAATGATTGCCTCCACCTTGGCTAATAGTAGGGATTAAAGGAGGGAACTCAGAATTGAGTTTCAAAAGGCAGGTTTTGTCACTGGGGCCACTGTCATACCTGCATTTTTTGTGGGGGACACCTAATAGTACAAACCGGTGTGATATGTTCACTCGGGGAATAATATACATGCTTTCTATGATCTGAAGGAGATTTGGCCGGTGAAGAAAAATTTAATCACCCCGCTTCTAGATTATACAGAGTGCCTACCGGACCTTTTGGACACTGACCTGGGCTTACTCTGCCTGTGTTTCTAGGGTGAGGTGCTGAAAACAGAAGATTTGGCTTTGTGTCAGGCTAACGCAGCTACACTGCTTTGTGTCTGCTGAGGGCAAAGCTTTTTCCTTGGAGCCTGGGCAGGACCGGTTCACATCTGCCGGAACAAGGCCCGTCAGCATACCTGTAGGAGTTTTCCTCTTGCCAACTTTATTTGTCCCATTTGCCTAATGAAATGGGGGATAAGGGTAAAAACTTAAGCGTGGCTTTTGGAAACTGCCTCGATCTGGTTTTCCAAATAGAAGTTGCAAAGGGGTGCACTCAAATCCACGGAGAGAAATGCCAGGAACGTTACAATCCTCTGAAATAACACCAGAGGTAAATACATCCCCGTAAACGAGGCGCTGGAATGGCCTAGCAGTGCTCTGATCCCTTTCTTCGTGGCGTGTCTGCTGACGTAACCCCACTGACTTCCCTTCATGAGCAACCCCAAGTGCCGTGAGTGTTCGACCAGGAGTTAGCGAGCAATGACCTGTCCTGGAGCGGTCACACCTTAAACACATTTTGGGGTTTCTTACCTGTTTTTCTTTTGTTATTGGAGGCGAGAGTGTCGGTTTGGGATTATTTCTTTCTTTGTAGTAGTAGTTCATCCGTAGATGTTGTAGATAGCTTCTTTAGTCTATTCTTTCCTGAAAAATTTTATTATTTCTACCCTATTTATTTTGCTTTCCCTCTGCCTCCAGGGTGGAGTTGATCCATTTATTTCCTTTTTTTTCTGAGCAAGGAATATGCTTTCTCATGAATCCTGCAACATGACATCAGAAGTACCTCTTTGAATTATGCGTTACAAGAACTCGACAATCAGGTTTTAAGTGACACCTTGCTGTGATGGTGAAGAGAGTATTTTTCTTGTCAGTGTCAATTTGAGTAAAAAGTGTGTGTATGTTAAAATGTAGTCACTTGTCAGAAAAAAAGCAAGATCTCATCACAGAGATGAAATGTTAGAGTTACCGCTTTAACATTTTGCAAATGTCCATACTGTACGCGTTCTTTATTTATTAACAGCCTGAGTTAAGAGCAAGACAATATGCTACTTAGGCCTTTAAAATATTGCCTTAGGTAGTGTACCTACCAGTTTTCAGGAGAAGCAACCTCTCGGCAATCTCAGATCCAAGCAGGATTTCGTAAGTCTTTCTAGGACAATGCAAACAGCTTGAGTGTCACCCGTGAAAGGGTGCAAATCTCTGAAAACAAGCGTAATGTGTTTTCTGAGGCCGGGAATGTAAAATCAAGGGCAGTTGTTTTCTGCTGGAGCTGGTGCTTTAAAGCAGTCTTCAAGGGTAGCATCACGGAGAATAAATCACAGCAATTCAATCTGGATGTAAGAAAGGTTTTGTAAACTGTTGGGAGGGCCACGCCACTGGAGGAAGAAGAGAGGTTTTGCAACAGTTGTATAAATATAAAATTGGAAGGGCTCTTTCTGGAGACTGGCACCTACCTGTTCTCCTAGCACTATCATTGTCTTGCTGATGTGAGCGTCAGTTGATTGTTCATCCACAACCCCATGCTGGGTTTTGGAAAAAGAGGTAGGACGTTGTGAGACAAGAAGTTGAGGTGCTGTTTCAGTTTGTGGGGTTAAGGGTGGAAGGATCTATACAGAGAGAGAGAGAGAGACATAAGTTGTTCTGATCAAATTTTTCAGTCTTATTTGAATTCCTAGGGTTAGTTTGAAAGGTGCCTTGTCAACCTGACACTTTACTAGCCTTTACAATATTTTATATGTATTCTAATTGTCTTTGTTTTTCTTGATTTCTTAGAAAATATTATACTCAGTGTATTACTCTCCATTCCTCTCCCATACACTCTTTTTAATTACAAACTATCACCCAGAACTTGACCATCTGGCAAACGTTACATGAGTTTTGATATTTCTCTCTACCTTGTCAACACAGGGGGCATTTGTTTCTGGCTTTCTACTCTTCAACAGTCGTTGTTGAAATAAAACTAGTGTTTTCTTTCCATGGAATAAGGCACATGTGACCAGAATTGTGCCCATTTTTCCACCTCAATCTGATGATTTACTTAAAGATATTGCATATCTGTACAACCTTTTCTCTCATTATGTCATGACTCATATTTCTGGGTAGAACTTGGGGTCCTTGTTCCTAATTATTTGCTTGGGCGGCTGAACTTTTTGATGGATTTTTTATTTTTTTTTTTTCAACTTTGAAATCAAACGCTTTGGCTGGACCCAAGTTTTCAATAGAATAGGTCAACCTGAAATGGCATGTTGAATGAGTTTACTTGGTTACTTTTGGAACCTTAGCAAGCAGGGAAACTCCAAGAATCATTACAGGAAAAAAATAGTTATCATCTCGTAAGCTTATTTGGGACAAATAGGATTTTTATTGTTATTTCTCTTATGCTTCCTGCTGTCTAGGTTAGTTTTTCCTACCCTCACAAGAAAATACAACGAGGCAGGTGTCTCCTTGGTTCTTCAGCCCTGGAAGCACTTGGGCATCTGAATGACGTTGGAAGGGGAGGTGTGAGGAGATGCCCTGATCTGATAAAATCCGGAGACTAGCAGTACTCGGAGTCGATACAAATTTGGCGCTTACTCTTTGGCCAAAGTTCTTGAATTTTCCACAGAATTTTCTGTGAGCGCAAGTCCTAGTGACGCCGAGGAGCTCTGCACCTACAGCCCATTTCAATACATTTCTGTAGGATACTTTTACTGTCTTCATTGTCGTCTTTGTCCATGGGAAATGAGACTCGCCCAGGAAACGACGCGGGGGGACGGGGAGAGGTAGGTAGGCAGCAGAGATGGGGAGCCCAAAGAAAGGATCAGTGGGTTAGTGAAAGCTGCACGACTCTGGATTCATTCCAGCCCTCCTCTGCACAGAAGCTTTTGTGAAACTCGCTGTGGCTTCTGAAAGGAAGGTCCCTATTCATCCGGCCGCTGACGGAGATCACGCTAATGGGCTCCAGGATCACAAAGACACGCACCACCTGCTGTCAGGAGCGCAGGTCATGCTTTGTTTGCTGGGCTGAATGCTTTTTTCACTTTAAAAACTGAAGTGTAGGTATATCTTTGATAGAGTTTATGATTCTTTCGTGTCAGCATTTCTATTTTTAAAAGATAAGGCAGAAAAACAGATATCGTCCGTGTTGTTACAGGTAGACATAGGATGCGTCTCTTGCCGCTGACACAAAGTAGAGTTCAGAAGAAATTCCTGGAAATCCATATGCAAATGTGTAGATAATAAAACCAAAACTAAAATAGTTTGATTTAAAATTAAGGCTTATTAAATTTAAGCTGAACTTCATCATTTTTATTGAACAGTAGTGAATAATTTTGGCAGACATAATTAGTATTCTCAAGTTTTCTGAACTAACATATTGCATCTAAATACTCATTGGACTTTTTACTTTAATAAAACATTTCTATTTAATTTCACATTAACAAAATGGATTTGTAATTTTATTCGGCTTGTTAGCAGCAAAAATCTATGTTTGTAACCAGTCTGTCAAATTTGTCCTTTGAGAGGGATAGAAAATAAATAGTCTAAAATGTAACAAAGTTCAGTGTAGCCTGTTTTACATTTCCAGAATCTAAGTCATGATAATGCAGGATTCTCAAGAGTGTTAAACTCTGTCCTGAAATAAATCACCAAATTTGAAATGTAAACATCATAAAGAATCTGTATTTGAAATGATAGCAGTTTTCCTGTTGGTGTCAGAGGCATGTAATGAGTCTTGTATGTGTATCCACAGATAGTGTCTTCCCTTTCTCACATGATCTCATGAACACCCATTTTAAGAAATTAATTTCTTAGTGTGTTGAGATAATAGGAACTTTTTGAAGGATATAGTGTGATAAAAATTAAATTAAAGCAGTACTTGAAGCAACAAATGTAAACATCTCCTGAGGTATTGCATGCTGTATCCCAATAAGAGCACAGCTGCAAATAATTTGAAAACTAAATTGTATTTTTACATCAACACAGTTAGACAAAAATGACTTATTAAGTAATTGTTATTGTGACATAAGCTTTATGCAGTAGCTGAATTACTTGGCACAGCTAAAACCTCAAACTACCTTGGGAATTTACCACATTCTTTAATTTTCTGATTGATTAAATGGATTATTTGACATTTTGGCAGAGCTTTGAAATCACAGCATAACAAAGACTCCTTTCATTGCTCATTATTTGCTCTCTTCAGGCTTAGCACAGATTCTTTGAAATGAAAGGTTTAAGGTGCTTCTTTCCTGGGTAATTTTTGTTCCAGTTCATGTTTTTACTAGCAGTGTCACATTTCCAACTTAAATTCCCCCACTGTGTAAATGCAGTTCCTTATAATGACAGTATAACCTATGGAGATATGTAATCTTGAAAAACACTTATATACCTCACAACAGTGTGACTGAAGAATTCAGCATGACTAGTTTGCTATTGGAGAGGCTCTTAACCCTTACACCACTGGCATTTTTCTGGAGCGCGGGAAGCTGAGCAAAATGGTGGGTGTTTTTGTTCAGTTTGTGACAACGTTCAGTTTTCTGCTGCCCTGGGTGGAAGCAGACAACGTCATGCAGCAGCCTGGGGGGACGGTTCAGAGATAGCCAGGTAGGTTGGAGGACATTTGCCATCATCAGCTTGACACCAGTGAGCAAATGCATTGCCTAACTGCACTTAATATCATTAACGAGCAGTAGCCGGACAAAACAATCCTGCTTTCAACATAACAGCATAGTCCCCTCTATGGAAAAACAGCTCATGAGGGTACCCAGAGTGCTGAAATTTTCTATACCTGGAGTCTTCTTCAGGCAGATTACAAAAAAAACCCAAAACCAAACCTGAACCAAAACCCCAGAACCACAATCCACTTACTTAGAAACAAAGTTTTCAGCATTGCCGTACTAGTTTGAGGCAAGCATCTATGCACTGAATAAAACCTTTCCGTCACTATTAATGAACTAGGTTTGGTTCATATGATGGAATTTGTGGTTTAAAAACTTAGGAAATAACATACACAAAATCAAAGAAGAAAGCAAAGGTGCCCAATTCTGTGTTTAGGAATATAAGAACCTACAAATCTCAAAAGAAGGGAGATGCAATCTTTTACATGCATTTTGACAAAGTCTTCAGTCACGCATTAATCGTATGTCCCAGCCTGCCTAACAAACCCAGTGGAAACCGACACTCAGATCCTGGCCCTCTCCACAGCTAAAAAGACAGGTAGTGCTTCATCTGAAGTGGAACAACTTCAGTTGGAAAGACTGAGGAATTCCCACTCCAGATATCCCACCGCAGATACCTGATGTGAGTTCAAGAGCCCTTAGGCAAAGTCTTGAGCGTCTGAGTAACTCATCAGCTGGATAAGAGAATAGGAACACCACCAGTATCACCTCTGGGATGGGGTGTTTTGAGAAATCAGAAGGGTTTAGGATGTCTAGAGTACATTTACCAGTTGCGCAGCTGAGGTTGGAACATCTCAGAAGGAAAGAGTTACTGCACGAGGTTTAGGAATTGGTAGGAGGGCCAGAAACACAAAGGTATTTCTGTGCCTAATTCCTGGCAAGCCATGTAAACAGAAGTGAGGTTTGCGGGGGAAAAAATGTGCTTGCGCAACTTATAAATGGCAAGGGAGTTTGTGGATAAAACATTGCGTATCTCTTCGCGTGCTCTAATGGTTGAGGTTTTAGACGTGTGCTTGAATTATGGCTGAGGTAGCTCCAGAGGGGATGTTGGTAGCGTTCTAGCCGTCTGCGTGCATGCTTTTAATCTGCTGCAAATGGGAGGAAATACGATTTTGCACTTAATTGTGCAAGTGCTTGCACTTGTCACTGCAGCTCAGCGGACATGTGGCAGCTGGATAATGGGGCCGAACCTGGGGCCACAGCGGAGTATCAAGTGCATGCATGAATCCTGCATATGCAGCAGGTTCTAGCTGTGACAAAGTCATTACTGACTTGATTTAAAATGAAAGAAACCAAAACCCGCAAAGGTTTTACATCTTACCCATAATGAGATCATACAGCAGTTGTATTTAGTGTAAGACTGTTTAAGCCCTGGCTCTAGCGCTGAAGTCATCCCTTTTGGGTCACATATCTGCCTCTGATGTGCCTCAGCTCTAGAAAGAGCAAGACCCTCAGGTTTCATTGCCCTCCGAGCAGTGGCATGTGTAGGACCAACCGCCTGTGCTGTTTAGAAATCCCTCGCTTAAGCACCGGCCCCAGCCCTTCGGGTAATGCCACCTCGTTGTCAGTTTTAGTTCCCACTTTAGTCTCTCGTCTCTCTGTTAGCATAACGCCATCTACCACCATGCAAACAGCTTACAGTAGGCTGTAAAGCTGCTGAAGAAAGGCTCTGATTGTAAACCAATATAGCCACGCCGGTATGAAATCTTGCTTCAATGCGCCACAGGTCAATTTTCTTCAATTACAACCCTGTACCTTAGGCCTGAGATTCACCTTGGCTGGTTACACTTTGGGAAAAATCTCAGTTCCTTTCTTATGCTTTACGTTGCAGTGTCTAGTTAGCTCAGTGTAGAAATTCACCCTATGTAACAAAAATACGGCCCCAGAATGAACCGAGCTCAGCATATAATTCAGGTTTTATTTTAAAACGGCTGTAGCCTTTGTGTTGTATTGTGCATTGTGGATGTATTTGAGTGTGAAAGCTCGATGGGTTAGTTCTATCCAGAGTAAGTGGTAGTTAATGAAACCTTTTATTAGTAAAGTTTAGATAATTACCTGGGTAATTGTACAGACAAATAATTCAGTAATTTGAAATGATTTATTATGTGTATAATGATACTTTACTCTCTTTAAGTGCGGCTTAACATGTTAATTACAGATACTCAAGGGACGTGCAAAAAGTTATTTTAGTGATCGTATGTTATTAATTCTCCAGGGACACTGCTTTTTTAGAACAGCACCTGCAGAGAGATTCGAACGTCAAGCCAACATGCAATATTGGCATTTAAAGATTTAAAAATAAAACCCCCAAAACGACTTCCATGGTGGTTTTTTTTTTCAGGTTTGGTTTTTGTTTGTTTTTGGTTTTTTTTTCTGGTAGTGTTGAGGCCACTTCAGTTCTCTTGACAATGAGCCTCTACCTGGAATCGAGGTAGATGCCAAGTGTCTTTCTAGAGCACTTATCAGGACATAGTAATCCTGGTATGAAAGTACCCCGTGTCATTTGATCCTATCTTCCCCTGTGACAGTTCCTGTAAGTTGCTGTTCTTCCACTTCTCCTGGCCATAGCTACCCACCCAAGATAACGGATCTCTCAATTTTGCAGGTCAATAGTGTTAATATGTAGCACTGCTTTAGTCTCTGATAGCATCTTTTCCGTTGATACCTCAGTGATGTCTTTTGCAAATGCAGAATACAGCAGCACTTGTTCACTGAGAGTGCTGTCATGCATCTGATCCCGGGCTAGGTGTGGGAATATTGTCCCCTGTGACATTGGAACTTTTGCTGTCTGACAAAAACACCAATCTGTTGGAATGAAGAGGTTTGGTGCTTTTTTTGCTTTTTGGTTTCTTTGGGGTTTTTTTCAGTGGTTTGGTTTTTGGGTGGGTTTTTTTTTTACAAATCTCTTATTAATGAAAGGCAGAATTTCCTGAAAACCTGACTCATTCCTGATGGCTTGCTAGAGATGGCACAGTTAGGTTTGTCATCTCTGGGGAGCCTGGGCGTGCTGGAGCTGTTACGGTCCTTGTTTTGATGTGGTAGTTGAGTACCAGCTTCATGCCAGGCAGCTGGGAGCCCCATGTCACCTCAGGACTCCCAAATCTTTTCTGCGCAGCAAACACCATCAAGACCTCACTTGGGGCTTGCTGGTGAGTTGTTACTGGTCAGGGAGAGATAAGACTTGAATCAAGTGCGAATTAATACTCTCAGGTGTGGTTCTATTCCATGTAAATGTGACACTGAATAATGCCAAAACGGTGATGGTTTCTATCCATCATCTGTGCAACCTGTGTTTCAGACAATTCTCCTGAGGAGTTATTTGTCAACAGTGGTGTGTCCTGCCATGTCATATTCCACGCGTATGAACTGTGTAAGTAAGTTTGAATGGAGGCAGAGGAAGGGAAAAGTGCAATGATTTCCTAGTAACAGATGTTGAAACTGCGGTAAGGCACACACGGAGATCAGCTGATGAGATTGCCACCTCAGTCCTGTCATATCTGCAAATCCCACTGATCTCTCTTTAGACCAAGTTATAGGTAGCTCTTAGTTGTTTTAATAGTTTAGGTTACCCTATATCCCCACCTGACCTTAAATTTGATAGGAGAATAGGTGCATTTGAGTTGAGTAGGCATCTTCTTTCTTTTACGCACCAATTCTTCTTCGCATTCACTATAGTTAGGCCTATCATGTAGCTGGCCAGAAGACACTGATGTCCACAGGCATTCACCCCACCTGAGAAAACCTGCCTTTTCCCTTATCAAATTATCACAGCATGGGATTGTCTGGTCTCAGGATTCACTTTCGTGGAAATTCCAGCTCCTCTGGATAAAAATACACAATTCTGAAAAGCAATGTGTATTTTATAACTTCTAAAAAGTCTAATATGTGTATTTTGCTCTTTACACAATTATAACCAATATTCAGCATAGTGTAGCAAAGATGAGGAGATTCCAGATAGCACAGAGGAGATAGATAGTAACATTGCAAGATGTTCCAAAAGGTGCAGCAAGAAAAATGACGTCCCATGAAGCAGCAGCATGAGGAATATATAACATGGAATTTATTCAGTAAATACCTAGATCGCCATTCAGTGGCATTCAAAATGTGCTAAACTGAGAATGAATACTGTACTTATGTTATTAGAAAAGCTTAGTAAGTTTGTATGTGATGGTTCATTCAGGATTATCTCAGGCATGTGGATATTTATCATGATATTACTGCAGCTAATACACTGAAGAGATGTATATCTCATTAAGCTAGGAAAAACTTTAATAGCTGATACTTTATCTTCAGGGCAATAAATCAAGGGAGCCTCTCTAGCCAAGCATAAAAGTTCAGACATTATGGCATGTGAAATAACAATATTGATCTCTCAGACTGATGCCAGTTGGGAACAGCTACGGAAAAGTGGGAAATACCCAAAGGGATGGAAATTGTGACAGGTTTCCAAATCTTGCTTACAGGGATTCCGCAAATCCATTGCCTACAGCAACTAAAAGAGGGTAGAAATGTGGTATTAATTGGCAGAACGTGAATTCCTGAATCAGATCCATCCACTTTCAGTTGGTTTGAGAAAGGATCTGCCCAAAACTGAATGAAGAAAGAAGTAAAATACCGTTTCTAATGTGTTTCTCTCAGTACAAGATCTTGCTCGTGGGAATATGCTGAGAGCTGCCAACATAGGGGCAGGTTGTCCAGAGGATAACCTGCTCCTAGGCTGTTTCCCTGTGGCTCACTTGCTGTTTTCCCCTGCTGCTGTGGAGAGTTCATGAGGATGCCCTCAGCAGGGGGAATTGGGTACAGGGCATTGAAATAAGGAATAAATAAGGAATAAGGATTGCCATGAACTTATGCCACAGCAGATTACAACATGAAAGGTGAAACTAATTCAAGAGCTGATGTATACAAGTACAGAGAAAAAAAAATCTTAAAAGTAACTTGGAATGCAAAATAAGCGACATTTTCTAGGAGGACAGCCATATTTGCAGCAATATAGGATTATGTGTTTGGGCACCTAGCATAATAGTATATTGCATTACTGAACTATGCTATTATCCCATTAATCTCTTAGACAATAGCAATACAGGCTGGATTAAAAAAAATAAATAAAAGCTTCTTTCAGCCATTTTTCACCTCAAGGCCTCACTTTGTTTCTCCTGTTTTTTACAGTCGCCTCTTCCCTTACTGTTGCTTTCAAATCAGGGACAACTTGGAAAAGATTGCAGAAAGCAGTAAAAGTACACAGCCAAATGAAAACTCTACAGAGAGTTTTGTTTTGGAAAATGTTATTCTCATTGAAAGCCTCTCAGGAAGCAAAATTAGATTTCTTTAAAAAACATTTTTGGAAAAAAAAGTATCTTTTTCTCTAGTGTTTAGCAAATTACTTTCAGGCAGTCTGCTAAACAGAAAAAGAGTTTTTAGTGAAAACTCAGGAGAGGAGTTGCTTGTTGGCCAATTTACCCGCAAAGCTATTAGTTCTTCTGACCTTGGAGAAGAAAACTGGAAATAGACGTATGACATCTGAGGACCATTTCAGATTTTAGTACACAGAAACTTAATTTGATTCATATTGTGAAAATTTATATCCAACCACAACTTTCAGCCAAGCATCTTACTGAGCGTGACATGTGCATTAAAATATTTTGAAAAGGGATCAAAACGATAGGAAGTTGTTCTTCTGATAGGCAGCTGCAGAATCATTCCTTGTCTGCATTGCATGAGACACAGTAGTGCTCTTAGGGCTCCAAGAGCTATAAAACAAGCTCTTACAGAGCACTTCCTTTGCATCATCCTGATAAGAATTTCTGCTATGACAAACTATTTTTTTTGGTCTCTTCTATATCCAAATATTTGTGCAGTGAATGTTATTTTTCCCACTGGTCTTATATTTTCATAGTTGGAGTAGAGAAAAAAGCCAGTGGCTCAGTAGGTTAACACCTTCTGTAAATGTTATCGTTGAACTTGTCCATCATTTTTGCTCTTCATGCTGGAACTTCAGTTGCTGTTTCTTTTTCTAAGACCTTCCCCCTCTGGTCCCCCTGCTGCCATGGGATAGTGTGGCTGTTTTGGTGAACACGACAGTTAGGTCCTAGGAGAAGTATAATGACGGCAAAGTAGGTTTGCCATAGCTACACAACCTTGTCCAGCCGTGTCTTTAAACCAGTCTCACCCAGGAGCAGTGCAGGGGCAAAGATTTGCAAATGAGGACAGCAGCGTGGACACCGTGGCAAACTCCACCTGTGCTGAACTCGCTCCCTTACCACCAACCTTGCAGAGCAGAAAAGCAGAAGAAATACACAGGCAGGGATGCAGCTTCTCATCTCTTTGCTCCTCTTTTGCCTCCAAGTTGCTGAGAAATCCCAGGTCTCTATTACCGCTGTCCCACGGTCTGATGGTGCTTCTTTGCGTCTCATCCACATTGTGATGCTGCTCCGCTTTGCGCTATCGGATTAAATTAATCCAGACGTTATTCAGCACTATTTTGATAAAACTGGAGGTAGAACCTAGGTTTAGTGTGGCGGGTTGGAACTAACTATTCTTTCCAAAGGAAGGCACCAAATTTCCATGCTTATTTCTTTTGTGCTCGCCGAGCAACCGTCTTCTCTGCATAATTCCCTGGTTCCCAGCTGATCAGCAAATTGGCTCTACTGTGGGCACTACTTTAGAGAGCATGTCCTGGCACAGGGACAGGTTTCCCCTGAGCTTGGTGGCCCCAAGATGCCTGGTTTAGGATGGTACTCTGGTGGCTTAATCTGTATCAGCATCCATCCCAGGTGCAGCACAGCATCTTGCCTCAAGACCCGTGGTCGTTGTTTGGGGATGCATTACAAACCAACACGCCGATCACAAAGAAGAAAGGCGAAGGTATTTTTGAACATAGTGCCAAACGGGAGTCAGAGGAAAGGTGGCCTCTTGCTCTCAGTCCTGCCCTTGGGCAGTGCTGCGATACAGGGCTGGTGTACGTGTTGTGTGGCAGAGCTTGGGGAGGAGGAAAGAAAGCTCTTCCCACGTATATATGAATCATTCTCTTCCCCAACTTGCTGGCGACAATGTGGTTTCGTTTTGGTAACTTCCTCCGTGAAGGTACTCCGGTAACTCCTGAACAGAATAACCCCAGCAGTCGGACACTGTGCTCCTCACCAGCCTTCACCGAAAAATCCCTCGTACTTTCTCAATCTGTTAGGTTGGGGAAGAGGTAGAGAGAGATACTAGCATGTTTGGGGATTTTGTCGTTTCAAGAGGGGAAAAATTTGAAGTGACTGGGGAGTTCCCAGCCGTGGTGCAGGGACTGAACCTTCTGAGAGGGACAAGAAGCGAGTGTGATGAAATAACTGTGTTGGCTTTCTGTAAAAAATCCCCCCAAATAAAAATGACCTACCCTAGGAAATATCTGAAAATTGAAGCTGTTTTTCCGGAGGAAGTTAGCCATATGGCATTGTTCTTGTGAAAATACCTTAAAAATATTTTAACATACAAGAATTTTACTGAACAAGACTACAGACATGAACATAGTATTGGTTTGCCCCTCTGCTGCAGAAATATAGATGAGATTTAAACGCCACAGTAATTTATGAGCTGTACTTAGAACCCATAAAGGGATATCTCAGATTCAGAATTGTTTCATTCCCGATGTGATTTAGAAGATTAAACTGTCATATTTTAGCACAGATAGATGGCCATCATTGCCATAATTAATCATGTACAATAAATTCTATTATTTAGAAGCTACTTCATATAAAAGTTGAAAGTATTTTTTATATAATGCAAAATGTAGTAGATTAGTTAAGCCTTATAATTATGTTTTGTAGATATATGTTGATTTGTTTCATATGCAGAGGCTATTTACTTTACAAAATAATCCAATATACTAAATGCATACTGCAAAACAATACAGTAATGGAGTGTTTGCTAATGACTTCAATTTAAGGACAGCCTGTCTAATAGCTGAGATAAGATGTTACTAAAACAGTGTGCTAATGATTTGAAAATTACTACCAAAATTGTGTTCAGTCTACGACGGGTTGCAGGCATAATTGTGCTAATAAATAACGAAGTCAGCCCTGATTTTCAAGCTCGTATCATGATTGCTATGAGTTTTAGAAATCAGACGGGGCTAAATCATGCTGGTGTGCTCCCATGAACAGCCTCTTTGGTGGCACTGCTCATTTGAGTAAGGAGAGCAAGCACACCCTTGCTAGACAGGAATGCATTAAACATTCATAACTGACTGGTCAAAACGGCTTAACTGTGCATGTTCCTTGAAATTCTCTGTCCTGAAATTTGGTCTACGTACTGTCCTGAATATAAGTTTGTAGGTAGCTATATAGAATTTTAAAATGTGGCTAAGATAGGATTCCATTCCTATCTATAACTGACTGTAGAACATTGTACCGGTGTCACTACCACTTTTTTCTACGGCACTTAGGTGTTCAAACTGCTCATCTAGGACAAGGTAGACCTGAGTTCAGTTTCTTCTCTGCCTGCATGGCACTAAAGTTGAATCTTCTAGCTTCTAAGAAAATGGTCTAAAAGATGCAAGTTATTACAGAGGGTCAGTCATAGCTCCTCGTGGAAGGGGTCGTGCGTCAGTTTGACCAGTGGCTCAGAGCATCTGCTTGGGTTTTGGTCTCTACTGTGGGCTTAAATAGGAAGAGAATAAAATACATTAAATAGATCTCAGGACAGAAACTGAACCATAATTCATCGTTTTCAGTGAGCCAGCTTCAGCGTGGTACCACCCCAGAAGAGCCTTCAATTTGGCAATTAGCCTGTGAGAAGGGGGCTGCGTATTTGTGCCCTCTGACGAGGCACGGGCGTGAGATCGGGTTAGAGCTGCCCTGTCTTAGCAATACTGAGGTAGTGCTGGGAGCTGCCTGAGGCAAAATTCTGCAATCCCAAAGCAAATGTTTGGGTAGCTATAGTACTATTTCACAGCTGGATCAGCAGTTTGTAAATCAGGATTTGGGGTTTATGCATGAAAATCTCCATGGTTTGTGGTCCAAAGCTTTTGCACAGCCTGCCGTTTCAGTGCTGATAAGTGTGTTCTTAAAAACAAGCTGGGGTTCTGGCACAGTGATTTTTTTTATATTTTTTTTTTCATTCAGAAACAGAATGAAAAACCTGTGCACAGCTACTTGTAAGGAGCAACACTTAAAAGCGTTAGCCTGAAACTGAAGACATGAAAAAGTTTGTCCTCCAGTTTTCCGACGAGGCGGGGATTGCCTGTTCCTTCTGCTCCTCACTGCAAGGTGAGGCAGCGAACCAGCTCACCTACTGCTGTGTCAACCCCCTTGCCGAAAGGCTCCCTCCTGAGGTTCTTGATTAGGATAAGCGCTTTACGAGCACGCGGTCAGCGGCGTGTGCTGGCACGGCCTCCGAGGTGAGCTGGGAGGATGCCGAAGCAGGCAGACGTGGCTTTAGAGGAGCAGGTAAAGGGGCAGCCCTGTGGTGTACCTGCCTCGGTGGTGCAAATTCCCTACTACTGACCAGAGGGGAGTTAAGAGGCTCCTGGCAGGCTGGGAGCCGCGCAGCTGGAAGCCGTGAGGAGCGGTGGTGAAAGGCTGTATTCAGCTGTAGGTCAGGGAGAGAAAGGCAAGGCTAAGCAAGGAACATGGGAGGCTTAATTCACTTGGCCGCTTCCTTTCCCATCGCAGCTGTTCTACTTCAGGTTATTTACCAGCCCTGAATTCTTCCTTTCTTCGTCGTTGTTGACTCTAGTTAGCTTGCTTTGGGGTTGAAAGGAGCTAAGAGTCAATTATGTGTCTAGGAGCTTCTGAATGTCTGAAGTGTGGTAGATGGCTGCAACCCCTACCGCTCACATCTAACGAGGCAAGGCAGACGGCTGCCCGCCTCCGGTCCGGCGCGGGCCCGCCGAAACGCTCCAAACAGCCCAACAACAGCAAACGGGAAGGGAGGGAACCTCGTACGGCACCGTTCACTCGGCCTCTCTGCAACGTGTTCGGTGCTGCCTGATGCAGGCGGGCCGCCTTCGGGTGGCTTGGAGATTTTGGGGAGGTACGTGCCATGAGCGGTGGGTGATGCCGGGCTGCAGGGACGGTACCCTGACAGAGCTCCGGCCAGCGCTCGTGGTGCCTGGCATTGCTCGCCGCCTGCTCGTTTGCTGTTTTTTATCTTGCCTCTGCTCACGAATGCTTGTGCTAACCCAACAGTGGTTACTGACGTGTACTTTCCAGCATCGTTTACCTCACCTCTGCTTCTAGTCCCCAGTCCGCTGGGTTTAGCCTGGAGAGTTCACTTTGCCGTTCACCTCCTCTGACTCCTCTGCCTTGTATCTTAGTTAATTATCTGTAGACAAAGCCACACTTGATGCCTTATCAACTAGAAAGACTGAATTAATCAGCTTTGTTAGGCAAAGGTTATAGCAAGGGGGTGACCATCCTATCCATCTGTTCACTCATCTCCTGAAGAGTAACCATAACAGAACTCTTAAAAATCCTATTAATGGATTATAGGTCAATAACCTAGACACTCTGATAGCACTGCAAGGAACTATGGACAAAATGCCTGGGATTAATGGATTTTCTGAAGACTTTTATAAGGTCTTTTATAGATGTTTCTCTCTCAAATGCTAATATGTTCTGCAAGTAGAAAGAAAATGGCTTTTTACCACTGTATTCCCTTGATGTGGCTAGGCAAAGCAGGGAAGTACCTTAAACTATGTAAAATGCATTGACTTGATCAATTAATATGTAAAGTTCAAGGAGAAAACTTTGGCCTTTTGCCTTCAGAAGTAATCATCCAAGTCGCAGAATTATCTCATCTTGACGCATGAGGAGACTCATGCATTGAAATTCAAAAGTTCACCCAATTTACTACTGGCGATCAAATTGGCAAAACGTACTGTTCACCGTGCAGCATACCTTGCCGAGGCAAATACAGTCTCCCTCAAATTTTGTCTTTTAGAAAAGTGTTCTACAAGTAGGCTAAGAAATTCTGTCAACTTCTTTACCCTTTAATTACGGAAACTTTCTTTCATTCGGAGGTGTATTGTAACCTATTCAAATGTTAGGGCTCTAAATACCGTGTTTGTGCTTAGTTTGCAGTAAGCACGGCTGTGCAACAGGGTGACCATTTATCTCTGTTCTTTTTTGCCTTGACAGCTAGACTTGACATCTCAAATTGCCGCAGCGTACACTCACACCCAGAATAAGGCACAAAGGGTGCAGAGCTGTTTATCGAAACTTTTGTCCCTTATGTCTATTAATGCGCAGCGTTGAAGAAAACTAAATGATTAAATATGGGAAACTGAAGATTTATGCCATTGCTGGGAATTTGCTGCTATTATCTCCAGTGCTAAAATATCATTTAAGTTTTGCTCCTTTCCCCATTATTGTTCTGCAAGAAGGAAGGGATCTGCAGGGTCTGAGGATGATTGGGACTTGGTCCCAAATAAATACACAATCCACATCTTTTCTGGAAGAGTCAGTAGTTACAGGTGTTTACAGTATTATATTTATGCACTGGAAATAATAAAGTGGGGTTTTCTGTCTAGAACTTTTTTCTTTTGGGGGGTATCAAGACTTCTGATTATAAGCAGAGCAAATTTGGCAGTTCACTAGGTCTGCTAGTTTCCTGAGCCTTCTTTGCATTTCTTCCAAGCCCTCAGAAAGGATGCGGTGTCAAGTCACGCTCTTCAGTCTCTCAGGATGAAGGTCTGGGCTCTTACTGAGAGATTTTTCCTCCTCTTCGCCGAGGCATATCCCAGAGAAAGGTAATGAAAAAGATCCCCTCCTCTCACAGGGCTCAGGCTCTGTAAGGAGCTGGTCTGCCCAAGTTGCTGAGGTTTATTCTGCCACCCGCAGAAAAAAAAAAAATAAAAATAGTTTACAGAACAACCCTCTCCCCATCCCTCAAAAGCGGAGAGTTCAAGAGGAGCCTGGGAAGTTGGCCAGGAAAAGCCAGCTCCTCTTCCTCACCCTGAAGCAGAGAACCCTGAAGGGAGAGCATCGGAGAACTGATTTTTTTTAAATTATTTTTCCAGAAGCAACCCTGAAAGAAGTCAGCAAGCGAAGCTGGAATCAGGCTGAGTACGTGGGGATGCATGTCTGAAATGGCAAAGGTCCTTCTCGACAGCAGCAGCGGTTCCAGCAAAACCAGGGCAGTGACCACACTCCCGGTGTGCTTCTGGAGGTGTCTGACCCAGGAACGGACCAAGACTGCTGAGATTTATCTCTGAGGTGTGAAAAGCTCTCAGCGTGAGCTCATCGGGCTGCGCGTCAGGCAGGGTTCAAACAAGGAGCTGTAGAGTGCTGGCAGGTTGTGCTTACTCCTCGCCCCAGCTTAAATGACTGCCCAGCCAGATAGGCACTTAATTCTCTTTATGTCACATGTTACTTAAAAAAAAAAAAAAAAAAAAAAAAAAAAAGAACTTGCAAACATTTGGACATCTTTATGAAGGTCAAGATTTGCACACGAATTGTCTCTGAATATCACAGATTCTTTCCTGCCTTCTCATTTCTGGGGAAGCAGATGTAAATCCTAAGGGACGAACAATACAGGCATTGTCTGGCCAGTTCTGCGTAAATCTTCCCTGACCAATTCCCTAAAATTGCAAGATGTTTTGTTTTGTCAAGGTTTGGGGTTTTTTTTGTTTTTAATCTGAACACACTGATCTGAATTGATGTTTTCTTTTTTGCTGCTTTCACATATTTGCTGTCGTCTGTCACACATTTCATCTGGAAGCATATGAGTAACAGTTTGGCTAGAGCGTAGGACGAACAGAAAAACCTGCTTATAAAGAAAGATAATTGACACAGTAAGAGTTCAGGCCAAATCCCTTCCACAAACAGTCCCTCTGTAGTCAGTGTGACTAGTTGTGTGAATAAGGCAAATAGGATTTGGCTCTTGCTGCAGTCCCGGCCACCTTTTATCATTGGTGAGAGAGAAAAACACCATAAAATTAAATAGGTATCATCCTCCCCACATTCCTAGTGTAACTGTTTTAACTGGAATGCCTCATAAACAGATAAAAGCACTCCTGAGCTTTGGGATGATCATTTTTTAAATGACCATTTAGGGCTGGATTATGGTTTTACATTTTCACCTTGGAGGTTTTAAGGGCTGTTTGGGACATTAAGTGCTAACCTATCAAAGCCTAAACTGAAAGGCAATGCTGCTTGGGGTCGTATAGCCCAGTGAAATAATACAGTTTTGCTGCTGTTAATAGGTAAATACTTTCATTTGTGGAAGGAAAATGGTGATTCAAAAATGTTTGATGCCCTAAAACTCTCAGAGCAGCTGGATATTTTACATTGGTTTCTATAATATTCTTATGATAACATTCCTATCCCGCAGGGGTCTGCTTGAATATCAGAGCACTCATCTTTTTTAAGTTTTGCATAATGTGAGATATTAAAATTAAGGCTGGTGTTTACTGTTCAGTTCTTACACACATATTCCACATTCACAGCCAGATATTATTTCCCTTGGAAATGCTTTCTGTCCCTGCCAGTTACTGAATGCAATCAGATAGCTTTGCATGGGCCAGCATACCAATTAAGTACCATGCCTGGGATGCGCGCTGTTCCCTCCATCAGAAGCTCAGTGGTTCATCGCCAAGTGAGCCGTGTATATTGATAAGGAGAAAGCCTGACTCCACAATGGAGGCAGAATCTATTTCTCGAAAATGCTTTCAGCAAGTGGTTCGAGGAGGAAAGGGGAAAGGGGGCAGGCGACACGTGAAATGGCTAGAAAAATGAAACGGGAGGAAAGATTAATGGAAGCGGGATCAGAAAAATATTCAATTAGAACTTGCAGGCCTGGTCACATTACTCTATGTTACTGTACATCTTGTCATTATCCAAATCTGTTGCTAAACTGTTGGCATTTGTCTTCATTATGCGGTAAAATGGTATAATGAATAGGTTACAAATATGATGGAGGAAATGCCCTGGAATTATCACGATGCCTGAGAATGAAAAATGCCTTAATTTAAATTATTGGTGTGCGGCATCTGCCAAGTGCACGGACAGATGTGAAGAGTGGGATGTGATTTTGTTCTGATGCTGCCTTCAAAGTTTCTGTTCCACTTCAAAGGTGTTTTCAGGCTGAATCCTTCCTTGAAAGCCAACGTCAGGGATGTGATACAACAGAGAGCAGCATTTGACATATTTTGTAGCTGCGAGGAACTGCGCAGCCTGATAGCTTAGGTCCGGTTTTGGAGCCTGCTGCAAGCAGCGCTCCCCCACATGTCAGGTGGAGAGGTAGTTAATGTATAGATTATGACTTTTAACAATGAAGTGAGATATGAGGTGAGGAAAAAGCTACTATCTCAGCCTAGTTAATTAGACATAATTTAGTCTTCAGAATTGCACTGATCCGTACAGATGTGTTACCTTTCAAGCTCAATTTTACATTTGACTGATTATAATCTTCTAGAAAGACATTTTCAGGGTATTTAAACCTAACATTTGGCCTACTTTAAAACTGCGAGAGTCTGAAAAGCAGTACCACTACATAATAAAGAATTTTATATTAGGATCAGGATATGAATGAATATTTTACTAAAAGTTCAAATAAAATCTTAAATAATATTAACGTACTATTTCAGTAGCCTAATCTGGAGCGTAGCCCTCCCTTTCCTAGATGTGTATTAACTTTAATAGAGCTTCCGAATGACTGCAAGGACTGCCCACCCAGTCTGAAGTCCAAGCTTCCAAACTCATTAGGAAGTATGTGTCGTAAAAATAACGTGTGCATTATAGAAGGAGAATGAGAAGTCATCCAGCAAGGATGCAAACCTGGAGCTGGAGGAAGTCTGTCCGCTTAGTCCTCTGCTAGAGACTTTTTGTGTGATCTTCAGGAGGTCTCGGTAGGTGCCCGGGCTTCATTTTTCCATCTGGAAAATGGGCATAAGGAGGGACGGAAGAAGGAAGGCTGAAAGGGGTATCCTAGCAGGAGTTGCTCTGACTAAGCTGAAATTTGTGTGACACTCAACAGTTGGAGCAGTGACTGATGGAAACAACCTATGAAGTTCTTTCCTTCAGTTTTTGGAGGCTGTCACGTACTGCTGCAGTCCGTGGCACACAGATAGTGCAATACACGAGAAGGTGTCTTCTACCTCGTGTGCGAAAAGTGAAGCACTCCGATGGAGATTTGTACAGATGTTCTTACTAAATTCCTTATCTTGTGTTGATATCTTTACCTTGATTTACATGTGTTACTTTGACATCAGATCAAGTATTTGGATGAGATTTCACTTCCATATGAGCAGCGTTTTATATTGCATTAGATTTAATGGTATACAGCTATCTTTGCTTCACCGTGAATGGTAGCTATATTTTAAACTCATAATATGCTGAGGCTGATAGGATTGTATATATCATTCAGAGGATAATTCTAGTCTTAAACTTCATAAATGCCGTTAGATTCTTCATGGTAATGTTTCACTGTTAAATTGCACATTTGGAACCAGATGGCTCAGAAAATTGATAAGATGATACCAAATCTCTCACCTCTCAGTCGTTGTTGGGTTGAATCCAGCCCTGGTTCAGAGTAACCAAAAGTTGCTACTGTCTGACAGCTGTTTTGTGGCTTAGAGGTTTCCAAGTGGACAGGTGTCCACAACAGAAAAAAAAAAAATTAAAAAAATCACCTGCACAAATAGAGGGTTGCAGCAGAGGAGAGTTTATTGGCACTGAAAACAGAGTAACTTCTCTGATTGTTGGATACGTGTGTTGCAGAATGGAGTCTACACCTCTTTCTGGAGATGCCTAAAATGTCTAAATTCTGCTGCACCACTTTGGTGCCTCAGTGCCTGTCAGTAAGCTCCTGTAACTTCTTTCATGAGTTATAAATTCACCTAAATGCTGTGCTGGTTTTGGCTGGGATAGGGTTAATTTTCTTCACAGTAGCTGGTATGGGGCTATGTTTTGGATTTGTGCTGGAAACCGTGTTGATAATGCAGAGATGTTTTAGTTACTGCTGAGCACTGCTCACCCAGAGCCAAGGGCTTTTCTGCTTCTCCCCCCACCCCAGCAGCGAGCAGGCTGGGGGGGCACAAGGAGTTGGGGGGGGGACAGAGCTGACCCCAGCTGACCAAAGGGATATTCCAGACTGTATGATGTCATGCTCAGCATACAAAACTGGGGGAAGAAGAAGGAAAGGGGGGACTTTCAGAGTGATGGCGTTTGTCTTCCCAAGTCACCATTAGGTGTGACGGAGCCCTGCTTTCCTGGGGATGGCTGATGGGATGTGGTGAATGAATTCCTTAGCTTGCTTTGCTTGTATGTGTGGCTTTTGCTTTACCTGTTAAACTGTCTTTATCTCAACCCATGAGTTTTTTCATTTTTTACTCTTCCAATTCTCTCCCCCATCCCACCAGGGAGGGGAGTGAGTGAGCGGCTGCGTGGGGCTTAGTTGCCGGCTGGGGTTAAACCACGACAAATGCATGTAAGATGAAATGCTATAATGTTTTCCATCCCTTTGAAATAAAGCTCTGATCTTTACAGCTTACAAGCTAGCTCCCTGATGAACAAATAGTTCATTACAGAACCCATGTAACGGCAACAGTGTAGGAAAATATTTATAATGATAGCGGGATGCCAGGACTAAAGAAGCAGGATGATCTCCATGTTTTTTTAATCATTATTTCTTAGCATAGCGTGACTGGTACAAAAGGGAAAGAATAGCCCCCATTCTGCAGATAGGGCCAGAGGGGACAATCTATCATTGATAGGAATTAGATGTATATTTACAAGAAGGATGCATGGTATGAGATCTAAAACAGTGATTCTGACTACTTATCATTAATGCCAGGGGGAAACTTGATGCACTGATTCATGTGGTAGCCTGAAACACGGGAGGCTCATGTCCTTTTTTCTGCTTTTGCCCAGCGAGTCTTTTTGTGTGTCTTTGAACTAGTCCCTGTGCTTTAGTTTCCTGAATGCAGAAGAGGGAGGATGTCGCTCCGGTTCCTAAACGCAGCAGCGTGAGTTGAGTGCGTTCGGGTCCACGTACGAACGCCTCGCAGTGACGGCCCCGGCAGAGCCCCCGTTAGACCTCTGAGGACAGAAAAGATTCGCGAGCCCGGCTGTGTTTGCTTTGCATTAGTATTCCTATTTCTTTTCTTCCTCATGCGTCCGCGTCGATCCCGCGCGGCGTGGTGATGGAGTTCCCAACCTGCAGGCACACAACCGGCTGTGACCGTGTGCGGCGCTGCCCAGTTTGGCCAGAAATGCCTTGAGTCTGAGCTGGGGCCACCAGCCTCCTCCAGGGATGAGCCAGGAGCGGGGAATATGTCCCGTGGTGCAGAGGCACGCAGCTGCCTGGCGTAGCCGGTAGAGAAGGTGCTGGTGCTGAGACAGGGATGGGTGCTGGCAACAGCAGCCTGACCTTCAAGTTCAACACGGTGTTCCCCTCTCAGAGGTAAAGCGTGACTTTTGTACTGGGTGCGACCGGTGGAGTGGGTATCAAAGTGGTAAATGTGGCATGGAGGAAAAAGTTGGGCTCTTCCCAGCCGTTTGGGAATGATTATATACCGATTAATTGAAGAAAATGGCATGTGACACTGTCAGTGTTCGGGAATGTCACGTATTAGATCCCCAAAAGTAAATGAGACACATATTCATTTTAATTAAAATGTTATCAAGAGGTGCTGTTGACCAAGAAGCCCATTAACAATAATCTGCTTTAGTAACAAGTGAGCAAGTCAATTTATTGAACTGAACTAAAAGGCAAACCCAGTAACAACTGCCCACTGAGCCAGTGTTTGATCTTTCAGCTTTCTCTGCTTAGCAGAGGGAGGTGTTCCCTGAATATCACAGACTTTTGTCTTCTTCCTCACTACCTTGTGGTAACTTGTAGAAACTGTCTCCATGGTGCAATCAGCATTTGCTCCTCAAACTTAAAAGGGAGCTTTGCTAGCAGATCCAACTTGAAAGAAAAACATTTAGAGAGACATGAGTTGCCCGGTACCATTATTTTCTTTTGTGTCTCAGCTGTTAAAATCTTTCTACAGGACGGACCGTTTTCCTTGGAGATCTGGCTATTTTACACACAGAGGTTAATGCACAAGATTGAGGGTTGCAACAGAGGCTACCTGCAATGAAAAATGACAAGGTTGCACAGATTTACCTTTTTACGTTAAATTCATTACTCCACTCCTTTAGATTGATTACCGTATGCTGTGTGATTAAACTGGCTGGACGTTCCCTGAGAAGAATTCTGCCTTTATAGGAGGTCTCAACATGGGCATAAAGCCGGCAGTGCCTATACTGGGAGCACTGGGAGCTGGCAATCGGCCCATAATCCAAGCTGTGCGGTGCGGTCGACACGCTGGAGGGAAGAGATGCCATCCAGGGGGACCTGGGCAGGCTTGAGAGGTGGGTCTGTGCGAACCTCACGAGGTTCAACAAGGCCAAGTGCAAGGTTTCATTTTATTTGTGGAATTTGTGTTTCTTGGTGTCTCTTTCCATGGATATCCCGATCCAAGTCCAGTGGCCAGCTCATTTCCCACACATGTGCATTTTATTTTTAGGGCCAACGGGTGGTTTCTCGCAGAGGGAGCTGGAAGGACAGAAGCCCAGTGGGCCACCAGCTCTTCTCCAGCCTGTGGGGATGGGAATCCAGCCCAAAGCCAAACCCCTTTAGCTTCACCAGAACAAGCGATAGACGTGAGCACCCAGCGGCGCCGTCGCAGGCTGGTGTCTGGTGCAGCGATGTCTCCTCACCCAGCCTACACGGTGATCAGCAGAAGAGTGAGATAATTAGAGTTGCAGTAGTCTGTGGTCCCAGTGTACTCCCAGCTCCGGACAGGAGTTGGTTTGAACACGTTGCAGATGGCGTTTTCCTTCTACCGTCCAGAAAGAATCGCCTGCTTAAGCCTGCCTGGTTATCATTTGGAAACGACAAGCAGAAGCAGAGCTCACTGAGGATCCAGGCAGTTTATTTAGTTTTCCTGGATTTTTGTGTGATGACTCAGCTAGCATTTAGCAAAGACTCATAGGAATTAATTAGGCTCGTTGCTGATAATCAATGGCTGGCAACAAGTTATGTAAACCCTGCAGAATATACCGGGCATGGGAGAAGTTACAGCCTGTGATAGTTTTACCATCTAAGGGCTAGATTTTTAAATCTTAGTCATTGCTTAGTATTGCAAGAGTAGGGAACTTGGGTGGCTCAGCCAGTCATTCAAAATGTAACTGCTATTGATGGTAAACACGCAGATAGACTTCAAGGTCCAGGCAAGGGTTCTGCCTTTAGAGGATCTTCTATTCCTTTCTATTTGTAGCATAATATAATTTTAGTAACATGGATCAGTGTGTTTGGGCTTTACAGGAATTTTTTTCTTAAAAGATAAAATAATGTTAAGCCATCCTAATTAAATAGCAGGGCCATAATCAAATGTTGCTTTCTGCCAAGAATCTCTTTGAGAGGAATGCCCCTCTGGATTTTTTATTTTTTTTTATTGTTTTATGGTTGAGAAAGCAAACTTCAGAGGATAAATGGCCTTCAAAATTGCCTTATCTCAGTGAAGCCCTTAAGTGTGCGTGGAGGAGGAGATGAGACCATTCAGAATGAGGACTAGAATAGTCAGACACCGGTTTACTGGAAGGACTTTGAAGATGATCGCTCTTGTCCCTGCCCCCAGGTGCAGCGTTGCTGTGCCAGCAATGCAATTCTCCACCTCAGCCCTGAGCACTGATCGCAGTAATGTCGTCATGCACTTGTTTGCACTGTGGCAGCGTGTGGCCTAGTCACATGAAATGTTTTTTGCGTGGCACATAGACCAGGCACGGCAAAATATAAAAACAGTCTCTTCAAAACTTTTTTTTTTTTTTTAATGCATGAAAAATTTAGGGTCTCAGCAAGAAGAGGTAATCTGTGTGAGTTTATTGGAGCCAGGTATAGCTTTCCAGATCCTCTCTGGGGAATCAGAACCCCACTAAACTGTACTGAATAAAAACATCCAATACACGCTGACTGCTTTTATTACAGTAAGTTCCTATATTACCAAGAAAACAACACCCAAAATGATAGTAAATGTAAAATTGTCAACGTTGTCCATCATTCATACAGGCTATGGCAAGAATATATGGATTGTAACCATGATGAACTGAAAACAACATTACCAAAATAACTGGAATTTACTCATTACCTGCAGGAGTGCAGCTATTACAGTCTACTATGATGAGTGTAGCTGGAGGTGTAGACATGTCTTGAATGCACAAAACAGCTTCAAGATCGGGCATCTTGCAAACATACTTCTGAAATCTGCTTCTCTTTGTCTTGGTTTCTCTAGTAAAGCTAAAACGTTTAGGTTAGAGTCAAGCCAAATATTACTCCCTCTTTACTGCTGGCCCTTTTTCCAAATATCTCATTTTCTCCACACTTGTGGATGCTCCCCTGTGGGGCTTTTCATGGCATCTTCGACCTCCTTGTCTTGGGGCTAGTGGAAGATGACATACCACTCAGTCATGACACCATCATCTTTTAATGTGCATTCACAGTCTGGGTTGCTGGCTACAGAATCTGCAAGGGGGCCAGTATACTTTTGTGGGGTTTTTTTCTCTGTTGCTTCAAATCAAGGCTTATTTACAATCACGGGCAAGTATCTCTGCTGACCACCTGCAATCCTTTGGCAGACATCTGCTGTGAATAAATGGTCTCAGCCTAGTGCCAGCCTTCGGTTTCCCATTTGCGCTTGTCTGCTGTACTTTTGAAGATGGAAGTGGGAATAGCTCCATGGCCCTTCTCCTGGTGCACTGAAGCAACTTCTCCCATTGCTTCAAACAACTGAGGAAGAGGCACTTGAGTTTCTGTTCATAAATGTGCCAAACTTCGCCTTTCCAAATTTCATGTGCTCTGGCTGAATGAAGGGTTCCTTTTCTGGAAGGGGTTCTGGTTTAGCCTGTTTCAGAAGAACTCATTTCTTTTGGCAAACATACTTTTTAGGAAAAAAGAAAACAGATTCTCAACTGGACACTACACCAGATGGGTAAATGCTGGTGTCTACCTGCCTTTGAGAACAATGATGAAATGTAACAGTGAAAAGTGAACATTAACATGTTTCATTTTGATACAGAGCGTGGGAGTCAAGCCATAATCTGGAGGTACAGTAAAAACCAAAGAAAACTTATCTAATGTTCTAATTTTCTAATGTTTCTGAAACATTATGAGTGGAAAAAACATGGAAATGCAACTTTTCCCTTTACAACAGAATTATTATATTTATTTGATAAAGCAATTAGCACAATTAACTAACTAACTTTTTTAAGAGTCAAAATTGCTTTGACAATGTTCTCTAATAAATAGTTTTTTGTTGAATTTGACATTACCTGTCACGAAGGTTAAACAAGGGAAACACTGCCTACTGGTAATACAATGGAAAGCTTTAATCTAAAATCAATATTGTTTTAAAGACAATTTACTCTAATTAGATTGAGATGGTAACATGACGGATCTCTCAAGAAGTAAATTAGCTTTCTGTATATATGCAGAAGTTTAGTAAATGTCTCATTAAAAATGGGAACTCAGCTCAGATCAGGCAATTCGAGTTGAAAAGCATCAGTTTGCTCCTGGCTGACCTGGTGATAAAAGTAGCAGGGTTTCTAATATGCAAAGAATCAGATTCTTCCCTGGTCTTTTTTTTTTCTTTTTTTTTCCTTTTTTTTTGTTTTTTTTTTTTTTTTGTTCATTTATTTATGTGGATGATTTAGATTTAAATATAATCTGGTACCAAGGAAAAAGAATATGTCAGTGCAGTGAAGTTACTGTCAATGTGTGCTGTGTCCTTAATGCCCCTCTGGCCTGAAGAGGAATGGTTTTTTGTTTTATGGTGATTCATAATGATGTGATATAAAATAATATTGGCATAGTGTTGGCTGTAACTTGTAGCAGTCTATCTGAAGGTAGGTATCAGAAGACAGTGGTTAAATGAAGAGGTTGATGGCAGAAGCTTCTTTCTTAGGATATCCGCTTTGAATAAAACCTTTGTTTCAATGGTGGAAATACAGTGACAGGTGAAGACATGATTTGTATAGATAAGTGCTGAAGGTGAAATAAAATAGATGCATTCCATAGATGTTTCTGGTGCAGGAACACAGAGATTCCTTTACCTACGAGTTGCTGGAAAAAAAGAAATAGGAGACTTCAATATAAGGACATAGGGCTCACCAGAATTAATGTTTTTCCTGTGGTATGCAGAAAAACCAACTCATTTTCTACAAGCCATTACCTCCCTCACAAGCAGAGAAAACTGCTGAAAGTCCTTCCCAAAACGGGGGACATGATCAGAAACTGCTTCAAAAGAAGGGCATGGTTTTATTGTCATTTGTACTATAGGTAACCCAGATTTTTTAGCCCAAATTGTTGACTGACTTACCAACACTGGGAGGATCAATTTTAAAGTGTTCTTGTTCAGGCATAACTACTTGAAGAACTGCAGGAACAGGCCCAGCCCTCCTCCCAAGCGCAGCAGTGCAGAGTATGCACCTTGGCATCTTTGCATTCTAAAGATAATTTTTTTCAACTAAATACCTTCTTCTCTGCATGATCAAATAGGGAAGGCAACACCGAAAATCATTAGTTTTATTCAGATCTAAAATATGGTGCTCAAAGTTGGATGTATCCATGTATCAAAGACTCAGTGAATGAAAGAAAAAACAATGTACAATTTCTTACAGCATGGGGGAATTTGTTGTCTACTAGTTCTATTTGCATTTATGATTGAGTTTCGGTAGCAGATGATTGTTGAACATATGTTAATAACCAGCCCTTGGATAGTTCCACAAATATGCTGAAAATCACTACCACATTTATGAATGTGACTTGTTGAGTAGCTGATAAATAGGCTGAGAGACTGATCAAAACAAAGCCTTGATGGAGAAAGCGTGCGCAGATTTTCTTGAGTTTTTAGTGAACATTACATCTGAACCTAAGTATCTCTTCAATCTCCCTAGGGCCGGAGGAAGAGAATCAATGGAGAGTGTGACTCCAAATCTTCTGAGAAATGAGGTGAAAAGGGCAGCAATGAAACCAATTTCAAAATCAAATTGCTATAGCGTTTAGAGATACTGATAACCTGCTAATACTTCAACAGTAAAAAAGCAGATAAGCAGTGCCACCCCTTCCTGTCTCTTCTTTGTCACCACGTAAATAAAGAAGTGTCGTTATCTCACCGGATATTTAAAATGCTTAGACATTCAGGGACAAAACCAGAAACAGTGGTGTAGGTGACACTGATGGTGGCAAACAGTCAATTGAGACAAGGCTTTGGCAGGGAAAAAGATTTTGCAGGACACCCAGCTGTTTTTATTCCTTCATGCGCCGCAAACCTTTTTAGGTTAACAAACATTAACGTCGCTCCATGTTAATATTGCTGCGGCATTCATCCACTTTTACGTTGTCTCGGTAGCATTCATAACAGAGTCAGTCTAAAACATCCCGTTAAACGCTGTCACCGAAGGTGTCTGTTAACTCTTTCAGCGTTCACTGCAGAGCTGTGACAGACGAAGGACCTTCTAAACTGCAGATGGGTCAGACCCTGCCCTGCTGCTCAGTTCGGTTGACGTCGGGGATAATTAATCCTCAGGTGGAAGTTAGATCCGTAACACACCTTCCTTCGCTGTGCCGCCTTAGGGCTGTCTGCTCTGGGAACATTAAAACAGCAGCAGCTGCCGGCGTAACCCCCCATCTTTGGGTTCAGCTCCAGCCTCTTTCGCTCACGGTCTGTGCGACCTTGGACATTCACTTAATCTTGCCGTACATTATCCTTATTTTCTCTTTTGTCAGTCTTGATTGTATTGTCTCCAGGGCAGAGGAGCCTGTTGCTTATCACAGTATAAGGGTATCTGGCTACTATTGTTATGCAAAGTTAATTATGAAGTGAAGTTATTAATACTAAATGACTTATACTGGTGGAAATTTAGCATTTAATAATTGTTCGCTGTTTAAAAATGTATTCCCTATCCAGTCGTTTTCATAGGAGTTTAAGGCAAAAGGGCATACAGTTGAAGCTGCGGTCGGGGGCAAAGCAATGCCCGCTGCCGGGCTTTTCGGCAGGCCACCGAAATCGGTTGGGAATGTGCCCTTGGAAGATTGAACCGAAAAGTTTTACCACCTCGCCTAGAATTTAAGCAGTATCTATCTCAGCTATTTATATGAAGTTACGCTGTGGTCATAAACCAGTCAAATGGGGCCTCCAGGTTCACCTCTCGTCCTGGCAAAGCAGCGGTTCAGTGGATCGTCGCCACCTTTTCAGCCATCAGCAAAAGCTGTTCTCCTCTTCTAGACATCTTTCCCTGAACTTCTGACAAGATTTGACCCTGGTTATATATCTGACTGGCTGCTTTTTGTGTTTCCCTGAACCCAATTCCACAGGGACTGGAAGAAATCTGAAAATAAAAGTATTTTTTACAGGTGCAGACTCCTGGATGGTGGTAGGAGGGAGCATCACTGTGTCTGGAGCTTTGCTGGGTGCACTTTTCAGTGCCTGGATTTTCCCCTCATGTCCCTGTTGTTCTCCCTCATTTCCCTACTGTACAATAGAATTATACTGCTTTGCAATTATTGACAAAAAAACGGGATAGATTTGAGTAAAACGTCAATCTCAATATTTGATGAAATAAACGTGCAGGCAAGCGACATTTCCTGGGGCTGTAGTGCGGCAAAAATGTAGGAAATGTTACTTTTCAGACCTAGTGTTGTTTGCAGCCTATCACTACCTTATGAGCAGAAGTGTGAAAAATGTTAGCGGGGATAAACCGTCGCCGGCCAGGGCTTCCTCTGGCATTGCGGTGCACGTTGAAAATACTGCACCCTCTGAGCTGACCCACTTAAAAGTTTTCTTTTCTTTGATTAATCCATTTTGCAAATCTTAACTCTTAATAACTTTCTGCTGCCAGTACCTGCTGGCCTGCCAATGCACTCACACGCACGACCGAGGAGGCAATTGTCTACTTTGCAACTGTAATTCAGCTACATCTTTTGGAAAGTTAGCAACCGTTGTTTCTTGGGGTTTTGGTGTAGGTTTTTTGATTTTTTTTTCAATGTTCTTTCTGCAATGCAGCTGTGTCTCGCTGGCAGTCAGAAGTGTCTGTAAGCTACTTTTTTTTTTTCCTGTTGTTCAAGTATTCATTCTGCATCTGGCATCTCTGCAACAGGGACTGTCCAATTTGCGAGTGGGCACTGTTCCATCTGAACAGACGGGGAGGAGTGGAGACAGACAAAAGATCATATGGAGTAGTCAGCTAAAAAGTGCGGCGTTGAACCCGATCAAGTGGCGTGGATTTTTCTTTATTAGGTTTTTTTTTTTTTTTTTAGAAAATCCTTCACAAATTCCTTTACAGGGCAGCCATCAACACAATTGACAGTAACACTGCACCCTGAACGAATGTAGGGTTTGAAAACTGAGTTTCACCTCCCCTCTCAGCCCGTGATTTCTTGTTCAGGGGATTAAAACAAAAAACCTCCTACTTTCTGTATTTGGTTTCCATGCCTGTGTCTGAAGCGTATTCAGAAGAACCCTTTTCACTGGTCATGACATAAAGGCTTATACAGCGGTATGAAGAACTGATGTCTAACTCTGTAACTCTTCAAAGCGGAGAAAAGCTTCCAAATTTTTAAGCTAGTTACACGGCTGATTAGATTGGAGTCTAACAGGTAACTTAAAAATCAACCCCTGCCTCTGCTTATGTTATTACAATGTAATCTGGGGACAGAGCTTAGAAAAATGTTTTCTCTGGAGCTGTTTTTTTCCTTTGCTTTACAGTATTTGTTCTGAGCTTTTCCAAACCCCTTTCTGTTTTAAGTTGCACAGTGTTAAGTGACATAGGGAACAGAAGGTTTTAAAAAAATAACCCAACTCTGTTTCTTGCCTTTTTCATTTCCTTGCTTTTCTTTTCAATCCTAGCCAGTTCCATCTCCTCTTTCCTTTGCCCTTCGCTAAGCAAGCACAATTTAATCAGATTTATTGTGAGATAGGAAAGCAGAAATTGAGAAACAGGGAAGAGAAGTGATTCAGCGTGGTTACAAGTTACTAGTGCATCTCAGCCAACGTGAGCACATATTGGAGGACTCGTGTTTCCTCACGCAGTCCTGTGGGCCACTCGAAAGTGTGATGTCAGGTAATGTTTTGGGTGGACCGATTAAAGTGTTTTCCTTCTTTCTTTTTTGTTAAGGGTTTGCTTTGTCTTTCCAGAGCTTTTGGAAGACAAGCTGTCAGTTTCGTTCTTAATGGCCTACAAAAACTCCATTTCGGTAAGTTGTAATGACCTAAATTTGTGTGTTTGTGCATAGAGCTTACATTCCCAACAAAAATAGATTAGAGCCCATTGCACTCCTCTGTTCTCTGAATTTGACTGCTCTATACAAATTGTGCTCCTTGTCACTGTATCTGTTCACTGATAAGTGTAACAGGTTGTGGTTTTATTATTTTTAGCCCTGCACAACTTTTATTCAGAAAGGTTGCTGGCAAAAATGACCTGCCTGGGTAGAAGAGAATTTATCCCCATGTGAAATCCTGTCTTGGTAAGATGGACAGTAGAATTTGTTACTGATTTTTTTAAACTCCAGACCCTGGTGCATACCAGGTCAGGAGGGGGGCTCCTCTACCAAACCCCCAAATGACTTTTCTTAAAATTAAACTTAAGCTTTTTATTTTACTGGGTAAATTTAGAACCCATTATTTAAAAAACAAAACAAAACAGGTTTCAGCAGAGTTGACAATGCTTGTCCCTTCCTTCCTGCTAAAGTTTATTAACTAGGTGGATTTTGACAGCCCTGAACTGCAGAAGTGTTGCCTCCTTCTGTGTCTCAAATGTGGCATATTTTAAAGTTCCAGGTCTGTGCCTCTATTTTTCTTTCTAATGAGAATCTCAGTTCTTCCAAAATCTAAGTTGGTTTTTTTTTTTTAGCTCTTCTGCAGGGGAAAAAATTGAAAATGTAACTTGAAAGCACCTTGCAGGCTTAAAAACCTGACCTGCAAATAAAATCAACCTGAAGCTTTTTAGGAAATCTGACAGAGTGGAATCCATACTCTGTTGAAATCAAATCTGCCATCTACTTCACTGAGAATAAGTCTTCATCTCAGATGTTTAAGCTGAATTTATGACTCCTGAAGGTCATGCATTTGTGTGTGATTTTTGAATGCTTGGAGCTGATATGCCCATGGTTTCTTTAAAAAGTTTCCTTCATATTTTCAGCCAGCCAAAAAAAGAACTTGCCCTCCATCACAGAATGTAAAGAAAATATGCTAACTGGTGATACTGACCCTTAACTTCTCCGTATTGTTCCCATTTTACATGGCTTTTGGACAGCTGTTACAAAGGGTGGTGGAATGCCTTCCCTTTCACAGTGTTTTGGGTTTGTGTGGTGGGGTTTTGATGGCAGGGGACGGTCTGCAGGCCTGGCTCCTGTGAGAAGCTTCTAGAAGCTTCCCTGGCTCCAAGTGGGAACCTCCTCCGGCCCAAGGCCGAGCCCATCAGTGACAGTGGTAACACCTGTAGGAGAGCAGATTTAAGAGGGGAACCTGCAGTGGGGGAAGAGATGGGAATGTGAAACCCCTCTGCAGATACCAGGTCAGTGAACAAGAAGGGCAGCAGGGTTGCTGGAGGAGGTTGATGCCCCCGCAGCCCACGGTGAGATGGCAGACTGTCCCCCCCCAGCCCATGGAGGGGAGCGGGGGAACAGATGCCCCCCAAGATGGCCAGGACTCCATGGGAAAGCCCGCGCTGGAGCAGGCTGTGCCTGAAGGACTGCAGCCCGCGGAAGGGACCCGCGCTGGAGCAGTTCGGGAAGAACTGCAGCCCGTGGGAAAGACCCATGTTGGAGAAGTTTGTGGAGGACTGTCTCCTGTGGGATGGACCCCGTGCTGGAGCAGGGGAGGAGTGTGGAGTCCTCCCCCTGAGGAGGAAGGAGCGGCAGAGACAAGGTGTGAGGAACAGACCCCAACCCCCATTCCCTGTCCTCCTGCACCCCTGGGGGAAGAGGGAGAGAAAATGGGGAGCAAAGTCAAGCCTGGGAAGAAGGGAGGGGTGGGTAAAGGTGTTTTGAGATTTGCTTTTACTTCCTATTATCCTTGTTTTGATTTGATTGGTAGTAAATTACATTGATTTTGGTTTTTCCCCAAGTTGAGCCTGAGTTTTGCCCCTGACCGTAAGTGGTGAGTGATCCCTCCCTGTCCTTGTCTCGACCCACGAGCTTTTCGTTATATTTTCTCCTCCCCATTCCACGTGGGGAGGAGCGAGCGAGCGGCTGCGTGGTGCTTTGCTGCCGGGTGGGCTTAAACCACGACGCACAGATGCGGACAGTGGAGACTCTTCCCTTTTGACTGGAAGGAGGCTTTTTGGCTGTATAGTCTGGCAAATTTGCTGAGCTCCTGAGCCTTTCATCTTAATTCCTTAAGGCAGCTTTGCAATTGTGATTTGCAGTTTTGACTGACTGTGTTTTGATATTTGGGACTCTAGTGATTCTGTGGCTTCCGAACAGCTAGCATCAAACCTGATATGTGGGGGCCATTAATGTAGATTTGAAACCTTGGCGTTATGTAGCATACCAAGCATAACTGATTTCAGATTTACACTATATCATTTCTCTCAGCTGCTGCATCCCTCTCCTTCAATAGGCATGTAAGCAGTAAACTTCAAGGAAGATGTGATTTTGTTATATGTGTCCTGGTGCATTTTTCTTCCTTCCTCCATCTTTCCACCAGTTCCACCCACATATTTTCCAGGTTGCTTCAGATTATAATGATTTTGGGAATCCATTTTATTTTTGTTGAATTGACTAGGGAATGTGCAAAAGTTCGGCAGCTGTAATTTGGAGTTTACAGAGTTCCTTGTGTGTATTGCAGTCAGCAAGGGAACAAAACAATTTAGTTTTCAACTTGCATGATAAAACGTACGGTTCTGTGGTAGTATCTCCAGGCAATTCATAGCATACAGCTACTAACACAGTCTCATTTGTTAGAAATATGTGAGCTGTATCCGTTGCTATGTAGACATATCAATAGTTTCGTATATATAACTATATAAATAAAAAATATCCAGGATGTCACTACAGATTATAAAAAGTCTTCTGTGTAGCTTTCATTCCAGAAAGAAGTTTGGCAGAGAAGATCAAAATATTTTTGCAACCTTGCTGATCCGTAACCCCAGAAGTCCTGCCCAATGAAGAGACATTCTAAAATGTATTAATACAGGTCTAAGAAACGAGGAGGTTTTGTCTCCCACCCATTGAAAGCAAGAAATGTCTCCTTCCAGCCCAGCAGTGACAAAGGAGGAAGACAAATCCTTGGTGCCTTGGGAATTGCACAGGTACTGTCGTTCTGGAGAGCACTAGGCTCGTTCTGCATGGCAGGGAGGGGGGGACGGGCTGTGACTGCTGCTCTGACTGGGTCAGAAAGCTGCGGCTGAAGTCTGTTGGCTTACAGGTATGAAAGGGAGGACTTGTACATCCCTTTTCTCGCGCTGCGTTTTTCTGTATCGAAACATGTGCAGGGGAATAGTAACAATACGCTGCATTTGTACACGATGCATAAAAGGCAGGAATTTACTCGCAGCGCTCTTGCTTTCAGAGATGCTTTCAGAAGAGCAGTGGATGATTTTGGACTAGAAGCCACGTGTCTGTGTTGGCAACTGCTAGTGCTGGGCAGGGGGGGAGCAGCGAGTGGTTTCTGTCCAGCCTTGTCTCTAGCGCAAAGCTGCAGCCGTCCTGCAGTTCGCAGCGGTGCTGGGTGCGTGTTCAGTACCATAGTTGCAGTCGTGGGGAGGAAACGGAGCTGAATTCGACCTGTTTCCACACTGAATGCTACAAGCGGAGGGGTCAGGAGCACATCACGGGCCCCAGTTTTATGCTATTTAGTGCTGGCTATTAAGCAGGACACGGTGCCGAAAGATACTTCGGTTACCAGAGGTCTGGTCGTCGTTTTAGCAGCACACACGGAACGGTGGCCTTAGTGTGGGCTGGTAACGTTTCAGCGAGGGGTTTGGATGGGGCTTTGCAGCCTTGGTGGAGGAAGGGAGAAGAAATTTGATGTCCTGGCTCAGAGTACGCTGAAAGCAGCCCCTTCCTTTAAGGAAAAGAAATCACTGCAATAAGAAAGTTTCAGTTCATGATGATATTGATGAATGCGAAGAGTGTGGCAACTTCCACCACCTGTTTTGGAATAGTAGCCATTTTATTTTCACTGTCAAAAATGGCCTAATGAAAGACTGGAAGCTCTTTGGAGGTATTGAAATTCAGTGAAGTAAATACGCTATTATTTTTCTTCTTATTCTCTCTTTCTTTGGGGGCAAGAGGGCACCAGATCACAGGGTGTCTAGGTACAGCATTGTGCAGTTTACTTATATGCGTATTGGCCCTCAGGCCCTTTAAGTTGCTATTAGATGGAAGGGCACTGCACTGGCATCTGTGGATATTCTTATATTTATCAGGGGAGATTATATGAGATCGAAAGCAGGCAAGGGGTGAAAATAAGAGTAAGAATTTAGGAAAAAGAGGTACAAGAAAAGAAAGGGTAGCCCAAGAGTAAATCTCTTGCAACTGCAGAAAATGAAAGAAGCACGGATGGCCATCACAGAAAATGATCTTTTTAGAATATGGTCAGTCAGATGGTGCCTAAATTATTAAAGATGTGCAAATACACTGGCATGCTTATCCAGCAGGAGACAGTTACCATGCTTGAGATTAGAGAAGAATTAACAATACGGAAGTAGCCCAGGAATTATCAAAGGAAAATAAGTTGGTATATTTAGCAGCTGGTGTGTAGTGCTGGTTGTGGTTCTGTAGGGGATTTGGTTGTCTGGTACCCAACAGTGGATCAGGAGGAGGTACCTGCTGATAACGCCGTGCATTGGGAATGGTGTTCCTTGGGCTTTCCCTACCTCGCGCTGGTGTTTAGCGCAGTGAGGAGACGATGCCCTCCTCGTCCTCTAACCTTTTTGCCAAGTTGCTGGAGCCCATTAGAGGGCTGAAGGCAGGATGATGGGGTGGAGATTCAGTGGAGCTATAAAAAAAAAAAAAGACCTATGCTGGATGAGTCGCTGCCTACACAGTTGCCAGGTTCAGCCCTTCCTGCAGAAGTCAGGGGCAAAGTGCTTACTCATTTAAATAGAGACAGGATCTGAACTCTATGCACTTTTAGTGCCTTATACATGATTTGGTTAACATTCTTTTAGTATTTTGGTCTGGCTAATAACAGCAGCTTTAACAATAGAACTTCTAAATTCTAATCTAGCTTTTATGTGCAATAAAAAGGAGCCAGAGATTATTTAGTATTACTTATAAATAAAACTCTTATGTTTCATCTTTTTAATCAGTTTGCCATGTAATGGTGATACCTCTGAAAACATACCAGCTCCACAAACAGTAAGTGGTAATCGTAAAAGCACTTTCAGATTCCAATTGTTCCCATTCTCACAATTTATAGCCTGAGAAGGCAATTGCTGCATAGGTTGGAGAAGCAGCTGAATACTCTTTAAGTCTAGCCAGCTTTCTCCCGCATATTACCTTTTTTTTTAAGGCATAGCTATTAGCCAAGGCTTTATTTCCTTGAATGCTACTTTCTAGGTAATGAAAAGAATGATATCTTTTGTCTCTTTATGGAGGATAACCTAAGCAGCACAAACCTAGATGCAAAACATTTTTGGATTTAAATAAGCAGAGGTTGTCTTTTGTTTGTGAAATCTATGTGAAGTAGATTGTTTTTCAATCTGAATTAATGTACCCTATCATTCCTCACCTACCCAGGCTGCATTGTCCCCTTTTCAGGACATACAATAGCAATAAAATTGGTGCAGTTTACACTTTTTCTGCAGGGCAGCTTCCATTCACTAATTTGTATTTCTCTTTCCAAGATGTGTTCGTTCTTGCCATTTGCTCTTTCGGTTCATACCGCCCCATACTGCAGCGTGAGCCCCATCTTGCACATGGAGTCAGAAAAGGAAATGAGGAAAAATATATCGTTTCCTACTACTATTGATACCAGCTTTCATTGCCGTTCTCAGGCACTTGAGACTTCTTATTCTTCATTTTACACTCTTGGCTACTGATTTAAAAAGAAAGGAGATGTAGTTGCCTCTAAAAGAAGTAATTTAAGAGCTTTTTCTTTAAAAAAAAAAATCTTTTTAATCAAAAGTCATAACAACACAAATTCTGGTACCCAAACTGAATGGCAGATACGACAATACTTTTATTACTTTTTCTGGTGAATTTTGGAAATCTTAGGGGCTTTACAAATACCTTCCCTAGCAAACTTGAACCATTTTTACTCTCTAGTTCTGCCTAAGGAAGGCTTCGCTGCTGCCAGCTGGACTCTGTGCCTGGCTGGGGAATAGATTCAAGCAGGTTGGTCCTTCCCTTGCTTGCTAGAGAAGTGAGGCTGACACAGTTGCCTTTAAGCTGAGCTGGCTGACTTCGTACCATGAGTGCCTAGGCAGATTGGAAAAGGTTTTCCACTACCCTGGTCTTCCATCCTTGGCACCGTTGCTGGGATGGTGGTGGTCTGAAGGTGTGCATCGTGCCTTAAAGCGTGTTAAAGGAAAGCGCTGGAAGAGCCCAGCTTTGCCCCTGAGCCAGGGGGAGGAGATGGATGCCTGCAGGGCTGGTGAATCAGAGCGCTTCAATCGGACACCTGAAATAGTGCTGTTGA
The DNA here is from genome assembly GCF_964188355.1 of Buteo buteo. Taxonomy (NCBI): domain Eukaryota; kingdom Metazoa; phylum Chordata; class Aves; order Accipitriformes; family Accipitridae; genus Buteo; species Buteo buteo. The sequence goes on along the minus strand of NC_134196.1, from coordinate 3,122,995 downwards.
TATCCAGCCCATCTTCTGCCAGTATAAGATGACATCCCTGCAAAGGTTAATCAGTTTGAATGTTAATATCATTCTTATTTTCCAACCAATATCTTTCAAATGTATGGTGTGCGCTCGTCGTCATCCAGGATTAACAATGTGAAGAGTTTGAACTTTTAAAAGCAAGATGCTTTGTAGTTATTGGAGAGCAGAAAAAGGTCACAATGCTTTGTACAAAACAGAACCATGTAGATTTTCAGGCCCATGATTTGCCTGCTTTTCTCAATAATTTCTAAAGAAGCGTGGAGTATAAATAGGCCAAATTAGTAAAAGGGACTGGTCTGCTTGTGTGTACAGTGTAAGAGGTGATCAGATAAAAGGAATTGCCCACACAGGTTGGCTCTTGCAGCCTTGTTCTGGTTGGCACAACATCATAATTTTGTTTGTTCCCTAGGAACAAAACCACACTGGGCCCAATTCACCATTCTGCCTGACTCTCTCTACTCTTTTGGCTAGAAGTTATGTTTTGGTTGCAAATAATAGTCGGAGAGAAATGGGAAAATGCATAGGTGTCTTTGTTTCCTTGATCAGTGTAAGGCAAAGGAAAAATCAAGTATTTACTTTTCTGCTGTGGCTGCTATTGTCCTTGGGGACTGCTGAAACTTTAAATCAGAGTCCTAATTGGCACTCGGATAGCCATGAAATACCAGAAGCTTCAAAAGGAGCTTAAGAGAGTAGTTGCTGCCTTTTGCCTGCTCCGTCCTGTGCTACCCACAGCACATACATAACAAGGATTTGGGAGATACAGTTATCGGCATTAAATCTTGCTGTGTGACTAGCTCAGACTTTGTAAGACTAGGCGCCCCTGAGCAAGGAGCTGACACCAAAGTCATAAACCTGGAGCAAATTACACTGTGCGAGTGATTGGAATTGTGACATGATTTGCCCTGATTCATCCGCTGGTGGTTTTGCTGCTCTTCAGGTAAGCCTGCAGTGCTTTTAAGAGTTGTGTTGTCACTTACAGCTTTTAAAAATCGAGATAGCTGGCCAAAAGTTAATGTGTTCTTGTGCCCATAGCCTAAGTAGTGAGGAAGGGTGGAAGAGCAGCTAAAGGGATGAGTGCTGCTTGTGTGAGACCGCAGGCAGAGAGGGTCCGTGCTTGGCTGGTACGGTTGCACATCCCTGGTTTGGAGTTTGCCAGTTCAGAGCGACTTGGTGGACTAATGGCTGCCTCCCCTGCTCCCATGTTTCTGGTGGACACTGGACATATTTTGAACCTGTTGTATTGATTTGTTGTTTTTTTTTAACCTGACACCAAAACCTGTTTTTATCAGAAAGCCCCCTTCACAGTTGTAGCGATCAGGGTAGTACTCAGGGTAGTAGCGATCATGCAGCATTAATGGAAATTCTTGCTGATCTGTACAGTGCTGGTCCCAGAGCTTTTGAATCCATTCTGCTGCCCTGTGCTAGAATGATGAAGCTTGAACAAGCAGAGCTGGAGCTGTCAGGATGTTTTAGTCTAGCTGGATGCAGGCAACAATGGTAGTGGTTATTGGAAGCCAGGGAAATGGATTTATTTTTTTTTTCCACACCAAACATTTTCTACTCCTAATTTTACAGTGTCTAGCACAGCTTCATTTCTCCAGGACAGGACTTCTTTCCAGCTGTTGCAAGCTGTTCTTGCTGACCATGTGTACACCATGCTGGAGGGACAGCACAGCTGGGGTTGCTGTTCTTCTCCTTCCTGCTGGCAAAATGGAGAAAAGTGGGGAAGGGACTCTTAATCTCTTGCCAAGACAATGGAAGTTGTTCAAAATTCACTAGAAATAGGTGAACCTTTACTTCCAATAGAAAGCAAAGGCTCCTCGCACAGTGATGGGGTGGTTCTACTGCGCTTAACAAAGCGGGTCATTTTATGCCTGGGCACTTCAAGCAAGTTTTGCTGGGTTTTAAAGAATCCCCAGAGAACTAAAACCCAAAGCTACCCCCAGAGCTGATGCCCTACCACCCCAGCCACCTCAGGCTAACGTATAGCAGTTAGGTACATTGGGACAACATCAGAAAAATATTTCCTGGTTTGTTCTTGTTTCAGCTGATGTGGGCATGAAATTTGAAAGGTGCCACCGTCCCCTGCTGATACCCAAAGAGTTTTGCTTCAGTGGTTAGGAAAGGGAAGGGGCTGGACCATGTCCTGAACAGCCTTTGGTCGGAACCTCCGGCTCCAGCAATCCCAAGAAGGGCTATTTAGAGCAGGGAAGACTCAGCGTTTTAAGAAGCAGCCATGAAATTTGGTAAGAGAAACACAGAAGCTACAAGGAAAAGGCAATACCATTTGTACATCATTGAGACTGGACTGAAACTCTGCTGTTTACAAGTAGATTGTTTGGGTTTGAGTTGTATGAAACTTGTATAAGTAGCTATGTTTCCATTTAGAGAGGCTGATTGTTCAAGAGTTCTGCCATGGAAATGGCATTTATGGTTTTGTTTATGGAAGAGCAGAGAATGCAGCTTTATAAGATCATTCCCCTTCCTGCACGGGAGCGGCCGTTGAGGCAGTCGCAGGGTCCGTACCCCCCCCAAAAGCCGTCGCTCTGCAGTGCTGAGACTGGTGCTGAGACTGGTGCTGAGACACCCCTGTGGCCATGCTCCCATGGCACCGCCGTCACGGTCTGCAGGCTCACCAGCTTCCTCTCCAAACTCTTCCCTCACCCCCTTCTGCCATAAAAGTGTGTGTATGTGTGCAGGTACATACGGAAATAATATCAGCAAGCATAAAGATAAAATAATTAATACAGCAGTAGTGAAAAATAGTAGTGGGAACTACTTACCCTCATATAGTTAGTCCTTTGTGAATTCCCAAGTATCCTTATTTTACTAGCATTAGCTTGTTCTCTGAAAAGGAACTTAAAGTGGGTTCTGGCTTTTTTTTTTTTCTTTGCACTTGACTAATTTTGTGTGCAGTATTTCCAGTCTGCGTCAAATGAGATGGGTTGTTCCTTTACCTTTCAGCTGTGGAAGTTCAGCCTAAATTTGGAGTTAGGGTCAGTTTTCCTGAGTAATATCAGTTTGGCAGGCAAAGGGTGGTGACACCGGGGCAACCTCTCTGACCAGCCAGGGTTTGTCCATGTGGGACAGGCTAGAACCTGGCAAGCAATTTGGATGGCAATGTGGAGTGATGTGGAGAGAACAAAGTCCATCCATCCCTCCGTCTGTCTGTCTCTTCCAGTGTTGGAATTTCAAGAAAAGTAAGATGCTTTTAATTTTGTATAAGCGGGAAGCGCCTGTTTCGCACAGTCATTTCCTGAATGAGAGCTGCATTTTGATTCCAGGTTCCTTGTTAGAAGAACACTTTGATAGGTCTAATCAGTGTTGTGGTTGGGGAGGGTGTGAGTTAAAGCATTATACCTGTATTTATTATATAGTTATGTATGTATCCATCCATTATGCAGGAGTAACTTAGTTTTACTTCCAGGGGTTTTTTTTTACTGGAAACTTAGAAGCCCTGCTGCACAGCTGGAATGAAGAGTAACTTTCAATTATTCAGTACCTTGATTCCATCAAGAAAAATGTATACCTTCTTTCATAATAGTACAGTACCTTTGCAAGAAGTAATAATATGACAAATATTGCTTTTTGCCAAATAAAAGAAACAGCATTTCACAACACTGCAATCACAAAATATCTGTATTATGTTAAAAAGTTTTACACTTATGAATGCATTAATTTACTAGAAACTTTGTTAAATATTTCATGTTTGTTGGCACAGGCTCTTGTCTGCTGCTTTGTTAGAAGACATCCACTGCAGCCGCTTCAACTTTTCATGTTGCTCTTATTTTTATTTCCCCAAATGCTGTTGGCAGGGTTCTTTACCTTGAATCAAGGTTATTATTATCAAAATTCCACAATTCTGCCAACGAGAATGAGATAGTAAGCTATCTTGGCATGCTAATTTAGGTAACTTTTCAGGTATGCTTATTTAAACAAGAGAGGCATGAGAAATGTGAAAAATGCTAGCACTTATCGGAAATGCAAATGTGGCATTTGTTCAGCTTAATATGAATGCCTCTGCACCAGGCAACAACACCAGAAGTGCCAATTAGGATGCAGTCATGGTTCCAAAAATTCACCCTTTCTTTTCAGCTAATATGACATTTATGTGTTGGGTCTTTTTCTTTCGAAGAGTAGCTGTGCTTCAACCTACCTGCACAGAAATGCCAGTCTTGCTTGAATTTTATTTTAACTAAAAACCTGTTATTGTGCCAGGCATCAATACAGAACTGTTATGCCTGTAATGTGTTTTATTATGGCTAGAATTTAAAGAGCCGTGCCATATAGGTCAATCAGTGTTACGAATGACAGCAGTTGTTATCTGCTAGTGAGGACAGCAGTATAATAATAATGTTTATTGCACATCATTTTTCAATGATTTTATGCTATCGTTTAGGAGATGAATGAAATGGCTCTCTAGCAGACATGAATGTAAATAAATTAAACATTAAGAACCAGTGAGTTCTAATCATCTTTCTTTAAGATTGCACTAAATGGTTGCAATCAGTGAAATAGATGAGAGATTGCATTAAATTGCTCTTCCAGATACTATATCATGCCAGCTCAAACAAGGTTCACATGCATTACAAAACAGCTCAGGTTGAAGGAGCAGCTGGAATGCCTCATAGGCATGCATTAACTGAGAGTAATGCACTGGTTGTGTACCACTGCTTACAGTCTTTTATATTAACATACACGGAGTGACAAAGAGAAACCCAAACAAATAACAAGGGAAAACCTGTACTGTTTTGTTCCAGGGCTTTACTCTTATTATCGATTTATGTGAATATATGCCATGGTCTAGGGGATTATGCAGGACCATAACATCGGTTGCAGTATTTTCTCAGCTCTTTCTTTCAGTCTCTGCTGGTATTTTAGGACATTATTGGAAATTCACAGGGCGAAAAGATGACAGGTTGGAGAATGAAAGGAGGTTTGTTACTGTTATGAGGAGAGAATACAGCCGCTGTGATATGGGTAGCAGATAGGCAATATCTGAGAAGCTGTCAGCAGGACATGTTAAGGCTGGGTTTTCAGGAGCTGACCTCTTATTCTGCCAGCACAAATCCACAAATTAAATTGTGTGAGCAGTTAGGTCACAGAGAGGGAGAGACTTCTGTATCCGTCTGACCTAAGGTACACGCATGAAAGCGAACCTGAAATAAGGAGGGCCTCGGGGTCAGCAAAGACAGATTGGAAATCTGTCTCTTTAAGTCGCAGCACGGTAAGCACAATTAAAATTGTGGTTGCTCAGGTCCTCTGCTGCCAACAGCAGGAGCAGCGTCCCTTTTCATTTAAGGGTAATACGGCCCAAAGTTATTTCCTTACTGATGGTGTGCTAGTCCCCGGCCGCGTGGCACTGCCTTGGTGGGATGCTCCAAGCATCCCTCCAGCAGCTGCTCTTAGCATGAGGCTGTGCTGGGAGGCAAGGGAGTCTGTCACATTTCCCAGCTTCTGGGTTCAAGTCCTGTTGGACAGTTGTCCTATTAAGAATTAAAAAAATTTCCATATTTCTAGATTTCCTTCCCTCCCTCCCCAAGCAGCAGCTGTTGACCGAATACTACTCACCTTCCTCCTCAGCCCTCTTACTTTCTGTGCCGGAATTTTCCCCATCTTACTGCACAGTGTGTGTGTTTTGGGAGGATTTTCCAGGAGGGCAGGAGTTAGCAGTGTGCAAACCACGCAAGGTTTGGCGTTCACCTCTTCCCCAAAACATGCCTTGAACTCGCTCTCATGCTCTGCTCCTGCCTCTGAGGGAGGTTGGCTGCACCCTGGACAGAAACACTCCTTTTGGGGAGGTTAACGTGGCATTTCAGTTTGTCTGGGTTTTGACATCTTCTCCTTGATCCGTAGTTTTAGACCAAATTCTGAATCCAAATAACCTGGCACTCAGGTATCTGAAGATGCGACTCGAGGTTTCTTCAGGTTCAGAAAAATGTGTTAATGTTACTATATTGTTTGTCTTAGTGTTTATTCAGAGCATTGTGGGCTTTTCTGTTAACAAGAAAGGGAAAGAAGTCTGGGAAGAAAAGAAACATTTACTGAGACATTTTTTGTGAATGTGAGTATCCTATGGACCACCAAAAAACTGGCTGACATCCCCCCCCCCCCAAAAAAAAATATTTTTTTTACCTTTTTTCATCGTGGTCTTTTTTTTCAGTGCTTTTACACTTTTTCCTGTTGTCCAGCTCACTAACTTCATTGGTGAGTTTGTTTTGCTTCATATCCATGTCAAACTTCAGTGCTGGCTGTGATGGTGGGGGCTCTCGAGTGGCAGGAGGAGCCGTGCTGGGCTCTCCGCTGCTTCTGGTGCAGAGCTACAGAAACCAGAGACAGAAGAAAGATGTGCTCTGCCCACTGTATGGTACGGCCTGGTTTACGGTAATGATGCACTTTTTTTTCCTGGACTTTCATTTTTAGTATTCGATATCGCTTCCAATGGGAAAACCAAAGATACCGATGAAACATTCCTTGAGCGTGCCAGCTTATTACTTAACTGAAATAATGAGTCTGTGTTGAATGCTTAGATGTAGTACATCTTCATCACGGTAAAAGAAAACAGTGGATGAAAGAAAAAGCTCCATCCTCAGGTTTTATCCAGTCTTTTCAGTGACTACTCAAATTATAAAGCATTTTTTTGTTGGTTTGGTTTGGCTGTTTTTGTTATTTTAGTTGTACTGCACATTCATTCGGTAGCTTTTACTCAGAAGTAGACAGGAATCAGCCAGGTCATATCCTACACAAATATCAAAACAAACACTTGAGTCAACATCTGGCTATGTACCTCATAATTGCATGCTCTTCACAGTCCAATATTCTTTTCAAAGAGTGACACCTAAATCTTTCCTTAAATGCCTTAAGATTCAATAAAAAAGACCTGCAGTACGATAGCTCTTTCAAGCCACAGTGGGAGAAAAAAGGAATCATTCTGGATTTTTTTTTGTAGTATTACTCATCCTTATCAGTGGGCCAAAATTTATGGCAAGGAGCAGCAAGGTTAACAGAGTACTTCACCAAGTGTTTCAGAACAGATACTGACTCACTCCACAAAGGGGAAAAACTTAATCCTTATCTCATAACTGCAGGGAAAAAAAGATGGGAGCCCTTAAGTTCTCCCCGTGGCTCCCAACTTTACTCGTGATCACCACAAACTTCCTTATCATTGGAAGTCTGCAGCATCTGCTGCTTTTAAAATCCTGAAATACTCCCAATAAAAGCACTTTTCTGAATCCAGCAAGAATTTGCTCTCTAGGTTCAGAGATTCTTCAGCCTACAGAGGAGGTGTCTGAGGAGCGAAGATATCGGTGGACTATGTTGCAAGGAGACATCATCTGTAGTTGGTAAGTAACATCTGAACCTGTTGCCTGCTGAAAAATACCACATTTTGCCTGTGCCTTTCATATATGAGGAGAAATTTTCAGTGCTGCTGATAGCTTCTGACTCCAGTCTCTAAAATGGGAAGTTTTAAGACTCTGCAATTCTCACTGAAGTTAATGGAAGGTATAAGAGAACTGTACTTTAAACTATAAAAATTCTGGTACCCAAGGGGTGGTGAGACTTGGGTTATCTTTCCATTAATGCTATTACACTTGGGTGGCCTGCTGTCCTTTGGTTTATTTAACTCTTCAATCTTTTAACTAGCAGGCAAAAATATGCCTTAGTCCTAAGCATGAGAGCTGGCAACATAACCAGTACCACTTAATTTATATAGATGACTGTTAGCTGTCTGCTGAGGAGAGACAGGACAGATAATCCTAAGACCTTTTAATTTTTTTTTCTCCAGAATTTAACTGCAGAAGTTAGAGACTTCCTCCCAGCAGGTATAGCCAGCACTGTTCAAGTGGGATTTTGCCCCTACTTATTAAGTATTTTCTCATATTCCTCTGAATTTCAGAGGTTTATTGCTTTAATCACTGATCAGGCAAATGAGATCAAAACTAGAACAATAGTGTGATGTATAGAGGAATTCCAAGATGATTCTGTTTGAATTATTAGCCAATAGTTGAGATAACGGCTGTAGTCCAGAGCAGCAGGATGCAACACTGACTTGATGGATGTGGTGACCGAGGCTGAGATTCAGACACGGTGGTTGTTAAAGTTCTTAACAGAGCCTCTAAAAGAGGTAAGAATCACCAATTCCCAAAGTCTTACGGTTTTGTTGTTGCAGTTTGTCATTGTTTGAATGGTTTCTAAATCCTGTCCGGGTCAATTCTGACCCTAGATACCCATGTTCCCATAGTTAGCAATTTGAAGGTGGCGTCTGCGCTCTGCAAAGGGCGCTTTTCAGCCAAACCCTGCTCTGAGGGAGAAGTGCACTAAAAATGATGGAAGGCACCCCAGCAAGATAAGACAGTCCATCTTTCATTTACCTATGTAGCAGGTAGGAAGAGAGCAGGAGGAATCAAGGATACTACTGGTGTCTCGTGTTCCTGTAGTAGAAGTGATTTTTGACACGTGAAACTGTGGTTAGACTGCAACAGAGGAGTAGAAGAAAGGCAAATATTGCCTGAAACTACGTATGGGTTTTGCTGACTGATATTCTAAGAGCTTTGTGATATGCATCCAGGTACTTGAGGCTGTACCTAGACAACTAAAGGGAAAATGTGTAAAAAGGGATATACCGGTTCTGTCCCCTTTCTGAAACAGGTAGAGAGCAGTGAGATGGGATGTGGGGGTGAAATCCTGTTTCTACAGGGCTGAAGAACTTGAAATATGTGCTCTGCTTTGAGCGGGGCAGGGGGGCACTTAGTGTGGAAATGGAAGTAGGTCTGTGTCTGGCCAGAGAGACTAGCAACGCATCTATATATTGCGACAGCTTGTGAATTCACGGCGCGAAACCTTTGCTAACAAAATGGGATAATGCCCCTCAAAGGGAGCGTCCTCCTGTCCAGCAGTGCCAGCTCAACTGCTTACATGTGACAGCTCTGCGAGTTGAGGCAAAAGACCCCACAACTCTCTCTTCCTCTTCACTTTCTGGGTTAATTTTTCAACCAATTAACCCCCAGGCCGGTTTGCCGTGTGGAGCAGAAGCAGCTGTGCTGATGATGCTGAAATGCGGGCGTGTGATTAGGTTGGGAGGTGGCCAGGAGGGCTGTGACTCGGTTTAAGGGTGCTGGCACCAGGCATCCTCCCTTGTGCATTCCCAGCTGGCCTGAGATCCACAAAAGCAAAACGTCATCAGCTTTTGTATGTGTGTATTGCTTACATTGGTCTAGGCTTCCACCTGACTGCAGTTTTTTTAATTGCTGTAACTCTGTCTGAGCTTTTTGCCTCCTAAAGTTGTAACTCCAAGCATTAGACCAGCATCGCAGTGCCTCCTGCCAGTACAGTTTATTACCCTACGGGAACTAAAAACAAAATAACTTGTGCTGATAAAAGCATTTTCTGTGGGTGAATCTGGTGTTTTGTCACCCAGTTTTGACCCTGGTGGATTTAAGACCGCACACATGTCAGGGCTTTATCCTTTTATCCCCAAATGACTGTCAGGTTGCCTCACGCTGCTGGGAAGCTGCATTAACCAGTTAGGGTGGAAAGACCGGTCCCTGGCAGGGGCTCACGGGGTGGGTGATATCTGCTGCTTTCAGGGTGAGCCTAGTGCTCGGCTGAGACACCCCGGTCAGCTGAGACTGGTAAAGAAAGTGCGATGGTAACGTTGATGCCGTGCTCCGAGGTGACCGGTCCAGGTGTGTGACAAGTGCAACGCTCGTAAATGCAACCGAGGGGGATGCTATTGGCTCAAGGACCATCGTCATTCCTCACAATTCATCACAGAACCGCAGGAATCCTTATTTTCCAAAGTTTCTATAACCTCTTACAGAGGGGTTAGGCATTTCTACGGAGCAGCCGCCAGTGACCTGTAGCTGGTGTCCGCAGCACCGCTGGTTTGCAGTCAGAATCATTGAGGCTGGACCAGTCCACAGCCTGGAGACACCGCTGGCTCCGTGCTGTGCTGGCAGATCTGAAAGTCAGCACGCCTGGGACTGTCCTGAGATGTCCTTAAGATCCAGAGACCTTCACATTTCATCTCGCCAAAGGAAAACGAGAGACCTCGGAGGCTGCGTGATTAACCTGGAAAAGATTTGTGTCTCATGCTGTTTTCAGAGTAGCAGAAATCCAAGTTAAAATCAGAAAAGGGTATTCTGGGAGGAAAAACAGCAGGGGTTGGGTTATGTGGGGTTACCAAAGCAATGTTCCTGCTAGCTTGGGTAAGGTATTGTAAGTACTCCAAAATCACCATCATGATGCTATCAAAAATATCCCCATCACCTTTTATAAAATGAGCGGGTCAAATTAAATCCAGTGATTTCAGGACAATTTGCTAATTGTAATTAAGTAAAATACAGAGGTCTGTTTCAGGTGTCTCTTGCTTCTGAAATTTATTTAGCTTAGAAACAGAGGGAGAGAGAGAAGAAGAAAAAACCACTTTCCACTGTTTTATGGAATGAAGGTCCTTGCAAATAATTACTTTGACTAATTGCACATTTTCCATGGGGTTATTGTTGAGAGAGAGTAGGTTTTGGTAGCATATATTTTAAACGCAAGGAACATGAAATGCACTGCTAAACCACAGGCTTTGCTATTGAATTGCACCAACGCTGGGAAATGATGTTGGATGGGTGATGGAAAATGTATTTTGAAGACAAGTAATAGTGCTAGTAAAGGAACTGAGGCTTTAAGCTGGTAAAGATGTTTCTCTCTACTGCCTGCTAAAGAATAAAAGGTAGGAATTGGAAGCTCCACAAGTCATCAGCTGGAATTATCTTCCTGGAGATCCAGGAGAAAATAGAAGTCTGTGGGCAAGACCACTTCTAAAAAAACTGAACAGTAAAAGCTAACTGAACAGGCTATTTTCCTTGCTGGAAAACTCTAAAAGAGTTTTATTTTACCATCGCTTGTTCCTGATTTTTCTCTTGATTGAGCAGGTATTTTTCAAGGTGCAAACGAGAATAAACAGTTCCTTTATTTTCCTTTGAAGATGGTTGTCTTTACTCAACAATAATCTGTATGTAGCAGGAATATAGAGGTTCTCAAACATTTTACTCTTAAATCAATTAAAAGAATAAGGAAAAGTCTTAAAGCAGACAATCAAAATGGCTGGAGGATTGGTGGCAAGCATACCCTCTACCTCACTGTAGTCATCGTGAGGTTTTTGATAATATGTTGTTAAATGTACATTTTTCTTCACTCTGTCACAGTAGTCAAGGATTCCAAGGATGCAATGTTTCAAAGGGGGTATTAATGGCTTCTGATATTTTGAATTGTTTACACAGAGTGGAAGGGCTGTGGTGGTTAAACACTGGAGGTAATTTCAATGAGAACCTTGAGTGGAGCCAAGTTACACAGCGCAGACGAATGGAGGCTGATGTGGTGTCAGCTGGGACCGGGGAGCTGACTCTCCTGCTCAGCTTTGGGAGTCAGCTTTTGGGTATCAGTAGCAAAAGTGCAGACACAATGAAAGATATAAGCAAATTCTTAATGGCTTGACCTTTCAGAAGACTGTATCTACGTGACTTTTGCCCTTTTCATTGTTACCATCCAGTAGCCTTTTCTTAAAAAAAGAAAAAATAAAAAAAACCCCTCCAGGACAAAACAAACAAGCCCTGAATTAATTAATGTGAATATGAAAAGTTATAGGATGATCTCCTGGGAGACAGGCAGAGATATGGCTGGGATTTTGAAGCATCTTGCTTGCATGGAAAGAATGACATTTCTGCACATTCCTCATCATTGCGTATGATGAACTTTGTATCCAGGCTTAATGAGACTGTGTGGCTCTTGTATTTGTTGTCTGGTGTTTTGGTTTGGTTTTTTAACAGAAACAGTTAGTGGAAATAATAGAGGGAAGAAAGGAGCAACAAGGAAAGTCAGAACCCAGCTATTTAAGAGAGCGAACTTGAGCAGAACCCTAATGGACTTTGGGACACAGCTTTTGCAATAACCACAGGCAGACTCACAGAGGTTTCCTCTGACACAAGTCCATAGCTTAGGGTTTCTTCACACACATCATTCCTCTCTGAGCACTTGGACTGACAGCAGGCACAGCACGATCAACTTTCCAGCCTAAAGCTTTTGCTAGCATAGTAGAATATGCCAACTAAATTCCTGTAAAATTTTCCCAATGTTTAACATTTTTCAGGTGTTTGTAAAAATGGAAACCTAGTGGATCCTCTGCAGGGTTCTCTTAGTAAAAGCAGCCAGCAGTGAAAACATATATCCAGTAAGTACATACCCTATAAAATGTAGCATGGGACACGGAAAGGCGATGTAGGTGAACTCCTGGGAAACGGGCTGCAGGCTGGCAGCAGCGTGGTAAGGAGTAAATCAGTTGTGATATGCAGCAGGACAAGAGGGATGTACTATGAGAGGTGTCCAGGAGGTTTGATAACTATTTCCCATGTAGTAGTTGGCATATCTGAGCATCAAGGGAAGGATACAATTGCTTATGGCATTAAAAAAGGGCAGTAATGCTATGGAATAGTGGGCTGGAAAATTCTGGCTGACTCCTTGTAAATGCTGATTCTAGCAGCTATACCAGATGAGGAAATGACCTTTCCAGAAGCAGCACAGTATCACGGTTGTATGGTGCATTTACAGTTGCAGACAGACGCTTGGCGCTATAGAATCAAATACAGAATTCTGTACAGTATTGCTCTTTATTTTTCAGTGATTAACTCTGAGAGCTGGGATGATATACCACCTGAGGTTTTCTCTGATGCTAAATCAATTTTCTTTTGCTCATATTTTATTGTTATAGTTATTGGTTCTGAATAACCCCTGAAAGCTTACTGCCATATATGAAACTGTTCCTTCATTAGTGTCTGATGATCCACAGGGATGTTTTCATGGAAACTTCTACATATTGACCTATAATTTTTCTAGGATTTGAACAATCTTAATGATAGCAAAAAACCTCTGCTACTACAGAGAGGGGCAATTATTTATTTGTAGTCAGCAGTGACTTTACCCCTAAGCTATAGTAAAACTGTTAAAACCAAGTGTTTGGTAACTTCCCAGCTAGGAAACATTTTCTGAACCTTTCCCTGTATAGTTTTCTGTGGTTTGAATTATCATTTGTTAAATATATTATGACATACTATTTACCACAGACCACAGCTTTGAGACCTTTGTGTGGCTGTGTCCCCTAGGAATTTCATAAATAAATCACTGAAAACTAGACATGTACTTCAATCCCTTTTGCTGTATTTTACGTCTTCTGAATGATATCTGCTTTGACGTGGATGAGACCAGGTTTATTAATGTTGCTTTATCAGTTGCTAAGGGCTGTGATGTGCTGAAGTGGAATTTGGACATTGCTGCTTCTTAGCATGTGTGACTTGTAGACCATAAAGCTATTATCCCAGCTGGAGGGGGAGAAAAAAAAACCAACCCAACCCAAAACCAAAGGAAAAAATAAAAGGAGGGGGAAAAAGGTACTTATTATTCAAGACAGCAGAGCAAATTGAAAACTCTTGGTTCATCTGAAAACCTCTACTGAACTTTCCCCAAACAGGAAAATTAATGAAATGCCGCTTGACTATTTTGCTTTTTCTGCATTGTGTTTTGACATTAATTTGATCTGAAATTTCATCTTGACTAATAGTCAGCTTCCTTAATATTCATCTTACTCTGGTGGCCCAGGTCTGTGCACTCAAGGATTTGCTGCTGAAATAGCAGTGTTTTGTAAAAGTCGGTGTTTTTCCTTGGTTGCTTACAGAAAGTAAATCTCAGAGAATTGGTCTATTACTGGATGTGCATCTGATTCTGAGTCAGTGAGAGCTGCAGAGGTTCAGCATTTCTCGTTATTGAGCCATACAAACAAGGAGGTGCCTCAGACTGGCTCATGAAGACTTTTGAGAAGAAAAAAAACCAAACCTCACTCTGAGTAGCTCTGTTCAAATCTTGCTGCTTATCCTTCAGGCCTTGTCCATTCAATAACGTAGCCTTATTATAAAACACATTTAAACACGTATGTGATGAAACCTTAGTTCTTTTTTTGGTGCAGTACTGCGTACGGATAGGCCTGAAGGATGTGGGTTTAGCTCTTGGTGCTGGAGCAGAGGTGGACTCTGTGCAGGTAAGACTCAGCGCTAACAAATGCTCGTGCTCACTGCCTTGCCACGCTGGGACCAATTGCTGTCACCCTGTCCTGGAAAAATGCATTCCCTGTCCTGCTTTTTGTTTGAATTCAATATGATGCCTTTTGCACAGCTTTTGTCATATTCATTTTGTGAGCAGAAGAAAAATTTTTAATCAGAGGGCCCTTTTTTGTCCTACCTCCATTAAATAGCCAGCTGAAAACAAACGTTTGGAAGTTATATTTACTTTTCTAATAAAAATTAATTGTGATCCCTACCTACCATAATTATTTTTTAATCATGCACCATGCTATGCACCTCTTTGGCTATATATAGATTCTTTGACTGTATATATACGCGTATATACATAGGTTTTTCAGCTATACTGAAATAGAAATTTTTAATTTGTTCTAATTCTTGTTACATACAAAAATTTGACTATTTTTCATGTGTGAATTTGGGAAGTTCTTTTTGTAAATCAGCCTAGTGTATCGTTACTTTATGTATTTCAGCAGAAGGCATACTAAAGTGCTTTGGGCTGCGGTGTATTGAGATCAGCCATCCATTTATGAAATGCCCTCCTGGCATTTAGAAGCAATATCCATTCTGCAAGAGCAACAATGTGTGAAAACCTGTAGGAAGGAACATAAATAATGGTTTATCCAGTTGAACCGTAGAGCCACTGGTTTGTAAATAGGACAGATGTAACTAACGTGCTGTAATTTGGAGGCTACTCTGTCATAAACCCAACTGACTTTTGCTATGTCTGAGACGTGTATGTCACACAGTGTATCACCTGCTTCATGCTCTACAGGTGGTGGATTATCTTTGGTGATCTCTGAGAAATTAATTATTAGATCTAAGGGCTTTATGGGATTAGATAAACTCTCAAGCTGAAGTAGAACTTCTCCAGTGTATCTCCCTCTGTCTTGGGCCCTCTGAGTTGCCTCTCAAATAATAAATATCCTATTTATTCTTAATTACAAGTAGGTGATGTGTATTTGCATTAACTTTTGTTTATTCTGCCATTGGAGGAAGTAAATTAGTGGCATTGAGACTATAACCTTTATTAAACAGTGTAGCCAACTAATCTGCTCTAATCTCACAGTACAAAGCTGACAAAGGTGTTTATGGAAACTTGCTGAGATTTCGAAACTTAACAGTAGAGAATTAAGCTTTTTGTGTGCCGTGGAATAATTTGTCTTGTAATTTAGCTTTAATTCACATTTTCACAATTAATTAAACATCAACCTAATCATTATACACATAAAGCATTTAAATTGATGTATGAAGAATGATGGGGAATGAATAATGCTTTGAAGATCCATTTCAAATTAGTTGTTTGATTAATGAATATTCCACAAGGGCATTTGTGTGATGACCTCTGTTGATGACTTAAGGAAAGGCATGTCTGTTTAGATAATGAGAAGACAAAGTGAGTGAGAGTTATCTCTGCAAGTAAGCAGTGTAGAATTACAAGGATTAATCTATAGGAAGTATATTACTTTTTTTGCATTGCTTGTAAGAGATAACATAGAACTGTAAGTTCAGTAAATAAGTTTGGCATCTGAAGATGCTACTTTACGATAAAATGCACTAGCTGTGTGTGTCAGTCATCTTTCTCTGGTGACGGAGGACCATAGTGGAGGGCTGTTCTCTCTTCCTAAGCCCATTACTGCCTGCCAGTACCTAAAGGGGGGCCTACAAAAAAGCCAGAGAGGGATTTTTTTTACAAGGGCATGTAGTGATAGGACAAGGGGTGATGGCTTTAAACCGAAAGAGGGTAGATTTAGGTTAGATGTAAGGACGAAGCTCTTCACTCTGAGGGTGGTGAGGCACTGGAAGAGGTTGCCCAGAGAAGTTGTGGCTGTCCCATCCCTGGCAGTGTTCAAGGCCGGGTTGGATGGGGCTTGGAGCAACCTGGTCTAGTGGAAGGTGTCCCTGCCCACCTTTAATGTCCCTTCCAACCCAAACCATTCTATGATTATGATCCTTCACAGCACTAGACTTTTTGTTTTCTTGCATGCAACAGAAGTAAAATGCTTCACACTGTAGATCATTCACTTCCTATTGCTTCTATAGAGATGAAATACAAATGTTTTACCTGGTAACCTTACTTAATAGATTGGGTTTCCAGCTGTTTTACTTCAGCAGCGTACAAAACGTGTGTATAAAAGTAATGGTAGTCTTATATATCAGAAATGCGATGTGGTTCGGCACCTACAAGAGTTTCCCCGGTGCGGGTTCTGCCCCTCGCCTGGCGCCCTCTGAGCGGCTGAGGCAGGATGGAGTGAGCGCTGGGTGGGCCAAGCAGATGTTCAATCTGATCATGCCTACTTTCCATAGTTATGAAAATACTGGGAAAAAAGTGTTGCTGTGTATCAGTCTGAACATTTTTTAAGTTTATCACAAGATCCCAATGAAATATTTCATAAACACTTTGGGCAACAGTTAGCCGTGTCTATGTGCTCTGCTTTCAGCTTGTCGTGTTGGAGCGGTGTAGGGACAAGAAAGACCACCCTGGAAAGTCCTGGAGCCTGAGGAGCTCTTCAACGGGCGAGGGGTACATGGTGGGTACCCTGGCATGGCCACCACTTCCCAGGTGCCATTTCTGGCGCTGTTGGGGTCACTTATTGCTAGTGTGGTTGCCTTTGGTGATCTTACAGAAGGTGTAATTCAGGCAGAAAACCCCGTAGTCTTAGCTTTTCCTTAGTTTCCCTTCTCCTAGGCTGTCCTGACTGTGAAAAAAGGGTGTTATTTTCAAGTAAGAATTCAGAGGGGTTGAGGAAAATCCAGTCCAGCCCCTCTTGAAGATACCGCTGAGTTCCCCAGATGACAAGAATGTAGACATTAGATCTGGTCATGAGTCTTTACATAAAGTACTTTTTAAATTGTAGAACATGGATTTGATGAAATAGGATTTTTTTTCTGCATTACTAGGCAAGATTTACCAATTAATTTTTTTTTTTAAGAGATAATTTTTCAGGTCCGGGATGGAGCTTGTGGCCCAACCCTTACCCTCTAAGAACACAGAAAAGGATGCAATGGGTGAGATCAATAAAACCCCAAATCCAATAGTCTGTCTGCAGCAATGGCAGGTAGAGAAGCAAGGAAATCCTGAGCAGATAGCTCGTATTCCCTGAGCTTCCAGTAGGCCAGGGGTTTCCTTCAGCAAGGGTGATATCTTTGTGTTTAAAAAGACAGATAGCCTGCCTGGTTCAGTCAGAGATTAGGATGGGGTGTCCCACATGCTAGTCAATAATATTTGTGTTCAGACTTTCCCTTTGGTTCAGGGAATATTGGATAATGGAAAGAAAGCCAGAATGCTGCTCGTGCACAGATTGATTTAGAACAGAGGTGTGAATGCAGGTTTCAGACACCTTCTCTCACATTTTTTCCATTCCCAAGTCCCTTTCTTCTGATATGTTTTGTTCTCTTAGTTGCAGTCTCAGCAAAAAAATTGAAACAAAATTCTAATATTTCAGCTTAACCCAGGCAGCCACGGAGCAGCCAGGTTTACTCCCTTCTCTTTCCCCTGAAGTAGGGAGGGCAGCCTGCACAACATGGCACCATCTCTCCTCTCCAGCTCATTCGAGCTTGCCTTGACAGCTCAGGGAAGATGTTTTAAATTTCCTGTCAAACGTAAGATTTTTTTTTTCCTTAACCTGTGTGATTTCAAGGGCCACATTTGAGAATCTAAAAGGGGTTGTGAGCGGTGGGGACCAGGACCGGGCGCTTGTGCTTTGAACATCCACAGCTTTTAAACCATTCAGAATCAGAGAAAAATCCCATCGTTCTCAGGCGCTCGTCCTCTCCGCTTCCTCAGCACAAGGGGAAAACTTGGCCTGGATGCGAGACGCACGTGTCTCTCGATGGAGAGGTAATATTTCAAACAAGTTAATCCTGCTAGGCTGACTCCTTTCGTACTGGATGGGTTCTGAGGTGATGCGTTAAATCAAGACAGATCCAGTCCTCTTCCCCTTGGCGTAACATCTCCTGCCTGCTGGCATCCCTGCCCTGGGCGGGGGGGGTTCTGCCAACTCTCGGTACAGGGAGAGCAAGAGCTCCCATTTCCCCAGCTTACGTATTATTAAAAATAATTAGAAGGCAAAGGAAAGCAGGCTTGAAGTAAAGGCTAACGCAGTGAAAAGGGTGAAATAAATTTAGAAGTAGAGAATATCAGCGCACAGATGTCAATCACAGCAGGATAAACTGCAGTATTTACACAAGAGAAATCGGAACCATGCCCACTGTGCTGTCTGCCAATATGCTCCTTTGGAACGGCACTATTTATAGCACGGTACTTTTGCCACCAATAGGAGCCCACAAATATTAGTACTTAAAATATAGAATACCTTTGCAGTCATCAATGGGTAATCATGATTTGAAGTTTGTACCCCTTAAAGTGATCTCTTTTAACTTTGTCATTATTCTTTGCTCTATTTCTGAATTTTGTTGTTGATAAAATTAATTCTGTGTTGTGATTGCAGTGAATAAGTGAGAACAACAGGAAAATATATTTATTAATGAGTTCTTTTTAAATAACACTTTGAATCAATAAGTGCAGATGAAGCTTCACTTACACAGAACAAGAAGCTGTGACCAGAAAAAGCTTTAAAAATAATATGACGATAATGTTAACAATATTTCACTGCTAACATTCATTTTGCTTTGGGTAGTAGATAAGTTATTCAGATACAACTAAATCTACTTTTCAATACAATGAGCACTTACAAGCTTATGACTGACTTTTCGTGAGACTTAAGGGCATATATTTGAAACTGGGGCACAAACTTATAAGTAAAATATTAACTAATCTTTACCTGGATTCTGGTATAGAGCCCCTCAACAAAATTTAGGAGGTTACTACATTGTGGAAGTTAGAACACCTGCAGTGAGATGCTAGTAAGTAGATGTGTTAGGCAAGGGAAATGCCATTTCTTGATTCATGCTGAACACCTAATTCCATCTAGAGTAATGTATGGCCTGTCATATGGTATTGATTCAACTGAAAGAGCGTCACTAGTTAAATAAAATATCTTTAAAACATTCTGTATAATTAGTTCATTTCTAATGATCCACATACCTACAGGAAAAATCCTAGGAAAGAAAGAAGAAATCTTCTCCCTCAAGAAAAGAGAAAGTGAGTACTCCACTCTCGGTTCCCAGCTGGTGTAAATCAGTGTCCTTCGCTGCTCGGGGATTTGTCGCATTACCTATTTGTCTTTGCTTGTGGTATAGCTGAAGTGAAAAGAAGGCAATCGTTTATCTCTAAGCTTCTTATCTTGTGAATAGTGTGCTGGAGTGTGCGTGTGTGCATGCATGTGTAGATTCAAAGTTATCGCTGGAATAATGAAACTACCATTTAACCAGAGAAGATTTTTATAAAATTGTAAGCCCCCCCCGCCCCAAAACCCCAAAACAAACAAACAAAAACCCCCCCAAACCAAAAAACTCCACTAAGTGCTTTTAAAGCCCCATGATAGAAGATCAAATGGAAGTTTTCAGCTCCCAGAGCCCAGCGGCAGCTGACTCCCCCGTGCGAATTGCCCTCCTGGTCCCCCCCGGAGAGAGCGCTCCGGTGGGAGCCATCAGAGCAACCTGGCTCCGCTCAGCCTGGAGTAACAATGGGCTGGCATTAATATGCTTTCGCTGAAGGGTGAAACTCTTCTGCAGTTTCTTTGCTACCTGTGTATGTCGATTTTTATTTATTTTTTTTTCCCCCTATACAGGCTTCTCCTCATTAGTGCCCTAGAAAGAAATAGCCTTTCTGTGAAAGTAAAATGTTGAAACTCTACTTCTAAGTGTGTACTGTTCCACCCTTGCATTTTTAGTGGTGAAAACTGGTTGTTACATCTACAGCCGAAAGCTTCAAAATCCTGAGCCTATTGAAAGAAAAGGGATCAATTTTGAAACTGTGCTGGAAAGGAAAAAAAAAAAACCAAAACCTGAAAGAAAGTATTCAATGACAAGGTATCCAGCCGTACAAAGATGTTTGGAGAGGAGAGCTGCTGCCTTTATTCTTGAATGGCACAATTCAGAGAGCTTTTAGAGCAATAAAATCACACCTTTGGCAATCACGGGGGATGATTTCTGCACAGAAGCGTCGCAATGTAAAAGTCTGGGTGATGTACCTTGAGCTTGTTTTCCCGGTCCACCTTGAGGAATCTGTTTATGCATCACTGTCCTGGTTCTCCAAACCTACCCACAGAAGTTATTAATTCCCAAAGAGACAGGAGGTTCCACCACCTGCCTGGAGGGCCAAGTAGGATCTACTGCCACACTTTGCAGACCCTGGTCCGAAAAAATATTTAGCTTTCCAGGCAGGTGGATTCCTAAATTCTCATCCAAACTTTCACTGCATTTTCAGATTAACCAAAGGTAATACATCAAAATGAAATTCATTGAATCAATGGCTTTATTTTGCCCAGCCTCGATTGAAAACTGTGTAGACCATGAGGCATGCTGTCTGTCAGGTACCTGTCTCTCAGGAGAGAATAAACTGTAGCTCCTGTGAAGCGCTGTGGCAGCTCAAGGAAAGATTAATGTTGAACTGTCCTGAGACAAGATATTTTAATTGTATTTAGCAAACTAAATTAGTTCTGCATGGATCAATCCAACCTAAGCCAATCTGTTTCATTTTCATTTTGTACGCTGGAAATTGAAACATGACAGAAAAATTTCAGTTCTCCCAAATTTGCTTTCTATGAAAAGAGTCTTCCCCCTCAAATTCTCTATAAAATTCTCAACGGACATGTAATATTTACATTTTCCTGGTCGTGGCTGAAAGCCAGATTCCTTCAAGGTTGCTGTTTGCAAAATCCTTTTGCTGGGCGGAAGACGTGCAAAGATCAAAGCTGTCCCTGAACTGACTGGTTTCATCAGGGAAAGGTGCCTCTCCAGCTCATCAAAACATACACTCGAAAATCAGGCAAACAGCTCAGAATAAATATTGTATGATGATTTGACTCAAAGGGGCAGGTTTGGGGTTGTAGCCATGCTGCCATGAACGTGGATAGCTTTTGGTCAGCTTGGACAGTCGGTTAATGGTGCTTGCTTCTGCCTGCAGTAAAACGAGCTGTTCTGAAGAATCACAAGCCAGCAAATTCGACAGCGGGAAGGAGAGAGAGGGCATTGCGGAGTCGTTGCACAAGGACCGGTAGCTGCTGCTTGCTGGTGAGAGCCATTCCAGACCTTATGCTTGTAATTGGCACTCTAAGATGCTTTTGCTTTTTTATGTTTCCAAGTGAGCCATTCAGCTAACGTTAATTTCATTCAATGGCAATAAAGGTGAAATCTCTCTAAAAATAATTCTCTTCCTTTGCATCAAGATATGATCCCTAAGTAAACAGGCTTTAATTAATGGCAGAGAGTATCCTGTCAGCTAGCAGCACTCCCTTCATCTGTGGAGCTACACTGAATTCATGGAGCTTTTAAAATTACTCCTCAGACACAGCATCACTGTTTCTCTTTCATCCTATCCCCCAACACCCCTCTCTGCAGTGAGACGCAGTGGTTTTGAGCGATAGGATACGAAAATAGCACCTAAGCAGCTGTACCAAGTGGGTTTGCTGTGCCATTAAAAAGGGGAAAATCTTCCCAGTTTGCTTTGTGGAGGTTCGTACAGTGGTGGCATTTCAATATTTTTTTAAAAGCTCTCATCTTTTTGCATGCCCGTACTGGGAGGTGAGAGCCTCCAGCAAACACGGTGTGCGTATCATCGTCGGCTTTCTCTAGGAGTTATCCTCACCAGAAGTCAGGGGACAGGATTGTTTTGATGACTCACAGATTAGGTAAAACGGTGCTGGGCTCTTCATCAGCTCTGTCTCTGTCTCGCCTTGGTGCTGCGGGGACCGGAGAGGCGCAGGAAGGGTCATCTTAACCCTCAAAAATGTTTAGCAGCAACTTGCTCCTGGCCCGAGGTATCCCACTTGCAGCTCCCTTTCCCTCCCCAGTGTGCTTGGAGTTGGGTAGAGCAGACCCTGGTGTTCCTGAGCATTTTCTCGCTGCTTACGGCTATTTCAAATGAGCTCGCTGTGCTGCTAATATTTCTAAACTGATGGTCGGCTGCCTGCTGGAGCGCTGCTGAGTGCGTGCAACTTGCCTTGCAAAATGTAGCTGGAAGGATCCTATCTGTCGCCACCGAAGGAACCGAGCCGTGCAAACTCCCCTCTGCCATGGAGCCCCCACGTAACGCAGTCGAAAGGGCTTTGGGAAGCACTTCATCCCCGGAGACTTCGACACCTCCCTTCTGTTACCTCTGTAAGGGCACCTCATTGACAACCTGGGTGTGCTACCTGCTGGCGAGATTGATCTTTACCCTGTGTCAGAAAGATGCTTAATGATCATTCAGATTAATTTCCAAATGTCCTTGTGATATCTCTCAAGGAGGAAGGCAAACAGTGGGTTTGCTATATTTAACTGGGTTTCGTGAGAGGTTTGTTTTGCTGATAGATCGAGTCAGTGAAGAAATGTTTGCCGGCAGTTATGACCTCATTGATGCCGTTGACCAAGCGGAAGGACGGCTGTTTCTGCTGACTTGCCTGCGCGGGTGCTGGCGCTTCTCCCTCTGCACGGAGCAATAGGGGCATTAGTGGTAAGTGGAGCTTAAGCCTTTACACACTGAGGAATTGCTTGCTGAGAAATCCAAGGAGGCAGAACTTCAATTAGAGGGAGGACGATGAAAATCAAATAGGTGACAGGCGTGGTGCCGTGGGCACGGTGTGCTGAACAGCTTTTCGGTGGCCACACCGGCGTGAGTAGCAGCTGCCCCCGCTGCTGGCTCTTGCCCTGTTTCGTGTTTCCCTCCTCATCCTGCAGTCCCATGCTGGCACAGCCTTTTTTTTTTTTTCCAGGCAGGCAGTGAAGCAGGCTGGGAATTAAACACTTTTTTTTTTTTTTTTTTTTTTTTTATTTTCTTCCAGAGGGTATTTTTCAGCTGGATCAAGTTTCTGCAGCCTACCTGACCATTTGGACACCAGTGCAGCGGCAGGGACGCAATGATTCACGGCCAGGAGCAAGCCATTGGAAAGGACGGCTGGATGGGGCAGTGACTGGCCAGAGCAAACCTGCCACCAAATGCCAGAGCAGAGCTTCCATCCAGGTGGTGTCATAGAAATGCTGTGTCTTTTGATTTAACATGCAAAAACCCGCAAGGTAGAAATCATGCCAATTCACTAACTGGATTTCTGGAAGGGAGCCCTTATTGTATTTTAAAGAGTTTTGATCATGCAGTCAAAGGAGCATATACACATAGCTTTGGTTCTCCTGTATCTTTTCCCAGCAAAGAATCAATATGACTGCTGCGGATTTTCAAAGAAAAATGATAACCCCGTGGCAACTGGTTGCTTGTAAAAATGTTTTATGGTGGTTCTTGCCTTGCTTGACTATGATGAATAAGAAAGAGATGGTTCTTGCCTTGCTTGACTACTACGAGCAAGGAAGAGATGTATCCACCACACGCTCTGTTAACTGGGAAATTCTCCGGCGTTGCAGGCAGGGTCTTGGTCTGGTCCCCCCAGTGCCGCAGGGAGCATCCCCTTGTCCCAGAGCTGCATTTCGGCTGCTGGGCAGAGGTCAGGCCGGAGGGTTGTGAGGAAAACCCGAGAGCTCCTTAGTCCTAGGCCAGGGCAGAAATCATGAACTGGGATCGTCTCAACCAAAGACTAAATCTTAAATGAAAGCAAACCATAAAAATGGCTCTTTCTGACCTTGTCCAGACCGCAGAGGAGTTTAAAGGGGTCGTTCACAGATGGCATAATCGCCACGTAGCAAAATAAACCAAAATTGCGGCTTTAATATCAGAGAGATAATCAAGACTTGGCCTACTTGTTGCACATTTCATTTTATAGGCAGAAGTTATGGGTTTATGTACTGGAACTCTCTTTATAACAGCTTATCAAAAGTGCTTCACATGAACATATGTTTTCCCATGGTTGTGTTTTCTGAGCATGCTGAACGATTTAGTAATACCAGCTAATGATGCAAAATGGGTTTCAATAGCAATTTTAGTGGCTAAATGAATCATACTTAGATAAGGGAAATCTGAAACATTCCAATTTATGCAAAATTGCTAAATGACCTATCCAACATATCTCTGAGGAGAAGTTAACACAGGGTGGTACAAGGAACTGGAAAAATACAGCGATGTTTTCTCCTTTACAAATGAATGGGATTTTAAAGAGAACTTTAACATGCAATACCAACTATTTCCTTTATGCTTGTTATCTTTAAAAAGATTCTTGTAAGTCTTTGGAGATGAATTCTTTTCTTCCTTTCTGCATGTAGTCTGCTGAAGTACTGGTTTATTGTCATTTGTTTTCTTTTTTACATGATTTCTCTGTCTTTTTCTCTTTCTTCTTTTTCATTAGATATTAATAAACAGAGGAAAACAGCAAAACACAAGTGATGTGATTAGGCAAACAAATGCTGTAGTGCATGTTTTACCCTGCTTTATCTTATAACTTCTCAAGTGAGGTGGTTTCCTCCAAAAAGAGGTTTTCAAATCTGCTTAGAAAATACGAGAAGACTTCTTACACTGTTTTGGACATGCCAGTGTTGATTAACAAAGGCATTCATATCTGTGCAACTAAAATCAAATTACCATAAAACCTACAGAAAAGAAAAATGGAATTAGCTGAGTTCCATGCCATGATTTTTATCAGAAAATTATTGGGACTATCCATCTGCTTTGCATTTTTCTTAGGTCCCTGTCCAAAAGACGTGATCTACTAGCGTGTTTGGGAAAACAAGAAAAAACAAAAGGACAGTAAACCAATGGAAAATCTTGTTGACATAATACAAGGCAAGCTGTCCAGAAAAGTAAGTGTTACTCTTGAGGCACTAATTACTAACGATGTTCATGGTATGTGAATTTCAGTCAGTCTTCCAGTACCGGTAGGTTGTATTTCTAAAAATGGTGCCTGAAGAAGTGCTTTATTAAGGAAGCATATACTATTTACTGCTGCACTGGGTAGCATTTTATATTGCAAAACACTTCTTAACTTTTAAATAAATTTTATCCCTGGTGACAAGTTAATAGATATCACACTAGGCTATTTGCTGTGAATTGATTTATGTTGGTAGTAGACAGAAACGGTAGCCTTCTTATTCTGAGAGAAAATTGGGAGTGGGATGTGGAGGAGGAAGTAGAGGAAAAATGAATTTTATAGTGATCTTAATTAGAAAAATATTACAGCACCAGGGTCACACAACAGGAGTGAAGCATTGTTTCACTTCATGGCAGAAAGATTAATAGATTCTGCCTAGGATTTGTGGCAAAAGCCCATTGTAAATTGCTGTAAACGGCAAATAAAAATTACAGCCAGAAACAATTTTTTGTGAAACTGGTCTGCACAATCAGGATTTATTTTTTTCTTTCTTAGGATATTTCATATACGCCTATCTAAGGAATCTCCATATTTCCAAAGCAATCTCTGCTGAGACATGAAACAACTATCCATAGACTATAGGACTTAAAATGAGTCCATGAGGGTAAGTTATCCTCAGTGCACATAAGGAGAAAAATAGAATTTTTAAAGTTGACATTGACCTATTTTAATTATTTCTGTGCTTCTCAGACACCAAAACATGAAGTTTGGGACCAGCAGCACCCAGAATGTGTCCCGTCAATAGGTTGGAAGCATACTCGGGGACTCTATTCAAGTGTAAAGCAACATTATAGGGTGGCACGATAACTGATAGAAGATTACAGACTCCCATTAAATTACTGCAAGCCAAAAGCGGCGAAAATAGCACAAGAAATTAATTTACAGAAAAATCAGTCTTGAAATGTTCTCAAGCAACACTAATTTAAGCTTTTCATTGCTTTGAAGAAATGGTGTTACATGAAACTCAGAACATATTTCAAAGGCCTTCAAAAGCCTATAGAGGCTAAAATGATTTTCAAGTCACAGCCCTTCCTACCTCTCTTTTCTTTTGGTATGACTGAGGAACATGGTGGAAAGGTGGAGATCTGCATCGGGATAAGGTATGTGTACTTCTTGTATCTGGGAAATAAAAAAAAATCTCCTAGAAATCTCTGAGATCTAGACCTAGGCGTGTCAAGTAATACCGTCAAATATTAAATCTGACTGCCAGATAAGCAAACAAATGCCAGCAAACAGCTTCATGACAGGAAAATTAAGAAAATCATTATAGGGCTTCATTTTTTTAAAAAATTTTTTTTTTTTCCCCTTTCAAGGCTGCAACTTGCATTACTTCAACCATGACATACCCAGGCCAGCTCCTTGTTTTGTTCAGCATACCTCCAGGTGACACATCACAGCGCGTCACGTTCAATGTCCTCGTCTCTCTATTTGTCTCTGAGAAAAGGGCACCTCCAATGGGAGATAATTTAGAGGATCGTGTGCTGACGTAGTGGATACCTTAGATATACTATAGATGGAATGTAAGCAGTCTAAATTCAGGTGTCTACATTTAAACACCTAATTTCATATGGCTAATTGTTACCAACCACTTCAATGGAAAGGGTAGGGATTCCTTCCGAAGCAGGCGCGGTATATTCCACCCTAAAAAGTTCCCTGCCCTCTTCCAACAGCTGGAGGCTGACTCCCACCTTGAAGCCTATTCCTTGCCTCCAAGATGCTTTTTATTTTTCAAGTCTTCTATAGGTTAAATGTTCATCGTTTGGAAAGGATCTTTCCTTGAATTTGTTAAATTTGATGTTATCATATTCCCATGCTTTCTTTCTCTTTGTTAGTATTTTAATACCTGAAACACAGAAGCTCACAAAACAGGTTATTCTGTATCAACATGTTTCCAGAGAAAAAGGACACCTTTGAATGTCAGAACAGAAATTGAGAGCATAGATTTTAGTGTAAATCTTATGATTTGGTCTAAAATCAGGAGTTAAATATGTTTCTTAAGAAACAGATTTACAATGTCATTAACAGCTAATTGTACGGTGTTTATATTCCTACTCTCTTAAAGCAAATTGTTTTCTTTACATTTTTTTTAAGTCTCAAAGCAGCAGCTGTCTAAAAAGAAGACTTACGTTTTGCTTGGAAATTAATTCTGGGCATAGCAAATATTAGAAAAATGATAAAAAGTAAGGTCGCATTCTTCTCCCCCCCCCCGCCCCCCATGAAATTATACAAATGACATTACAACAATTCAGAGTGTTTTTTGTAAATAATTTTCACTTTACATTGAATATTTGCACATTAATAACTTGGGGATTTTGTCATTTTCAGTGTACTCTTCTTTCATCAACGCTGTGTGATTATTCATAATGAGCAGCCGGTGTCTTTGAAAGTACTGTAGAATGTGCAAGTAAGATAAAAAAAAATTATTTTTGTAGTGACTGCAAACGAAAGACCTCATTAATCAACTAGCTTCCATTTAAACATTAGCATTAGAAGCTTCAGTATATCATCATTATATGTTTAACCCCTTAAAGCTGCGCCCCTCAAAGTCACCCCCTGGAACCTGCGCGACAGCATCGCGCGGCGAATACGTACCCCGAGTTCACGAAACGTGTGCTCCGGACCAAGAGCAGAGCTGGTCTCCTCCTCGATGCATTCTCAGACCTCTCGCTGCGTTTACTAAAAGCGCTATTTGAGCACTGGCGGGAGAAACAGCTCCCTTCCCAAAGCATTTGGATGGGTTAGGAAACTGCTGATTCCACCGTAAAGGGTACGAAGATGATGTGAATGAATTTTTGTATTATGGAGTTAGCCCGGTAATGCTGACTGCATTTCCCTTTCTCTGTGTGCGTATTAGCATCCCATTTTATATAACTCTTGGAAGAAATATTTGAAGTATTACAGAAGTGTACCACTTTTCTCTGAGGAAGGTGGGGAGGTATCTGGTGCAGTCCATGGTTAAAGCTGAGATGCATTTTGCATTTATTAGCCGTTCAGCCCCTGTCAATTCTGAAATGTGTATTTTGGGACCATATTCTGGAAACACCATAAGCAAAAGGGAAGACAGCCTGAAACTGTGTATCTTTCAACTCAGTTTAATCAGGAGGTATGAACATAAAATGCAAAGTTCCTTACTTGCAAATTTTGTGTTTATTACAGGGTGTCAGCAGAGATACTGCTTTCTTTTTTCTTTTTCTTTTTTTTTTTTTAAGAGAAGTAAAAGAAAGCCTGCTGGAAGCATTAGAAAAAATCCCTAAAAACTTCTACATCTTTCTCAGTTTGCTGTGTTGCATCTGTATATGTTATACTCATCTGCTTTTTCTTGAACATTGCTGAGCCCCACTGGATTCAGGGTTGGGTTTTGCCAGCCATTGCATCCCTACAAGAGACAGTTACTTCGGAGGACCAAGGGCTCAGAAGTCGTCGAGCTTATAACTTGTTACTTGCTCACTTAGGGGTCTAAGGAGAAGAACAGAGACCTGAAACTGTCAGGCTGAAGAAACACTTGCTGGTTAGGTAGCCAGTGTCAATGGTGCGGTGCTGGGTTAGACTCAGATCCAGCTGAGCAAAGCTGTGGAATCCCTAAAGACCTGAGTTCTTTTGAGGACTGAAAATTAATGTGATCCTTCTGTGGTAGTATAGGGCATGCACTTTATATATGCTAATAGAAAATCTGTATTCCTGGGTGATCCCAAGGTGCTGTTTCTAAGCTAGATTCTCTGAAAAATCTTTATTTTCACTAACTTCAGCTGGACTCCACAGCTGAGAAGCTGCTGGGCAGAGAAGTCCATGGCCCCAAGGCAACCCATAAACCGTGTCTCTTGCACTGGAAGAGGTGGGAGCTGGGACAAACACTGTCCTCACACGCTCCCCGAGGGAACACGCTTACCTGTATCACCCATGCGGTGTCATTTCCTCCTCCTCATTAGCTTCCCACGTTATGAGACAACAGAAGTGTCCATGCGGACAGGCAACTTGTGCTTGATTGATTGTCGCTGATGCTGACACAAGTAATAAACTCAAAGGAAGATGAAAATTGCCTAGCAAGAATGATTCGAATAACACCTGCCTTCCTGGGCAAAGGAGCACTTATTTGCTTCTCCTCCACTGACAACATACTCACTGACCTTTACAGGAATGGTGAAAACTGCACACATGCCAATATTTAGGAAATTAATGCCTTTTTATATCTAGTCTCTAAACAAACATAAAGGAAAGAGCAGGATCTGTGCTCTGGCACTTATTATATGGCAAAAATATGAAGATTAACTCTCCTTCCAACAAAGGGAAGAAATCCTACTTACTTAATAAAAATCTGAAGATGTATTCGAATGATGTAGAAGATATATCAGTTCTGAAATGTTGATGAATATTTTGAAATGATGTGTTGAATAAGTGATTTTTGTAACAGCCAGAGCTCTCAGAAAAATGCCAGTAAGTTTCTGTCCACATATTAAGTGCAAGTTGTGATTCTCCCAAGTGAATGAAATTAAGATTTGAAGTTGAAGAGCAATTTGCATCTTAAAACCACTATACCTCATTGAGCACAGTTGATAGTAGCATTCTGCCTATTCGAATGCCTTCTGGGTTTCAAGACGGGAAATAATTGTTGGAAATGTAGTATGTCTTTCTGTGTCTTTATAGCTGGAGCTACTCCTATATAAAAATATAGAGAAATGCTATTTTATACCCAAAGGCCTGCGGAGTCGGTGGTACCTCCCTGCCAGAGATTCAGAACTCAAGTTGAGGAGATCTTGAGCAACCTTCCTTCGCTGGACCCGAAGACCTCTGGAGATCCCTTCCAGCTACTCTGTCCTCTAAGTCCATGAAACACTTTGTGTTTACTTGACGGTTCATGCACGCGTTGCATTAAGAATCGTGTGATTTCTGAAGGTGTTAAAGGGCTAATAGATGATGCAATGGAGGAGTGAGGGGAGAAGTCAAAGGTACCGATTTGTTAGGGTTAGGGCTGTGAAAACTTCTAGTACCTCTCTACCCCCTTTTTAAATTAGGCCCAAGTCTGGAACTGAACATCTCTAAGAGAGTGAGGAACATTGTGTAAGAGGTGTAATATGGGGATGTGAAGCTCACTTGAGGATGGTGCTGTTGGTGGGTAGTGCTTGATTTCTGGACCGGTCTTCCTGAGAGCTCGGTGGAGGAGCAGCAATGGTCTGGCGTGTCGTACACCCAAGAGGGGTCCTTCGAGGAGTGAGATAACCAGCATGTCGTGTAACTGCCTCATGGGCTGATCTGCTTCCTGCTGTGTCCCAAAGCAGCAAGCAAAGGAAGGCAGAAAAGTCACCAGGACTTTTATTTGTTCTCCCCTTCTCAGTTGCACCATGACTGCTACGTCAAAGAGGGTGTTACGCTTAAGCCATTAAAAAGTAGTCTAGTAATTTTATTTCCTCTTACAGGGACACTGTCTCTAATAAGGGGATTCTTTTAATGCACAGATTTGTTAAAGGTGTTTCTTTAAATGCAGAGTACTGTTTGGCTATCTTCTTTCTTCTTCTTTTTTTTTTTTTTTTTTTTTTTTTACCTTCCAGGATTTAGGTCAACACAGCTATAGTCATGTACAAGTATTTAAGCAATTAGCACCAGGCATGTTTTAAAATAAATGGCAGTATGTTGGCTCAAGGTAGAAATGCCGGCACAGAGACATTGAGTGTGGGTAGTACTAAGCAAAGCTCAAAGTATTTTTTACTACTTTATGGTAAGATAATATGATTTGAGGGAAATCTCTGTAGTTGGGTCCCTACCTTATTCAGTTGCAAAAGCTTGAGATGGCTAGAGCATCCGAATGAAAAGAAATGGGCTGCCAAGCTCTCCAGTCCCAGTAGGTTTAGAGATGAACAGCTCTTCACACAGCTACAGCTGCGCACCAGGCACGTGCTTTTCTTCATTTAGCACTTGGGACTGACCAAACCTGGAGTCTGATGGACTGCTTAGTAGATGAGTATAAAAGTTCTTCTTTATCATAATTTGCACTGCAGTGTTTGGTCAACTTCCATTATAGCTGTCTCCTATGATGATAGATAGCCCATAACATTTGAGTCACCCAATATTCCTTCCCAAATTAAGTAAAAGAGGAAAAGAGCTTAAAATATTTATAAAGAAAGCCTGCATATCAAGTTATAGATAACCTCAGTTCTGAGATGGAGTCAGATATCCTCATTTTTCTTGTGTAATTCTGGACATTTTGGTATGAGTCTGACACAGGTCATAGCCCATGGGTTTCTGAGCAGGAGGCTGATAACACTATAAGTTGTGACTGTGGGACTGAGAGATAGGAATATCCTTTAGAGTGTGAGTAATAGACAGAAATGTTTTTTACAATGACCAAATATTATTTTTCATCAGCCCTCTAAAAAGTTTCAACCTGCCCTAATTTTCTCCATTGAATCTAATAGAACTGGATTAAACTACAGGGGAGATGAGAACATAAATTTGATTCCTTTCATTCCATGTAATATTAGGGTTTGTATTCTTTCAAGCTGTAATAACCTCTAGACTTCAGCAAAATTGAAAACCTTTAAATAGCCTTTCACAACCTTTCAGCGTAGTAATGAAGTTTTAAGTGCTCACTGGAGATTTTCAGTTCAGAAAAATCTAAGCAGCAGTAGATATTAAAATCTAATGTTTACTTCAACTCTTTTACAGCCTAATGGGTTTTTCTGACAGCGTAATTTTTAAGAGGTTGGGTTTCATTTATTAATATAGTATACTCACCCTGGAAATCTTTCTTCTTTGAGGACTCTGGTGGGAGCCTTATACTTTGTTGGAGCACCTGAAAAGCCAGCTAAAATGGAGAAAAGAGAAACTTGCTAAGACCCAACTAGAACAACAAGCAGGTTTAAAAAAAAAAAAAAGCTTCATGATTTAAACACCACAGGAGGCAAAAAACAAATTAAGGATGTAGATTCCCTGTGTGCACATAATTACAAGTGTGTGAGTCACTGGAGTCAGCACGGTTGCTCATCTACCTAAAGACCTAGAGAGGATGTCTGGCTGCACTCAACTCGGGGAGCAGCTAAACGGATTTTATTTATTTATTTATTAAGCTGTTGCTCAAGGGGGTAGCAATGGGGAGAGAAAATTGCAGGGTGAATTTACACTGATTAAAGAAACGCAGTCTGTGTACACAGGCGTTTCTGAGGCACAGTGTGGGACTGGAAGGATTCAGGGTTTGTGTGCTGCTAAATTAGCGGAGGAAAGAGGATCTGAATTTCATTGAGACAATAACGGTATAA
This sequence comes from Buteo buteo, assembly GCF_964188355.1. NCBI lineage: Eukaryota > Metazoa > Chordata > Aves > Accipitriformes > Accipitridae > Buteo > Buteo buteo. Next base: position 3,090,757 of record NC_134196.1, on the reverse strand, counting down.
GTCCCAGAGGGATATTTTTCATTGCTGTATCGCTCTATATACAATGTTTTATACATACGTATTTTTATTATGCATACAAACAGTTATTAGTATTTGCTGGGAACATATAGTAAAGTGACTGGGAGCTTTGCTTCCTCTTCTAATAATGCATTTGGATGGCACTTAGGTATCTTTTGTTGATAGTTTTTCATCTTCTTCTTAAATCTTAAAACAAAAGCAGAAGGAAATACAGAAGTAAGGACACAAGGAAATTTATCTATAATTCCTCTATCCAACAGAGAGAAGTCCAGTGCTTCTAAAGCAACAAATTACAATATATTTTCATTAAGAAAATAAATATCTAGGAGAGGGAGGATTTGCTTATGATTATCTCTTAAGTACATAAACACATGCAAATGAAAAGAAACAGGTCCCAACATAGACATATATGTAATAGCAAAACATCCCATGGCTGGTTTCTAATTTCTAGCTAATTTTGACTCATCAGTGTGTGCTTAACTTTAAGAGCATATTTATTTCTATTGGTTAAACAAAATGCTATCGGGCTAACTACCAGTGCAGTGTCCCCAGCCACCTACTGAAATCCCTGTTATAGGTCCTTGTTTACCCATTCAGGCCAGCGCTGGATTCTCCAGGAAAGGAGCTTCCCGACTTGTCTGTGATGCTCTGCTGTTGCTTCCAGCCTCTGCTTCATGGAGAAGTGAGAGTCACAGATCGGTGGTCGAAAGGAAAAGCCAAAAAGTATAACTGAAGAACAGGAATGCCTGTGCTCAGCAACTTGCTCTTCCAGTTCCTGGCAGATGTACTTCAACTGTTCAGCACTCCTTGCTCAACAGCAGCAAAGTGTTAACATCTCAGAGGATGTCAATTGTCGAGCAGTGCAAAATGGCACAACTCTTCAATCTTCCCGAGTTGAAAAGAGACTAGAGGCTTTAGGTGAAGGGAAAAGCTAAGAAGCCAGAGAAGTGTTCACAATATGGGGAGAAAAGCATGAGAGAGAGAGGGAGAGAGACAAAACATACACTGAGAGCAATTTGAGAGAGACATTGCTGGTTCAGAAAATGCAGTCATATAAATATTGGAGAGAAAGATATTTCATTAGAAAGTCTAAGAGACTGAAACGTGGGATTTCCCGTTTCATGTGTCGTGACGCTCAGGATTAAATACTTCTGTTGGCTGAGACATCTCCAAGCAGTCATTTGAGCCCCTGCCACTGGTATGGCTGGGGCTGCTGCTGCTGCGAGGGACAAAAAGCTCTAGTCAGCTTTCCTCCTTGTCTCCAGATACATGCACTTTCTGACCATGTGAACGTAGCTTTCTGCAGCACGTATGGTACAGAAATGCAGTGCCAGTGGAGCAAGTCACTTGCTTTTAGTTTTGCAGGTAAAAGTCCCATTCGCATTACTTTCCCATGGATTTATTTAAATCAGTCTTTGGCAGATAGGAGAAGGAAGAAAACAAAAGGTTAGGAGCAAGAGGACATGCTGACAGAGAAGGAAATGCTAGAAAGAATAATTGAGACCTAGAAGAAAAAATGACAAAATGGATCGCTGACACCTCTGCTCTCACAGAGTTACAGAAGGAAGCAGGGGAATGAACAAAAGGGAAAATGCAATGCAAAGAAATGATAGTTAAGAGATACGAAAAGCTCAGAACAGCTGGTAACACACGCTGGGCTAGCTCTCTCACTTGGTATTGTAGGTATTTGGAAGTGACTTTACCAGAGTAGGCACGTGTGTCCCACCCACAGAGGAGAGCAAACCCAGGTCTACTTCTAGAGTAGTGATGGTGATGTGCTGGCCTTTCCTCAGAGTTAAGACATTGGTGTTCAGTCTCCACTCTCGGGAGATTTGTGTGCCTCTGCCATTCCTGTCGTGGTTTCAGCCCAGCTGGCAACAAAGCATCACGAAGCTGGTTGCTCACTCCTTCCCCCCGTGGTGGGATGGGGAGGCAAAAATATAAAGAAACACTTGTGGGCCGAGACAAGGACAGGGAGGGATCACTCCCCACTTATGGTCACGGGCAAAAGACAGGCTCAACTTGGGGAAGAAACAAAATCAGTTTAACTTGTTATTAATCAAATCAAAACAAAGATAATAGGAAGTAAAAGCAAACCTCAAAACACCTTTACCCACCCCTCCCTTCTTCCCGGGCTTGACTTTGCTCCCGATTTTCTCTCCCTCCTCCCCCAGTGGTGCAGGAGGACGGGCAATGGGGGCTGGGGTCAGTTCATCACACGTTGTCTCTGCTGCTCCTTCCGTTGTCCCCTGCTCCAGTGTAGGGTCCCTCGCATGGGACACAGTCCTTCCCGAACTGCTCCAGCGCGGGTCCCTTCCACGGGCTGCAGTCCTTCAGGCACAGACTGCTCCAGCGCGGGCTTTCCCACGGAGTCCCGGCCGTCTTGGTGTTACCAGGTAGGTCTGGGAGAGGTGTTACCGCCGTCTCGGCCTGGGCCATCAGCGGGTCCGACCTGGAGCCGGGGAAGCTTCTGGCAGATTCTCACAGGAGCCTCCCCTGCAGCCCCTCCCCTGCCATCAAAACCCCACCACACAAACCCAGAACAATTCCCCACTGTCCTCCAGCCCTCTGCCCTGATGGAGCAAAGCATGACATTTGGGCAGACCAAAACAAAAGCACCAGGCATCACAGCAGCAAATGAAAACTCTGCTGATGAAGACAGGCTAATGGACTTCAGGGAGAATAATCTGAGGTATTCATGCACATTGCTGCTTTGAAATTAGCTGTAACCACCAAGGAAAAAGTCCAGGATATCAGTATGGACAGGTCATTGTAAACCTCTGCTTAATATGCAAATGTGGAGCAGTCAATTAAGAAGCAACCCAGCCAAACTGGTTATCTAATGATCTAGATATAGAATAACACTGAAAACAACAACAGTGCCATGCTTTGAAAAGACTCCCTTCTCCCTCCAACTCCATGCTGTTGTTCAGCTCAAGCAACTCTGATATTAACAACGAGAGGGAGGGGCTTCAAAAGACAAATTTCTGGCAATTTAAGACAGAGTGAGATTTTGGGTTGACCAGATGATCTTTCAAGGTCCTTCCAACCTGGGCTGTTCTGTGATTCTATGATTTTGATATGACAAGAGGCCGAAAAGTATCATGACTGTTATGTTTGGAAGGGGCATTGCCCAGAAGAGGTAGTTTACTCCTGTGTCCCCTTTCGCTTAAAAATATATGTGAAAAGACAAAGTAAAGCTGAAAAACAATGAACTTAAAAAAAAAAACAAAACACAAACTATTTTAACCAGTATATCCAGTCACTAAAGATGCTTCCAGATCCTGGGAGCTGAAACAAGAGCTGAACATTTGCATGGGCAATGAAAACCTCCATCTTATATCCAGATAGGATGCTCTTTTTACACAGTTCTTATTAATTGGGATTATAAAAACTGAAGTCATCAGGCATGAACTAATTGCCAGGTACATGTCTCCACTGCAGAAAGGAGTGCTGTGCAGATATGACTGAATTTAGCAAGAGTTGGGGCAGAGATCTCACCCAGAATTGCACTCTCTGTGACTCCAGGCACTTGGGATTACTGCGTTTATAGAGAGTTTGAGTTTGTCTCCGTGGCACTGCACTATGCCTGCTGCCTTTAAACCGACAATGCAAGGTATAAACTTCTCGTGTCAGAGATCAGCTCGTATGCCTTGCACCTTTTTCTGATTTTAGAATCATGTGAAAAGACAGACTGAGAAAAGAGTTCAAGATCATCCCAGTCTCCCTTTCTTCGACAGAGCTGGATCGACAAAGTCATGTGTCCCCATGCACATTTGTCTACCTTTAAGACCAAAGCATGGGCTTTCCACAGGCTGCTCATCCGCCACTGTCATGAAAAATAGATTGTGTTTTTTGTAAAAGAGGCCTTTTTTTTTAATGCTTGTTATTGTCTCTTTCAGTCTCGTGAAATTATCCACTGTAGAACATTCCCATTTCTCTTTCCGGATGTTCTCCAGCGGTGTACAGTTTTGTACATTTTCTTCAAAACTCAGCACAGCATTTTAGCTGGAGATTCTTCAGTGCTGGATGACTATTTGGTGAGCATCTCTCTATGCTTCTTGACCTCTCATGACAGCATTTGTGAAACAACAGGGCTTTGGTTATTCACATTAGTAAGGTGGTACGCTTTTTAAGTTTTACGCTCTGTTCTGTAATGCAGGTGGCTAATGGAAATTCCAGAGAACAGCAGACTCAGGTGCAATGCACTGCAGAGCCCTGCTTGATAGAGTCCTCCGATAATCAACCACCGGTAGCTACATTTAAACTATTGTTTTTCCAGCAGTTATACCCAGCCTGAAATAAATTCCCCCAGAACATTTTTCCCTAGCTTTTTCCTGAGATGGTGTCAAAAGCCTTACTGAAGAGAGGTGTGTGACATCTACTATAGCTTCCATACCAACTAGTCATTCTCCTGTCACAGGAAGAAATTAGATTTTTTTGATGTGATTGTTCCTGACAAATCAACTCAGACTGTTGCTTATCTTGTTTTCTTTTCAGGGCTTATGAAAAGGCCTTTGTTTAATTGTTCCAGTGCTTTTTAGGGGATTTGAAATTGGGCTGGTAATTCTCTGGCTCCTTCTGTATAAATATCAGCTTTCTGTGGGCCCTTCCCAGTTTTCTAATATCTCACTAGTCACCCATGAATCCTCAAAGGTGGTGGGTAATGATTCTGCCATTGCTTCAGCCAGATCTTTAAATACAATAATTGAGCTAATTACTTTTTAACCTCTTATTTGCCTGCATTAACCTGAGGTATTACCCCACTGTCATTGGTATTGCTGGCTACCATATTGTGGCTGGCCTCTCTAGTAAAGACAGATGCAAAAAAGTAGTAAGCTTTCATCTTCTCATCACTACCTGTTGGTAATTTTTCCTTTGCAATTGGTGTTCCAACATATTCTTGAATGATTTCTAGTTATGCACCATGTCACTTCATAGTTGTATCTCGTTTCATGCTTTTGCAAGTCCATCTCTACCATCTTTTGTTATTTCTGTAAGCCTGCCCGTAAGCTGACACAATTTTGCCTCCTGTATGTCTTCAAGTATTCCTGGTAAGTGAAAAGATTACTGTTTACTGAACTCTCTGTTAGTTTCTCTGTCTTAGAGTTTGCACTTCTGTCCTTCGTACAGTCATGTCGAGGAACTGCCATTTCTCCTTGCCTATTTTTCCCTTTCAGCTTAGTTCCTGGAAAGCTGACCAGTCAATTTTTTGAGATTATCAACCTCTTGAAACCCATTGGTTTCTGTTTTGTGTTCTTTCTCCATAATGATGCTCACTTGACCTGTTTTCTATATTCAGGTTTTCAAATTCCTTATGCGATTAGTTAGAATCAAATATAGAAATACTTTGTTTCTGGAGCTTCCTCTGCCATCTGTATCTAGTAGATGTTGCCAGAGTATCTGAAGAAGAATGGGATTCTGTGTCCTGGTATATCTAGTTTCCATTAGTTGCCTATGTAGCTGAAATGCTTGAGCACCACCAAGTCCTTTCATTTAAATGCTTCTGCTTATTGCTTATAAAAGCCTCTTCCACCAGATCATCCTGTTTTGGTGAACTTTAATAGATTCCTGACACGGTTTAACCCCATCCAGCAACTAAGCACCACATAGCCGCTCGTTCATTACTCCCCGCTCCCAGTGGGTTGAGGAGGAGTATCAGAAAAAACAAACAAACAAAAAAAAAAAACAACTATTGGGTTGAAATAAGAACAGTTTAATGACTAAAATAAAAAAAATACAATAATAGTAATAATAAAAGATAACAATAATTGTAATGAGAAGAGCCATAACAAAAAGAGAGAGAAATAGAATCCAAGAAAAGACAGGTGATGCACAATGCAATTGCTCACCACCTGCTGACGGATGCTCGAGCAGCGATCCCCACCTCCCGGCCAGCTCCCCCAGTTCATATACTGAGGGTGACGTTCTGTGCTATGGAATATCCCTTGGCTGGTTTGGGACAGTTGTCCTGGCTGTGCTCCCTCCCTGCTTGCTGGCAGAGCATGGCAAACCAAAAAATCTTTAACTTAGGATAAGCGCTACTTAACAACAACTAAAACATCAGTGTGTTATCAACATTATTATCACACTAAATCAAGACACAGAACTGTACCAGCTACTAGGAAGAAAATTAACTCTATCCCAGCCAAAACCAGGACAATTCCCCACCACGCCTGTTTCCTTTTAATCGTTACTTAAGAGCTCTCCAGCTGCTCCAAAGCTCTCTGCATTCTGTGATATCAGACCAAATAAATATGTCCTTAATATTTGAAATATCAGATCCTTCCTTTTTCCTCTACCTGTACTTCTTGAGCGAGTTTCATATCACCTCATATACTAGTTCTGAGAATGTGATTGGCTTGAGCCTCTTGGGCCAAGTAAGCAATAATTTTGATCATGTATGAAGAGTTGTCTTCTCTTATTTTTTCCATGTACTTGTGTGTTGGTATGCGGACTAAATTTGATCCATTCTTCTATTCCTTGTCTCGTCTCTGACCCTATTTCCAATAGGTCCATCCTCCCAACATTTTATGGGTTGACCAGATAACTCCTGTTAATAGGTATCCATGGTGGCTTGCTTGCTTTGTCACCTCTCCCTTTCCATCCCAGAGACAGCTCATGTAGGCTTTACTGGCTCATGTGCAAAGATTGACCTCTGGTGGATTAGAGGGGCTACTGGTGTGACCCATTTGGGCTGTTCCTGCATCTCCTGTATATCGATATACTTGGGAGCTGAGGTTCCTGAGAGTGGCAGGTGAGACCCTACTTGGTGCTTTCTGCCTCTGTATGAGCCGGAGCCTGATGGCCCCGCAGGTGATCGATCTGTCAAAGTCTTTCTACTTCATTTGTCTTGAAGTATAAACCTGAGAGTTTTAGATGTGTTTTCTTTATAAGCAGAGTCCAGGGAGGGAAGCGCAGCAAGTGGGAAGCCAGGAGGAAATAACTTCTCTGCAGCTGCACTGGATGTCCATCTGCGTTACCCGTTCGCCAAAGCAATAGCAGTGGTTACTTGTGGAAGAGCTTGTGAGCCGCTGTCTGGAAATCACGACATGGTCCTGAGCTTGCAATGTAGATGCAGAACTTTACTTTCCTTGTGATGTCTCTTTTCTGTGGATATATTTGAGAATTTTTTTCTGGACAGTGTATGCACCCCAAGCAAGCGCTGTGCTTTACTCTGGACTACACTGTGTGTTGTCAAATGAGCTTTGACACCAGTGGTACAGCATTCACCTTTTCACCCTCTGCACTCTTCAACCCAGCTGCAGCAGCGCAACAAGTATGCGTCCAGCACAGCATAAATCAGCATGTTTATTTTTAGAGTTTTCATGTTTTATGTCTTTGTTTCTGTAGGTATTTTAACTTCCACAAAACCACATCTGTGGGCAGTGATGTCTTCTGCTCGGTCTTCAGGACATGGTGCGTATTCCTTTCCAGGATGATATAAAGAACATGGACCAAAACCAATGACTTGAAAAATTCAGGGAACACCTGGGTTGCTCTATTGCTGGTGTGTCCCCAGGGGCTGCCAAGGAGAAGTGCCCAACCCAGGCTGTGCCCAAAGAGGTACCTACCCCGGGGCTGCTCAGCTGGAATTGGGCTCTTCTTGGGATGCTTAGTCCTTCTCAGGCAGCCTGGTGGGAGAGGAGGACATGGGGATGGAGGAGGAGGTTGGTTCTCACCCAAGTGCCCCATGGTGAGAGCAGTCGCCTCACCCTGGTGGGGTTTCCTTGTGTCAGCAGAGAGAGGAGGAATCCGGGAACCTCTTTTCTCCCATTGACTTGTTCAACCAAGAAGCATTCCTCCCTTACTTGCTCACTAGTTTTGGAGGGGTTTTTCATCTTCTTTTTTTTCTTTTTTTTTTTTTTCCTGAAAGTTATGTGTTTTCTTTAAAAGAATTGATTTTTTTATTGATGGACGCTGAGAAGTGTGTTCAAGTGCAGGAGTTGGGTGGACATGAAACTGCTGCTGCTACTCTTTTAACTTTGTCTTCCTGCTGTTAGAGATTTATTTTTAAAATTGTGTGTAAATGCATTTCACATGCTACTGTGAAAGTTCGAGTTAGTTAAGAACCGCATGAGCTGCTTTTATATTACAGACTCAGATTGGATAAATAAGGGGAAATTCCGGGGCTGGGGAATGGCGGTAGGGGAGGCCGAATTATAGGCAGTAAAAGTAAATGTTGCCAAATCCTATACATTTTAAATAACAAAAAAATGATCTTTTTAAGCTCTTTTCTTTTGGCAGTGCTTTGTGTTGAACTGTTCTGATGGACGAGACTACAAAGCCATGGGGAAATTCTTCAAAGGTCTGGCACAATCTGGACCCTTGGTGTGCTTTGATGAATTTAATCGTATAGAGCTGGAGGTAATTGTAGTTCCAGTTTCTTAGCAAAGTTGGTATTCAGTGGAAGTGACAAGCTTGACAACTTCATTAACAGTACTGACATTAAACAACATTGACTGAAGCTTACTCTTAAATGAAAAAAAAATACAATTTTAGTACATTTTAATCAAACTCAACTGGTTGTCTATGCCAAATCCTTCCTTGTGATTTTTTTATGGTTTCTGCATTCTCTACTGTAAATAATAGCCAGAGAAATATTGCTGTTGCAACCTTCTGAGCACAGTGACAGAGGAGGTTTGTGGGGAGACATTGTATTTTGTTCGTGATAGATTAGCGGCGAGATTTCTCTTCCGCACTGGTATGCAACCTGCCACTCACAGTGTTTTGAAAGACAGGAGTTAACTTTCATCTACAGAAAGCTCACAGTCAGGGAGAGAGACTGCTTTAATACTGCATTTATTACCTTGTTGGGGATGGGGGGGGAGGAGCAACAGAAACCAAAAAGAAATCCTGCAAAGAGGGATCTGCAACAAATGAGAGCTCTGGGTTTCAAGAAGGTAATTTATTACACTTGCACAAAGCATAATTAAATGTCCACACAGGGAAATACTGCATAACTTATTTTCTTGCATAAACTGAGGTGATCTGGTTGATCTTCTATAGATCCTACATTTTTCTGATTTTTTTTTTCTTTCTTTTAAAATCACAGCTACTGACAACCCTTGGTAGAAGGTATTGACATTGAATTAGGTTATAACAGTTCATTTAAATTTCTGCTTCTAAGGTAACACCGAAACAGGCTTTAAAAATACAATATGCTTGCTGTATTTTCCATTATCTTGCATTAGCCCATTAGAAATACATAGCTATTTCTGGAAGATGCTATGGCTTTAGCATTTTCATTCATTTAACAGGTTATCATTTGATGCATAGGGAATTTTCCAATGCATTGGGCAATTTATTAGCTGAAGGGTGTGATGGGTTTTTGCTTTTATTACATTTAGTAGCATATTAAAACATCATTTTAAAGTTTAAAAACAAATGTGCTGGTGTTTTCAAACCAAAAGTGTGTTGAGGAGCTTGCTTTGTGCTTCCCTTCAATGCTCTTTGTAGCTGTTCAGCAAACGTTGACCCTTCAGACACGGGGTCTGAGCAGGTGCAGGTGTAGGACGATACGGCTGGACTCACCCCCCGCTATGTTTAACGTCAGCAATTTGGGTGGGCTGGTGGAGTGGAGCTGCCGAACAATCCAAAAGGAACAATAGTAGAACAACTTTGCCGGGGTGGACAAAACTATAGGGTCATTTCTTCCTTATCGCAGTTTGCTCCTCTGTTAGATTTTCTCCCTAGATTGCAGTACCATGAAGAGCAACTGTGCCTGCATTGGTTCTTTTTCAATAAAAAGGCAGCGTGCACGCCTTTTTATATTAGAGTGCAGCATACACCAAGCAAATGCCTGAGTGAAATCTCTTTTGCCTTTGTGCACTTTTTTCCTCTGCCCACTGACAGGAGATCCCTCAAGACCAGCACTAAGCTCCTCTTCATTAGAACCTGGTTTTCAATTTAAATTTTAATTAGAATGGATGACTGGGATACTTACCATTCGCTGTAATTTCTGCATGCCACTAATCAACAACCAGAAGTATACTTCTTGTTTTTATTTCTAAAAGCTAAGTTCCTTTTCTGTAAAAGGTTTGTTGCTGGCAGTTGAAATTATTGTAGCTCATCCCATATAGCTTCATTTTTGATCAGGATTCATGCTTGCAGAGGGATAGTCTTTTTTTCATTCTTTTAATGTAAGGTCACCTAGAACCTGGATTCTTACATTAACTTAGGGCTAGGGTGCAGTTAAGGTTAGGGTTAAACTGCATACATGTGCAGTTCTAAATGTGGTTTTTTTAACACTTTTTTGATCCATTATGATATATTATATTATGCTATATGAATGTATTATCATACACTGGATATAATGATATATGCTTGATGAGATGCAACTGGAGGATTACACATTTCCAGTGTTGATTTTACTTGTCTTTTTATCCTTATTTTTTGTTTGTTTTAATTCTGAGACATAGTTTGAATTCTAGATGTCTTCAAACTGGAAAATAAACTACTAGATCTAAATATTACCTATGTGGAATTTCTGGTCCTCAAACTGCTGAAGAAATTTATTTCCAAAGAAAGAAGTGCCATACAAATGGCAAAGGATTTTATCTAACTAAAAGGCAATATACCTGATTAAGGAATTTCTCAGCCCCTGGCACCCGGAGGCTGCCATAGACAGAGTGAGCTGGTACAGAATAACTTTGGTAGAGGCCACCCAGACATTTGAATGGTCTGATATCATTTGAAGGCTTTTATCGCATATTTAGATCAGTGCCTGGAAATCCATCAGAGGCCAGTAGGTATCTCCTGGTTTAGGTTGCTGGTCAGTCCCCACGATCGTTCCCAGCCACCGCTCATTATCGCCGTAATTGCCTGGCAGTAAGACAGTTGGGTCTGTGTCGGAGCGCTAACATCAGAGCTGTGAGTCAGCTTTGGGGTTTCTGAGGCTTTTTCATGTCCAAAAAAGAGCTCAGATCTAACGCAGCTTCTAGTCGGTAGACTTCAACTGCAAAAAAATACCATCTCTACATGTCTGGTTTCTTCCCTCAGTCCAATACCGTGACATCGGTCTCATCTGCACAAGCTCGGCTAAGCTGCTGTCATCCACCCTTCGATCTAGAAATTCACAAAGTTATTCATCCCTTTGTAAGTGTCGAAACAGGCGAGATAAAAACACAGAGACTGTAAATGTCCTGTAGGGAGAACCATTGGGAATTCCACTGGGAATTTTGCCATTGAAGTGAGTAGATCCAAAATTTTGCCTCTTCGTCTTTAATTGATCTTCAAAAGCTCTAATACTCTCACTCTTAATTTTGTATGAGTATTTGCACAAGAACATCCAGAATACATAGTGGGGTTTTTGAAATTTCTAAATATTTTTAAAGTCACACGCTTGAAAATTATCTTAATGACACATTGTAAGAAAGAATAAATGGCAGAAATGGGAAATAAAATATTCCCTTAGAATTCTGAGTACTGAGATCTAAATAAGTTCACCACTGGTGTGTTACTGGGCCTGAAACTGTGTCACAGGGGTAAGTATGTACAAGAATTTCAGACTGTAGACGAAGCTAGCTAATATGCCACTGCATCAGGCCAGATATTACATTATAATGGATCACACAATTCAAATAACTTCAGAGTTTCTCTCATTTCATAGAAAGATATTATGCTGCTTCTGCGTGCTTAAAGAAAGTACACTGTGACACAGCTATAATCACAAGAAAAGTAATACTCTAACAGGAAAATGAAATAGGACATTATCATGCTGGTAGATAGCAAAAGAAGTGAACTCATCTTTTCTGCAAGTGCATTCCCCAAACTGGAGATAAAAACAGTGATTTAATTTCTGTAATAAATATTCTAAGAGAAAGAAATCCAACCTTTTGCTTTCTGACCCCAACAATATTTGTTATTCATAATAAAGTGTTTGGATTACTAGCCTCAGCTATTTTTCCTTTTTTTTTCTTTAATTTGTTCCTTCATGTTCTGTCTTTTTTTTTTTTTTTTTTTTACAGTGCCTGAATAAGTAACACAATTCCAAGTGTGGAAACAGTAGCTACGAGGGAGCTGTGGAGAAATAAGCAATACAGTCTTACAGCATGTATCAATAGTATTTCTTTGTCATTCTCCTTCTGGAGCTTCCATAGGGTGCCACCCACCCAGGCACCCAGCTTGGACGTGAGGGAGGAGGAGGCATTGCATCGGGCCGTGCGATCCCCATGAAGGCAGCACACCTGGATAAATCTGGTTTTTCTCCAGAGACCCAGCAGAAATGAAGGATGGGTGTGAAAGCTGTTTCACACACACTTTGGCTGAGCTAGTGCAAAGATGGTCACGTCATGAAGTATTATTGAAGGAGGTGGTATCCATCGATGTGATAATTTCTTCAGCCCATCATCGAGCTAGTGGTTGGTCTCAAGGTATCCAATATCTGCTTTGTTATTGGCATTTATAAATAAGAGAAATTGGTGGAATTATCTTAAAGGAGGGCTTTAGTCCCAATTCACATCAGGTAAAACAGGAAATAAATCTCTTCTTTTTGTCTCCCTACACCTGCTTGATTCGAACCCCAGCATGTACTTTCCCTCATTGCCAATTTTTGTATCCCCGTGTCCAGCAGTGCCCTTCTCTTCCCAGCTTCCTAACCTCACCTGCCCATTCTCTGCCACCCATTAAAGTCCAGTTTGGGTTCCTTATTTCTGTATTGTCTTGTAGAAGCTGAAACATGCACTCAGGTTCAGATTTAATACTATCTTCATAGCCACGTGCTCTATGCTGGGACAATGATAGAAATGTTAATTTGAAATCTGAGAGTCCTCCAAAGGAAAAGGACAGATTCTGCCTGATGCAACCTCCCTTCTCAGTTCCCCCGAGGTGACAGTCCGCTCCCAGGGCTGCGATTCAAACTGCCACGCTGAGGTCTACAGTAGAGACCTGTGTTGCCTGCAAAGACTTTTGTATTACAAGATCATCTCTCGCTTTTAGAAACATTAATTTTTAGAAACACAAATGCTGTTTACTGGGAGGTGCTTACTTCCAGCCTGTGTCTTCCAGACCAAAATCAACAAGAGTGAGACAGCTCGTATTTTTTTCCTTCACTGAGACAGAGGTAAGGGAAGATCCATCCTGCTCTCAAGTGTGATTTCCTGATCTATAACCAGTTCCCTCACCTGCAACCCACTCTGCCACATTGATCTTTGTGCATTTAAAATATCAGTAAAATAGATTTCAGTTCCATCCCCAGTTTTTCTGCCATCCTGAAAAGATGTGACACCCTCCAAGTACAGGATGTGGCTAATTGAAGGCATTGAACTGAGCAGGCAGAGTGCTAAGGGAATCTTGCACCAAGCCCATACACTGCCCAGCGCTGGTCCTGTAAATTTTGTGCGTGAATTCTTTCAAAAATGTGCTTTTCCCATCAGTCAAACATCTTCTGGTGTGTATCTCTGTATATCAATGATGGTTGTCTGTTTCTGTGAATTTTACAATACTTGTTTATTTTATGGTAGCTTGTGAGGCTGTTCAATTTTCACTGCTGTTATATGACCTTCTCTGGTGCAAGGTATCACTTTACTATTGTTCTTTTTTTTTTTTTTTTTTTTTTTAATGTGCATGTGTTCACAGAGCAGCCTTGAGAATAGCATGCCATGATCATTTTTCCTTACAAATGAAGGGAATAGCTGACTTTTTCTATTCATTTTCCAAATGTCACTTCATAAATTCAGTTGGTTTGTAACCACTGAAACTATCCTGGGTAGGTTCTGCTGTTTACTTATTTCCATAAGCAAACTTTTTTAATTCATTTGTCCTGTTTCTAACATTTTCAATACTCTTTCTTTGAAAGCTTCAAAGAAGACCCAGGATAATTAGTTTAAATACTGAAATTCCATTTTTCCTTGCGGGTTGTCTTGATATTCTTGACTATGGGGATGAAATGTCAGCTATATATAGACTTTTTTTTCAAAAAAACCAAAATATGAAAATATTTATGTTATCCCTAAAAAATAATTATGCTTAAAAATAATCCTTTACTATACCCCCCTTAAAATTCTCATGCAATGTACCTCTCACTCTCTTTTAGATCAAATGTGTTCAGTTTAGAAGACTGAACATGAAGTGTCTTAAGATCTAACATTTTCAGATGGATCTGGACTTTTTTCTGCTACTTAAAATTTTATGCAGTGCAAAGAGGGTGCTCTGGGAGTGCTTGCCAGCACCTTTGCTAGCAATGCAGAAGAGAATTTAGCTCATTCCTCCAAAGCTCTGCACTAGCTCTGCAGTACTAGTCTTGGGAAAAATGCTTAACGTATATGTAGTAAAGCAACTTGAAATCCTGACCTTACAGCAGTTGAAGAAAGCCTAGCCATTAATTTTGAAAATGTTATATGCTCTCTTGCTAATTTAGCAGTGCATGTTGGCATGTGACTAATGAAAAGAACTGCTCAAATTGGTTTACTTGACTGGGGCTCGGATCTGTGCAGATTTCAAAATGTATGGAATATATGTGCTTTTACATTCATTTTTCCCTTGTGACTACAGTACTATAAAACATTGAATCTTTATTGGACAGTTGTTTTGTTTAGGACAATGGTCTTATCCTTAAATGAACAATTCACACGTCAGAGTGGTATTTTCTTTATGGACATATTGCCAAATTTATACTGAAATCCACTTTAATATCTATTCTTCCCTTGCTTTATTTTTGCGAGTTTATTTTATGTGCCAGGAGTAGATATTCTGAGTGGCCCAGAGATGATATTGTAGCAGAATTGTTATTACCCTGGCCATTTTAGATCTAACTGCACACTAATTTTTCAAAGCTTTTGATTATTTGTCATTAAATGTATGTGAAGGTCGCACTTGGGTAATGGGACCGATGTGTTTATAACATGCAAAAGACTTGCTTGCATTTCAACAGTGTATTTGACTATGCTGGTATTTATTTCGAGAATATAAATTTCCCAAATTGATGACCCCACATCTGTGTGTGTATTTCATCCTGGTGAAAGGTTGCAATATTTTCCCCAAAGAAAATACATTCCATATTTCATTTCCTCATGCAGCTACTGTTGAGAGAGGGGTTGGGTTTTTTCAAACTAAGGGCTCAAGAGGATGTTTGTTTCCTTATTTGTTTATTTGTTTAAAAGAAGAGTTAGGTTGCTATACTTAAGTGTACTGCCCTGTTTCTTTCAAAGTGAATGGAAAACCAAGCTTCTAGTTAACTTGAATGTTTGAAAGGCTTTCTTCTGAAAAGGCGTATTCTTCTGTTGGAATTTTATATTTCCTTATCTTCAGCAGGGCCAGACTTTAAAGGCCTGAAAGCAGCTCCCATTGATTTTTCTGCAAGTCCCTAATCAAGTATCCGAGAAAGAAATTTGACCCTAAATAAGGATTTCTAGGGCAAGGGGGATTTGTCCGGGCAGTCTGTTTCTGAAGGAAGAAAGCTATATTCTTTCCTCTCTTGAAAGGCAGTTGATGAAAGAAACATAAGGAACGGCTTGGCAAAAGGAAAACAAAAAGGTTCTAAACTGCAGGTAGAAACAATATATCTTTTGATAAAGCTAATGTTGCTTTGTGTTAAAAGCAGAGTTCAGATTGCCGGGAGTTACACTCCTTGTGCGATGATTTCCTGCCTCCCGCCATCAAAGGCTCGCAAGCACCATGTTGAATAAACTACCACTCAAAAAGAAAAACAGGGGGAAAAAAAAAAAAAACCACCAAACCCCGAAGGTAAGAGATGATGAACAGGTATTGCACTGTCTTTTATAGAGAGGGGGGTGCAGGTCTCGAAGAGCGAGGTGACGGGGACAGAGTCACGGTGGGGTTTGCCCACCGCGGTGCCTTGCCTCCGAGCGAAAGGCAGCGCAGCTTTGAAACGCTGGTCTGGTGTTCAAGCAAAAAGCCCCCAGAACATCATGACCCCAGAGACAAAGTAAAAGAAGTGTTTGGACTTGGATTTTTGTGCAGAGGTATACCCGCAGAGATACCCCAACCACGTAGTTGCCCATTTCCCTTTTTTTAAATGGTTTCTTCCTCTCTGGTGGTTTTTTTTTCATTTTTTTTTTAAACCACATTCCTAACCAAGATAGTTTGTGATGTAAAAATCAACAAAACAGAATCCCAAACTTTGGAGTAAATATTCTATCTGCTACCCCAGCTTCAATAAGCTAACAGCTCCATCTCAAATAAGTCATTTATTTTTGCCTATTACAGTTTTAAGGAATAGGTTATATTTAGCATGCTCATATTAAAAAGGGTCTATTTATCTATGTTCTTTTTAATACAACATGGGGAAAGTGATTAAAAGTCAAAATAAAATGGAATATTTATTATTTTGCCCATCTGTTACTTACATTTGTTTTTTGCATCCCTGGACAAAGTGGAAAATAAGTTTGCATTAATTAATTCAAGCAATTCTCTGCTGTACTATCCAAACACGATGTGTAATATTTGCAGACTATTTCAGGTCTCAAAATATGTGAAGGGAAAAGATCCAGATATATTTGAACAGGTGTAGTGATAACTTTGCAGGGTATATTTTAGGGGTGAGGGGGGTTGTGGTTTGGGGTTTTTTTGGTTTGGTTTTGGGTTGTGTTTTGGGTTTTTTTATTTCCTGGTGTAATTGCCTTCACACACACACACACACACGAAAAAACCCTATAAAAATAACCACTGAACTTCCTCTTTGCTATCTGCAGTTAAGTTGGAAACAATGAATTCTCTGTACTTCTTGCCCCTGCCCTGTATGACAGCACCATATCTTTGATGCTAGATTTCCAGTAGGTAACCTTGTTACTTTGATGAAATGTCTTTGAGAGGTGGGTTCACGGTAGAGTTCGCTAGTCTTACTGTCATAAAATGGGAATTTTAAAAGAAACAACAAAAATGTAAGCTGCTTGCTCTTTAGGCTTAAGGAAGGCTTTGTTTCACTCCAGAGCCTGCAGATTTCATGCATAACCCAAACAGAAATTATTTTCCCATTAACTGGGTTGCTTTTCCTGACCATTTTATTTTATTTTATTTTATTTTATTTTATTTTATTTTATTTTATTTTATTTTATTTTATTTCTTACTAGCTCATTTTAGAGCTGTGTCCAGAAGCTAGTACAGAGAGCAGGGCACATCACCACTTGTCTCCACATGCCACTGCCACTCTCTAGGTTGGAAGAAGAAAAGGACCCAGTATGGCTCCTACTGGGATCCTACCAGTCCCCAGTAGGATGTCAGGACGATCTGCTGGTTGAAAATTTGGGAGTCAGCAAAGTTCTAGCATCTACTGTAAAGAAAGCCACTATTTCATTACGTGGCTTGTGGCAACTCGCCAGCTTTCCTTTTTAGCAGTCAACCTTGCTGTTAAATTGTGGAAAAGCAAAACCTTGTGGAAAAGCAAATATTTCATCTCAGCTAAATTGTCTCTGGTAAACAAATTTTTTAAAGTTAATTTTCTTGAGGTTTGCCGTTATATTCAAGAGAGATTTGTCAAACCTTTTTCTTGTTTCCGTGTGTAATTTTAGAAACTCCAACTAGTGAAACATTTTTACGGCTAAATAAGTAGTTCAGCTTCACTGGGGAGTAGGCTATGGAGACTGCAAGCACTGACAGTTTTGCTGAGATAGTTTCATGGCCCTCTAGCACAAAGTGATGAGCAAAGAAAACACCAACTCTTGATTAAAAAGAAATCCACTTATTTAACAGTCTTACTTTTAATATCAATTTAACCTTCAACTAGCCAGTGTGAAAGCAGATGCAATGTGGCGTGTCTTGCTGGCATGCATTAAGCCCTTGAACGCTTTCATTTTAATTTGGAGCTAAAGTTTGACCTCATTTAAAGTTTTCCAGTCTTGTAATTATAAATTGGATGTATTCCAATGGCTAGTCTTACATGAGATATACTTTTTAAATGAGTTCCAGATTTTTAGTTCTTGTCACAAGATCTGTCTTTGCAACCCATGGGTGACAAGAGTGAAGTCTGTTGCCGTCCTCACTGGAAATCTGAAAGTTAATTTCCAGACATAGGAAGTGCTGGTTCCCAGCAAAACATTCAGACATGACAGCTTGCCAAAATTAACTCATCGTGCTGGTGGCAGAGGGCATTTTACTTGGAGGCATCTATTTTATAATCACATTCCCTATTGTCTGCTTGTTCTTGGGAGGAACTGGTGGAGTGAGACCCGACTTTCTCCTGTCCCGCTGCCGAAACGCTTTTTCTGACCATTACCGAGAGAGCAGCTCAGTGAAACTATTTCAGTTTCAAGTGTGTTAGCACATTCAATCATGACACATCAACTAATTCTTTATAATAGAAAAATTCCTTGAATGTTCATGCTGTGGTTTTGCATTGCAAACCAGCTTCCTTTTTACGTGGGAATTCATAGATTTAGCTTACAAAATTCCTCTATGTGGAGGGCAGTGGGTTTCTGGGGTAGCAGGCTGGGAAAGGGGGAGCGAATGCCCTCTCGCAGGAGCACGGACCATCTCCTCGCCTGCTGCTCCAGGGCAAGAAGTATCTCTTGGACCTCTCGGCCCTTGCTGTGAGTGTGGAGCAACACGTCTGTTCAAAACCAGAACCAAACCGAAGGCCCTGACAAAACTGAGCGCTCCCTGCTCTCCCCTTGGAGAGAAGAGCGGAGAGGGAATAAAACATAAATAGCAGGTATGAAATGTGGTGCTGAACACGTGGCTGGAGGGTAAGCCTATGAGACCTATAATATATACTGATAAAGAATATAAATACATAGTAGATAATGAAATTATATAGATAAATATATATTAACAATATGTTTGATTTCCTATTCATGCTATGCAGTAGTATTATTGTTAAAAACCTAGTACGATGCGTTGTTTAAAAACAAAAAGCAGGCATGTTTTGTCAGGATGATTTAAGACCATATAGAGTAAAAACAATCTATCACAGAGAAGAATTAAGCTTTGGCTGGAGACGAGACTGGCACGCGATCGTCAGAGGTTAAGTACTGGCAGTGCAATGTGTTACCACGCAGCAGAGGAGCTGCCTTAATTGCCCCCGTGAGCAGGGTGAGCCTGGCTCAACTGGGAGGTAAAGTGGGTTAGTCCAAATCTCGATAAAACAGACTGAGGTTAACGCGGTTAGGAAGAAGTTTCAGCCGTTACGTTTTGGCTCGTCATTGGGGAAGGCTCTATCAAATCAAAGTTGGGGTTCGGTCACTCAACCGAGAGGCGGTAAGTTATTAAAACTGTTGTAATTTGGTCTCATTCGCTTGAGAGCTTTTGTCTGTCGGTGCCGCTGGGGGCGGGTGGGAACCCACTCGCCGGTCCTGTGGATGCTGAGCAGGATACGTGCGTGCAATATCGTGGTTTCTTACAGCCCAGCCATTCGTACAAGGTTACTTTGCCCTCATGGTTTCTTTTGGTTTATTAGTGTTGTTCCCTCACTTGGTTTTGGACAATCGAGAGTACGTTTCTTGGTGTTTTTCTCTGGGAAATGTACACAAGGTTTTCTGGCAGGAGAACCATCCTAGCAAGTCACTGGAAAAAAAAAAAAAAGTGCCTCTTGCATGAGCCAAACCCCAAACTGGGATTTCCACTATATTTAAACAAGCTATGATCTCTGCATATCAGAAATCATATCTCAGTGGAGACTTTATCAGATATACTCAGTATGGCCCATTATGGTTGGCAATATGACCCTTTAAATCAAAATTATTTTAGGAGGCTATTTGTTGCTGGAAATGAAAAATGATATATTCTAAATGGGCTTCTAAACTAAGGAAATAAAGGACTTGGTGTTTCATTGCTGGATTTGGAAACTCTCCAAGGATGATTTTTAAAGTCTATATCTTGTTTACAGTGTGTTCTCACTCACATATCAGATAAAATGTTATGTTTTCTTACCTTAACAGTTACTGATGGAAAATGTTTAACAAACAGCCTCACACAGGAATTTACAAAAAATAATGTCCAGGAGAATATAGAAGACAGTTCTATCCAAGATGAACAGTGTAGCTCATCAAAGTAGAAGCATTTCATTTTATTTATTTTTACCATCAGTTTGGATGTAAATTCATGAGGCTCACACCAAGTTTGAATTTGGTTCATTTTGTCTTATCTTTTTTAAGACAGGAAAATGAGAACAAAGCCATTAATATCTCTAGTTCATGTTCACCTCAGTTTATAATGACATACCAGGAGACTCATAAGGACTAGAAATAAATGGCTGCAAAACCCCTCTGTGTTCTTTTTCTTCTTAGTAGGCAATTGTACAGTCAGAGTTGACTTTTTACTTCAACTGGTGTATGAAAAAAACCTGTATAAAACATTGAAGATTCTATTCTAAAATCAATCAAGCATCTTCCAGACATGAAACCCCCAGTTCACATCCACCTTATGTTGTAAATGATAAAGCAGGAGCAATTTCACTCTCTTGTTACAGTTTTGAAAAAAATTTGTGAACTTTATGCAGTAAGATTTTAGCACCTATGTTCTGAAGGTGTAATCCTTACAAGAGTAGCAATTTGCCAAACTTGAGTAATTTTTATGGTTTTTAATAGAGCTGATGGTTTTGGTTTGTTTTGCAGTCTGAAAGTGAGAGATGAAAATGAAGATGGAGATGGAAAGGGGTTGTCCATTATAGTGGTAGCTGTACTGTATTTATGAAGCCTTCTAAAACCAGCATGTACACAGCCATCTTTACAACAACTATTAAAAAGTTGCCCGTGAGTGGCCAACAACTACATCGACCTGCAGACTGGAAAGTGGAGAGGGGTTGCTCTATCCAGGGGGAAAAGCAAACACCTACAGGGTTTGTGGAAGAGGCAGGGCATTACCCAAAAGATTTTTGTTAATTGCAGGTCTCCCTAACCTCGAGCGTATGCATAATAAACTGTGTCTAGTTAAGGAATCTCTTTGCTGAGCATTTATTCCTTGGTTGTAACCTAAGTTGTACATGACTTCTGGGTTAAATACAGCCTTTTTGGTATCTATGGTCAATTCTATGTACAAACGCGTGGCTGCTGGTTGGTTTTAGTTGGGACAGACTGGGAAAGATGTATCTTTGGGGCTGGGGACATCAAGCACAACATTCTCAGTTAAAGTAGATAGAGGATCTTTTTGACCTGATGCTTCTTTAAATCCTTATAGATTTTTAAGGTGAGACTTGGCAAGGAAGCTCTACTTATAAACAGGTTATAAAAGATTAATGGCTTTTTTTACCTAGTGGTTAACCAAATTTTACAGCATACCTCCTGACAGGTTACTTATGTTGATTCTGTTTATGTCCTTGTTACCATTTGTACTTTGTAGCTGCCTTTTGCTTCACCTCATAAACATGTGGGACACTTTACGCTCATGCATCAAGTATGCGATTCGTTAAACTCTCTGGTAATCTCTTGCGATTTGTATATAAAAATGGGATGCACTGAACCCCCCTGAGATTCACCCCAAATAATTCTATGGCAATAATAGAATTATGAACACCCACTTATATGTAATTGATAATAAAATCTTATCTAATTTTGAAAGATAGTGTAAATTCTGTATTAGAAACATTTTAAGTGATGATACTGAAAAAAACCCAACCCCAAACTCCTCCCAAACAGTATATAAATCAGGTGGTTTTTCTGTAACTTTTCCATGTAAGGAAATCATTGTCTAGTTAACCAGACAGCAAGGCTAGAGCATTAAAAAAGGTAAATTGTATAAGTTCTATATGAAACGATGGCTGTTGCTCCATTTTGAACTGGGGAAGAGAAAGAATAGTCTAGTAGCTAGCTGGGCTTGAAAGATGAGATCTTTTTCCCAGTACTGCACTTTAGGTAAATCACTCTTAGGCTGGGCTACGTTTCATCGGGCTCTGATCTAATATTAAGACGTCTGAGTTTGAGCCGATGACTTCGCGCTGCCGTGGCAGGAGAGGTAGAGACAAGGATGTTTCCAGAGGGTTAGTCAGCGGATGAGCCTGGGGTGACATCTAACTTTAGCTCCTCGAATTAGGGCAGACAAACACCGTGCTTTGTTTCTCTGACTCATAGGATAATGGCAGAGAGAGGCTGGGCGGTAAACCTATTTAATCCAGAGAGCTACTCAGGAAGCCTGCTGTTGGAGGCAATATCGATATCTCTAATGGATACGCAGACAGATTTTGCCAGGACATTCCCAGACAGGAGAGCACTTCCAGGTGTTTTGGGATTTGTTCTGGTTTATTTTTAGGGTCTGTTTGTTCAAAGTATGAGTGAGGTTTTAATTGAGTGGGAACTTGGGAGAATAAAGCTCCTTTGGTAAAATAATTAACATTAATTAATGTTAAGTAATTGATGTTGAGTGAGAGAAAAGAAATTTACTGCTCATGCCCTGATTATGAATAAACCACTTTTGTGGGAACTTTAAAGAAATGTTCACAATTTCGTTAAGAATGTAAATCTTGAAGCTGCTGAGCTGCTGTGAACTATCTCAGCTGGAGGTGGGGAAAAAGAGTCGGGAGCAGCGGTTTTGCACTGATCTGGTTCTTCTTTATTATTCACGTACCTGATCAATTTACAAAGTTCCCACCCCACAGACAAAGAAAATTCCTCTTAGAATAGGTGTTATCAGATTTATAATAACTGAAAGCAGATTGCAGCATTCACAGAAAGCTAGGATTTTTATTTTAGATAAAATATTAAATAGAAAGTATAGCATTTAACATTTCAGTTTGTGTACATTGATTTAATTTTTATGTCACCGTTTTGTTACCATTTTTGATACCCCTGTGAAGCTGTTCCATGAAAACCCTTTCTTTCAGTTAGAATTCATTTTTCCTCTTGGTTTGCATGGTAAGAGGCATAGTTACTTGTATTGAACATGAGTATTCATAGCAACAGATTTCAATTTTGCAAGGAAATTCCAAGTACCTATGAAGAACCTTAATATGATGTACTTTAAATTCTAAGGAGGGCACTACCTAGTCTGGAGCACAGTTTAGTGGTTCTGGAAAATAAATTGATGGAAATAAATTAAAAGTTAACTGACTTTTATTTAATTATCATGTTGCTAAAGTTTTAAATGGCAGATGTCACTTGGAATAGATCCTATTCTCCAGATCCACAATCAAAATAATCAATAAAACACTTTCACTTCAATGCTTTCTCTGCATGTAGAAAATAGAAATTCTGTCTCTCGTCTGCAATGTGCCGCTCCTGAGTCTTATGTGTTAAAGGTGCTGTTTTCCATGGTGAAAATTAAGAAGAAAACATTTTCTGTATCCCTAGCTATTTGAGCCTGCTCCAACGAGCCGGCTGGCTCCAGCATTTTCACGCAGATGCAGGCAGTGATAGTCAGATGGCTCCGTAAGTGCTGCTGCTCAGTTTTGGGCATGTTCTGGCCATGCTCAGGCTGGGATTTTTCCATGCAACAGCACTGTCCTTTATCACCTGTATAAATCCCAGAAGGAGTAAGAGGGGATAAGTGGGAGAGGGGGATGCACGCCCAGGATTTCATGGGAATAGCAGCCATTTCTGTACTATCTGTCTTAAAATGGAGACCAGTCAAGGTTTGCTCATTCTACAGAGAGATAATTTTCTGCTTGAGATCCCGCAAATTAATTGCCAAGTGTCTCAGCTATCCCAGGAGAGGCGGTGGAAGGTGTATTGACAGTACCTGCAGATAGCTGGGAGAGATGAGCAGTTAATGGGATTCACCAAGTCACCTCCCCAACGGGGGAACGCGCTTCTGGTCTTAACTTAAAAATCAAATTCACCCGTCGGAGAAGCTCTCCGGCTTTGCAGGTGAGGAGTTTCTCTCCGCACCCAGGATTTCTACGCTTAACCGCGTGATTTCTGCCCAAAGTCAGGGGAATTTGTCTCGGTCGAGCCTTGTCCCCATCACGGCAGTGCGATGGCGAGCAAGAGCTCTCCTCGGGATACCAGCGGAGACTGCCCTGCTGGGGCTCCTTCCCATCCCAGCCCTGGGGATGGGGTTTGGGAAGGGCTGGGAAAGTTCCCTGTGGCGATGATAGAGGCTGTAAAAGACGGACCTAACTGATTATATGTTTCAGAACTACCAGCAGCGCACCCAGTTGCGGCGGGTGGGAGCGCTGCGTCCATTCCTCGTTAGTCCCGGGAATGTAGCAATTAAAAGCCGGGAAACTACTGTCTCCCAAGATTTTACTGATGAGGCTTGCCAAGGGAATGAAGGAGCATCGCCCGTTTTAGCACGCTGGTGCCTGTGAAATCTGCGACCCCTTAAGAATCCGGGTAATTTTGCGCAGCCCCTGCCCCGCTGGGTGGTGGAAGTAATTCCCCACATGCATAAACCCGGAGCCACTGCAGACTCCAGCACATTTCAGTGCCAGGGTCACGCAATTTGGGAAGGTTTAAAGAACGGTGGAAGCATCTGCGTGCACAGGGCTGACAGCCAGACGTCTAGGTAAGACGCTAACGTTCGCAGGTTGCACTCAGCAGTGCAATTCAGCAGAGAGCAACCTGGGGGAATTCAGCAGCCGGTGGAGTAGGGAGGTGTTGAGGATTCAGGTAAAGTGCGTGCAGCTGGGCAGACAAGCCTGGGTAGTAGTGATTTGGGTGAAAACCTAAGTGTGCTACAGATTCCTTGGTCACCAATTTTACCCAGAAAAATATATATAAAAGCAAGGTCACTGTCAACGACTAATTCAAGCAGAATGAAAGCCTTAAGAACTCAGGATTGTTTCTCGGATAACAAATAAGACGCTCTTCTCATCTTAATATTTTTATTAATGCCCATGAGATTTGGTGTCTGGGGCTGTGAGAGAGGGGTGATAGATATTAGATTGGATCAGCTGAACACATAGAGAGAAATGCTGCAAATCAATTTTCCTTGATACATGGACACGTATACCAAGTGCTGTAATATTGCCACCCCAAATGAGTGCCTGTAAGTCTTAGCAAATACTGCGCTTACCTGTGTGTGGGGGTGCCCGACGTGTCTGATGAAATAAGAAACGTTACAAGCTCTCATCTGCAAGTGAAAATGAAGCAAAGTCTTTCTCGGGTTTGAAAAGTTCCATTCTATGAATTTTTCAAATCGTCATTGCCGTTTCAAACCGCTCTGCACCGTCTGGGAAGGGGGAGTAAAAATGTTCACCATCTCACACTTCAGCTTGTTTACATGAGATTTCAGGTCGGTCCTGCAGGCCCAAGGGGCTCAGCTAATCACCTGGACCATATAGTGAAACAACCTCCAAACTGTTCAAAGTTCATTCATCGCTACTCCGCAGCGACACTAATGAGTACAATTATGTCTTTGCAGCTGGGGAGGGGGGCAGCGGCGCTCGGCTCTGCGCCGTGTTTCGTACCCTGCCAGGCACGACGGGCTCCTCGCGCCAGGTTCTCCGTCCCCCCCGTTGAGCTTTTCTCTCCGCTTCCAGCCGCCCTCCTTACCTGCTCTCCCGGCTCTTCCCAGCTTCTCCTTCCAGCTCCCAGGCTGGCGTCAGTCCCAGCTGGGGCACTCCACACCTCGCGGGTGCCAGCCGGCGTGTTTCAATTACTAAAGCTAACAAGTGATTTGACACGCTTCCCAATTATGATGTGCAAAGACGTCATGCAAAACAATCCCCAAACTCTGTAAAAGTTTTGCTTCCACAGAAATAGCAATGGAAAGGGCAAAACTTTCCAAGAGGCAGGAAAGGGGCCGTGGGAAGGAGGCTGACGAGAGGTGTGAGGGCACGGAGCAGGACCGAACATCCGATGGGGCTTTGCCTTGCCCCACGGCTGGGCTGTGCAAGGCGTCCGAATGCCCCCTCTTTGTGTCATCCGCCACTCCAGCAGCTCTTTTGGGAATATGTGTGTGGGGAGGAGGACATTTTAAATGTCTCAGCCTATTTCCTGCATGGAAAATGACTAGACTTCGGGAATTTAAGATCGGGTCTCTGAAGAGCTTTGCTAGCTTCTTCCCTAATCATCCTCTTTCACACCCATACCCTCCAGAGACCCCTTTGTATTTGGATCTTTCCTGCCAATGGGCTAAAACCGGGGTTATATATGTATTTGGTAAATAAAGGTGGGAAGGACCCATTTCAGCTGGGCTTAGCCACATCTATCAAACAAAGTGTGTGTAAGCATAGCTAATTACAGAAAGAAGACCCTAATATTTGCCTAATTTGGAGGTGAATTTCCTTGGCAAAAGGGGAAACCAACCAAGATGAATCTAGACAAGGAAAACGGGTCTACACTAATGCATCCTTAATAGACCTCCCCAACAGATGTATAAGAGAATCTATTTTCTTGCTCAGATATCTATTTTCTATGTGTATGTATATATAAATGTAATCAAAGCTTTATAGTGTACCATGCCGTGTTTTCCTAATACAATTGCCTACTACTGTCCTGCTGAATTCCTGCCCCCAGCTCCTGCTTTCTTCTCTCCCTGGGAAATATGGATTTGCAGTGTCTGACAGGTCCACATTGACCTTAATAGAATTGCTTCCAATCTATGCTGGCGTCGATGAGAGGGACGTCTTGTCCTTTTCTGTGCCTATTGCCAGCAAAAAAATCGTTCTTTCATAGTTGCTACAGTATGTGAATGGGGAGTGTCTGGGATACTGTTGCGGGTATTGGGAATTTGAAAGTGAAAGGATTTTACCTGTGCGACTCTAGTCGGTCTAATCTATAAGAGAAATAGAATTTCTTTGCCGATCAAACTTAATTTCATTAGCTAATGACTCATGTAATTAAAAGCAATGTGTCCATTTTCCTGTCTGGCCAGACAGCTCCTGGTAGGTGTTGCTGATGCCACTAAATGAAGGGGACCGCTGGGAGCACAAAACGAGTTAGAGAGGAACCGAATACTGATGGCCTCTTCACAAGACAAGTTCTCTGCACTGTAGACATCTACAGCTTCTTTTTACGAAGTACGATCTCCGTGCTGGGCACCTTCTCCGATGATAACCCTTAATTTAAGAAGCATGCTGTCACAAGAGAGAGGAGCGAAGAGGAAATTGCTAAGGATGTTTTCTCTTCCTAAAACAAGAGGTATTTTACTGCGAGAGAGATGTAAATCACAGCGGGGAAATTGGCCAACTAAACTACCAGGGGGATAGATCTGGGGAAGAATTAAATTTAGTCTCGTTATTACGTACCTTATGAAGACGCCACATTTGAGATGCAGGTACGAGGATGGCAACCTCGTGTCTCCTGTACGCCCAGCCACAACGAGCTGCTCCTCGGGTCCCTTTTGGGGTGCCGGCTGCCCTGCAGGCTGCCTGCCCCAGGGTGTGTTAGCCTCCCCCGAGGCTCACTGCCTGCTTGGACAGAAAGTCAAGTCCCCAGGGCAGCTCCGAGGCAACTTTTGTGAGCCAGTCCAATTTCCCATGGATCCTGCAGCTCGCAGTGCCTCCAACCTGCTGCTGCCAGGGCCGGGGAGCAAAAAGTGAAAAGTTTGTTTTCTATAGCTTTAGCCAACAGTCCTAAAGACATATTTTTTTACCTTTTTGTGATCTTGCACAGAAGGAGATGACTTGCAAATATGTCCCTCTATGCTAGATTCTATTTCTTTAGTTCCATGACGTTCTGCATTGTGTATTTGCCAAGTAATTCCAGGTTGTAATTCATTCTAAACAAAGGGGTTTGTGTGGTGTTTATTCTTTAATGATTGGACAGTGGATTAGAGCAGACTTTTGGCAGGGATCCTTCAAACTTGTTTACATTTCCATCTGTCTCTGCATCTTCTTGAGGTTTTTCAGGTTATTGTGTATGTACCTTATTTCATGTTCCTAAGAGGAACAGGCATTTTAAAAATAGAAGTAAATGAGATATTTCAGGTTTTGAAATTTCACACTTAGGTATTCCTCAGTGTCTAACAGGCAGTTTTTTAGTTGCCTTAGAATTCTGAACACTTTTGTTTCTTCTACAGCTAATTTATTATGCCCTCCTTGAGAAAACCTGATTGCTTGTTTTTTAGCCTTTAAATGCTTTGGTATAGCTTTTAGTCGTTGTCTTGCATTAATGCGGTGGATCTATAGTTAGGGAGACTAAGAAATATTTCGCTTTCATGTGTTGGCTTCAACACTTTGAAAAATAGATCTTAGACTTGGTGTTTCATATTCATCTCCATTTTGCTTTTGAACACGCATGGAAAAGTGGCATGGTAATTTAAGTTGTTTTGGCAGGGAATTTGCTAGTAGCCTTTACTCCCTGAAATGCATTTGGAAAGGCCTTTTTATTCTTTGAAAAATCTCACAGCATCATTACAGCCATGTAGAGTTATAAAATATATATTTTAATGGAAGCTATGGACTGTTATTTTCCTTTGGATGCACATCTGTATGTGTATGGGGGGGGATTGACAGGCTTTTCTTCTGGAAGTTGCCATTCTTCTTGTTGATCTGAATTATTGTGTAATAAATTTCTTTTTTTTATGGCATGAAACCTCCCTTCCGTGTGTTTATACTGCCTTGCAGCAACCCAAGTGTTTTAAATGTCACAGTGAGCAGTTCAAGGTATCTATGCGATTTGATCACAGAGTACTTTTCAACTGTTTCTTTTGGGCATAATAGTAACCTAATCTCTGATAGGACTAAAGGCACTCTGACAAACCAGATGGTTTTTGCCATTTGAAATTTGGATTTTAGAGATTTTTATGTGTTGAAGTAATACGGCATTGGCAATCTTAGAAATGTGAGTAATGGACTTTTTACATACTTTATCTGAAATAGTAGCGTTCTTTCAAACTACCTGTTTGTGAAACCCACTCTAGCTCTGCCAGCTCAAGAGGGGAGATCAAATTAGGACATCTCAGAAAGCTTACTGCTCAAATCAGGTCTATTTAAATGTCATTCAACCGAACAACCAGAAACAATTCGCGGTTGAGAGTCTTCGGCATGTATATCCAACATACAATGCGCACATACACTGTGTTTTGCTCTTTGTCCTTGCATGTAAGGGTACATCGTTTAAAAGAAAGAGATACACAGCATCTACTTCTGGACTGCAGTGGTAGAAACAAGAGATATGCCTATTCAGGTATCTTGCTGGTGCCGGCCATCTTCCGTAGCTGCACTATCATCACTAAAATATCCTTAGCTTGTTTAACGGTCTCAGGGGACACCCCTGCCGGGGTCCCTCTCTGCGCGAGCGGTTGCCAGCAGGAGTGAGCCTGCCCTCCCATTCCCGACCTCGACCTCGTGCTGATGCTGCACCTCGGGAAGATGAGGCTGGAAACTAAGGATTAGAGACCAAAGAGGTTGTTTGGATCCAGGTAGGGTGTCATCTGCTTTCAAAGCTACAGGAGAAAACCTCTCCAAAACGCAGAAACTATTGGTTCAATTTCAAACACGCTGCTGAAGAGAGATGGGGAAGTGCTTGGCTGAGTCAACTGATCCAGAGTAGATTAATTTATTTTCCTGGGTGCATACATCTATCTCTCTCTATAAAATAAGAACAATAGAAATGACGAAGAGTAATGATGTCTCCTCTCATGTTATAACAATGCCATGTCCTAAATCTCTCCAGGCAGCAGCACTGCTCACTCTGTAGGTCATTCTGATGGCAACAAGTTTAGAAGAAATGTCATTTAAGGGTGGAAAAAGGGACAAACTTTTAGATGCACAGGTTCTTTTCTACTTCTGAAACAGAATCAAGAAAGGGTCTTCTTTACATCTATTGTTGCTGTTAAGGTCTTTGGGCTGGATTTCTTTTTTTTTTATGTATCCCCTCCAGAAACTCTTACTTCACAACAAGACATTCAAAGGTTGCCGGAGATATCTGAGCAGGGCTTGTCCCACCCGACAGCCAGGCTGGAAGACAAAGAGGGGACGCGATGGTTTTCGGCTGGGACCTGCGCGGGTCTGTGTTCGGCTAACACAGGGAAGGCACGCAGGCTCTCGCCTCCCTGCCACACGACACCAGGCTTAGCTCTGGATGTCGAACAGGACTTTGTTTAGCAATCCAGGGCTGTGAAAATAGCTTTTTTTGTGTGCTCAAGTTGCATGTGCAAATATCTCATCCGGGTCTAAAAGAACACAGAATTTATGTATGCACAGTTCCTTTTTTATACTGTTATTCACTGCTATTAAGAGAGTCCATGTTTGACATTAATTTGGGGTCGTTTCCCTGTACATACTGCTTCTGTCCATCCATTTACCTAGTCTGTCACTATTAGGTAACAGAAAGATAATCTTTGCACCTTTAATGGGTTTCCTTTTATTTTAAATGAAAAATTATTTTCCAAAACAGGTGGAACGCTCACTCTCTTTGATGCCAGCTCAGTATACCACCGAGTATCATCTTAGCTTATATCTTCACTACTCTGTGGTGGGATTTCAACAATAAACTGTTCATTTTTGCCAGTTTTTTAACTTGTCACCCTCAGAGATGTTTGAAAGAGACTTTTGATTCACAAAGTTTTATATGTATTTTAGATGATGAAAGGCCAGAATTTTACTTTTATGTTTCAGCAATAAACGTGGAACCCTCTGAACTTTTTTTAAATAGCAAATCTTATTAATTGTAGATGAAGGATTAAAGGAGATTTAAATAAGAGAAGCTAAAATGATTACATTAGTGGTGGCCCTGGCCGCACATTCCTTATCTGTTTTGTTTTTTTTTTTAATTTTCTGTGTCTGTCCCACAGCATTCTGTTCTCTGATAGCATCATTTCTGACCTCTTCCCAGGGGTTGTTTTACCAGCTCCTGACCACGGCATCCTGAATGTATCCATCAGGGAAATCACAGAGAAAATGAATCTGCAGCTGGTTCCCTGGTTCATTGGTTAGATAATACAAACCAGGACATCTTTCTATTTAATACTTTAAAATGTGAATGCAGAATTCTTTGGTTTAAGAAAATAATGTGAAAGCATTCCAGTGGAATCATACATAGCCTTTCACATCTTTAAACAGCCATTGTTCTGAACTATGTATACGCCCTGTTTAAGCAAGCTGATAAATGGACCTCCAGGGCAAAAGCTTTAGAAATGAAAACAGGTATCTGTGGAAAAAAAACCACCTTTCCTTTAAATCTACCCTCCTCTCCTTGCTTCCCCAATATCCCACTCTCTTTATTTAGGAAAGTTGTGAAGTATTCCTTAGTGGATCTGCTACCTTTGTATATTTTTTTATACATTGAATCAATTTTATATATTGCATGTTATAACTTTAGGGGTGTAGTGCCAGTCCTTCTGCCATCCTCTGTTAGAAAACAAACAAACAAACAGACTTTTTTTAGGACTTAATATAAATCTTGTCTTTTTAGGGGGGTAATTTAGACTATGCATAGCAACTGCTGTCATGGAAAACCGAATGATCTCTTGGTTAAGCATTTTATCTCCATAAATAAATGTGATTATTTTTTTTGTCTTTGAAAGGTCTATGAACAAGTGCTAGTTTGGTATGGTTTTATGTTGGTGGAAAGCCCTCTAGGGTACATAAACCTCTGCTTTGAAAGTACTTGCTGGATTCTTGAACAGCAAGAAGGAAAAGGTGTGATGGATGAACATAGACTAGAGCATGTTTTCGTATGCCCAAGAACTATCACTATGAAGCAGTTGTATGGCAGATTTGATCCAATTTCACATGAATGGAGCAATGGCTGGTGTTTCAGAGAGCAGAACAGGGTTCCTGTAGTGAAAACTACTAACCACTTTAATTATATTTTCATGCGTGGCCTATTTTATAGTGCAATTTTCCTGAAAGGCTTACAATTTGATTTCTCAGACTCAGGAGATTAGTTTGGTTAGGGTTTTCTTTGAAAACTAATGGACACCTGGCAAGCTTTTTTTTTTTTTTCCCCTTCCTGTGCGAATGTAGGTTACAAATAAACCTTACAGATAAACCCTTAAACCTATTTTAAGATGTGATAATGAGTAAAAGGCCAGTCTTAACCAGCAGTGTTCAATAGGGATAAGTGAACTGCAAAAGGCGGAGGAACTGGTTGTGACGAAGTGCTGTTCACCTTGGTTCAGACCGTCTTGGTGGTGCAGGACTGAAGCGGACTGGGTGGCCGTAAGCGTGCATGTGCATCTCTCTCTGCCTGTAAAGCAATGGCCTCGCCTTGCTGGATGGTCCCTGCTCTGACTTTACAAGCTGGTGTGTCCCTGAGTAATCGCGCAGTTAAGCGAGCTGAAGATCTGAACAGGATTTGGCTGGGGGTGGGGGAGAGTAAATTCTAAGCCCATGTTTCTGACTATATAAATATTGGAAGAAAAACTGTTATGGACTCACTCTATTTACAGACTGCATCTTCCTTTCAGTACAGTCCCTGTTAGTATTTGCTGTGAATTGGATAGTATAAAGAGATTATTTTGCAGTATAGTTTAGTCTGTTTCTGAAACAAACTGTCATAAGGGAGCACAATGCAGAAGCTGTCCAGAGATATCAAAAAGAAAGACATTTAGCCAACATGATTTTCCAAAAGGAAAACAAAATTGTGTCTTGAATCAGCAGTATATAATCATGAACAGACTCGTTTTCATAATGTCCTTGAAACAAATCTGCCATACGAGATAAAAACATAATGTATAAAGATACTGCGGCAAATGCAATGCAACAAGCTACTTCGGCATAACCTGGATCCAGGAACCTGAGACAACACTAAATAACAATATTAACATATAAAATGATATTGCTGAGAGAAAGGAGAAGGAATTAAGGAGGGCAAGGGAGAGAAAATGTTGCCAGCAGTGAATTGAAGTGAGATAGAAAATGGGTGAGACAGCTGATATAGGAAGAAGTTTCTCGCAGATGGTGGGAGCGTGGAGGGGGGGCTGAATGCTCCTGAGAGTAGCAGGCGTTTCAGAAAAAGGGGGGATGGCAGTGCCAGCTCAGTGGAGGGAAGGAGAGCACAACAGCAGAAAATAATTCCACATTCTATTATATGCGCGTTAAAAAACGCTCTGGTGTAATTTTGCGGCATGTCTGTGTGTTCCTCAATGAAGACCCTGGTTTTAGTGTTGTAGGGGCAGCTGCTCAGGCTCTCAATAGTTCTCCCACATGAGGATTGCCCGCTCACAAAGAACTGCGAATAATAGTGATTTTTTTTTTTCCTCCTATTTTCAGGAAGATAAAAATTCATGGAGAACATGTTCATTTTAATGAGGCCACAGGTTTGCGAGTGGGACTGCTCTGAGACTTTTCTGGCAAGAAATGGTTTGTTTGGTGCAGGTCGTCTTTTCTGCCCCAGACCCCTCACCTGCTATCAGTTCATCAGCCACCGCTGGGTGAAGTGGCTTACCTTTTCTCCTGTCGTGGTTGAGGGCACCCAACAGTTTTTTTTCAGCGGGGCAGCCCGTGTGTTTCATGCAGCAGAAGGACCTGACACGTAGCTCGTGCAGGAGCAGACTGCCCACTGCCTGCTGCAGTTTCCTCCTGGTCAACTGACCCTGCCAGCGCGGGAGCTTCTCCCCTCTAACCAAATGGACGTATCCTAGACCTCTAGTCTCTAAGTGACTTGATTAGAGTTTGCTCAGGAGTCTGTACATGCAAGAAAAAGTGCCTTTTGGATGACTGATCCTGCCCTCAAGACCGAAAAAAAATTCATTTGTTCTTACTTTGAGGAATCTGTTCCCTTCTCCTCCACTTCTGTCTTCTCGAGGATCATTGAGATGTACGGTCTCGATGGTTGTGCAACACAGACACAGTGAGAGTAGCTATCAGCAGAGACGCCTGTCCTTCGCAAGAAGGTTTCCAGGAATTCTAGAGTGGGTACAGTGAAGTAGACCAGTACGATGCAAGGAGCCATGGCACAACGAGACAGAGGAAAGACA
This sequence comes from Buteo buteo, assembly GCF_964188355.1. Taxonomy (NCBI): domain Eukaryota; kingdom Metazoa; phylum Chordata; class Aves; order Accipitriformes; family Accipitridae; genus Buteo; species Buteo buteo. The sequence goes on along the minus strand of NC_134196.1, from coordinate 3,057,103 downwards.
ATTCGGAGACAGCAAGACAAAGGAAAAACAATTCAGAGGAAGACATGGCCCCAAAGGTGAAGAGGAGGCCACACAACCAGTTTTCTTCACGCGAGAAAAGTGTTGCTAAAGAGAACTAAAATCTGTAACTACTTCCATAACAACGTCTATTCTGCACACACAGCTACGGCAAGTGCTCCAGGGATGCTGTGTAGTCGTGACTGGGAGGCTGGGAGGGAGGGTGATCACTCTATTAGAATGTGGCCCACACTGTGAGAAAATAATAATAAATGGATTGCTGCATCTTCAACTCTTAATTTAATTTAATTTAATTGCATTTAATTAATATGATTTTTTAATCAAGAAGCAAAATCTAATGTATGATAATAACTCTGCTCTTCAGGAGAGCCTGTGAAAATCATGCATCTTGTTTGTAGATGGTACCAAAAGCTGTTTAGCCTGGGGGATAGATGCCTTATATTTCAAGGATATTGAGTTCAAACCCTACGTAGTTTGTACTTTCATTAAAATTTCTATTAACTTTTTCCATTGGTATAGGACTTATGATTTAAGTCTTTCTTTTTTTTTCAGAGCAGAAATTGATTTATAAGCTAACTTATTTCTCATGTAAGAAAGGCAAATTAACTGAGAGGCAAAGTAACTGTTCATCAGCTAGTGACTATCTTTATGCCATTTTGGTAGTTTATTTGTTTATTTCCAATATTCACTTTTCTTTCAATGCATAAACTATTCTTTAAAATACTCAGAAAGCTAAGATCCAATTTGGATGTTGCTCTGCTTTTTATCTTCTTTTGCTACAAAGTCCACAGCTGTACGTACGTATAAATATATATATATAACAGGCTTCCATGAGGTGCCCAATACCTAAACTAAAATGTCATGATGCTGAACAAATACCTTCACTTCATGCCCTGGAACAGGATGGACTGTCAGGGAGAATTGTCTGTGATACTTCTTCTGTCTTTTTGCCTTGAACACAGTGAAATGATAAACCTTCAGAATGCTAATAAAGTCTGTAGGACGTGTTCCGCACTTGCTGCATTTGCTGACACCAAACTGTGAATTTTCATTACCATGGGGCAAATGCCAAGTCCACATTTGTGAAGCTCTTTTCTGGCTATGTAGATGAACATCCTGATGGGGACAATTTGGCCTAAAGCACCCACAACGCGCTTTAGACTTCTGTTCCATATGGCCCAGTTGCCTAGAGCTAAAATATCAATATAGAGCTGTAGGATGTCTTGTCCAGATGACAAGGGTGTTATTAACATGTTAGAAGAATAACAATAACTAAGTATTCAGTGCCGAGACAGTTTTTCTCATATACTATGCATAACTTCTTCTTATTATTGATATTTAAAAATGCACCTTTCAGGCTCGGTTCTGATTCCATTTGTCACAGTGCTGTTTTTCAAGGTCTCTTTTTCCTACACTGATGTATTATTCTCCAGTCTGAAAAGTAATTGCGAGTCCTTGAGGCTCATAAGGGATTTGAATCCTTTGCTGACTAAGGATGCGATTTAAATAAATGCTCATCATTAAGCAGGTATGTAGAAGCTGTGTTACACTGGAACCTCAATGTGCTCTAAGTGGAATTTGGTACTATAAAGCACAAAGATATTTTTCCCCAAAGGACCCTTCTTGGAAAGGTTTCACATGAAGAAGAAGAAATAAGTGGGAACAAGTGACTGAACTTTCTGAACTGCTCTTTCATAATCCTCCCTCTGTCCTTTCACTCCTCTCATCTTGAAAAGAAGTGACACGATTACCATTTTATTGCACTGTGAACAAAAAATGGCTAAACTCCTCTCGATTTCGCTGGACGTGGCAGACCAGTGATGTAGATGTAGGTACCTCCAGAGCACCGGTACGTCTGAGGACCTGCACAGCCAGGGTGACCTTCGCTCACTCGTTACCTCTTCAGCTTAGAGTTCCCTTCTCTGGGTAAATGCAGCAATGTTTTGTAGTTTGTGCTGTCTGTTCATATTAAGCATAAACAAGGGTGCTGGGTATTATTATTATTGTTGTTGTTGTTGGTGGTGGTGGTTATTATTATTATTGTTGTTGTTGTTATTGTTCTCCTTGGTGTCAGGCTGTGGGAAGTCCAGAATTCTGGGACCGTAATTTCCCATGTCAGACAGACCAGAGAGCAATGTCCCCTGGTAACTAACAGCCTCTCTCTATCATCTCACTGCACCTTTTCTTTTTCTTTCAGTTACCTGGCTCTAAGATATTTAAATCACCCAAATGTCTCGGCACCAGCCAGCACCGCTGCCCGGCCCTGAGCCGCTGGTTGGAGGCATGGGGCCGTCGGCTGCGAGGGAGCACGGATCTCAGGTGAGGTTTCTGCATTTGGCCACTCGACTGGTGGTGGCGTTTCCAGGGGTAACTGCTGGGCATGCTTCATTTTTGCATTTCTTTTCGTTTCAAGCTGCCCGAGCTAACCTGAAGATCCACAACCAGGAGAAATTTCTGACTGCGCCTGGACTTCGGGGAAGGTAGTGCTGCAATTTCATAGTGGTTTCTTTCAGCTTTTCTTGCCTTCAGTCTTAAAAGCTCTTGGTGATGCTGCTATGACCAATAGCTGAAGAAGACTGGGACAGGCATTGACTATGTGATTTATGTCTGGATCATTAAACCATCTCCTTCCCAGCATTTTAACTGCATCCCAAAGATTCTCTAGGCTAATGGTAACTTGACCCTGCTTTCCTCCCAAAACAAGGTTTCTGTGATGCTGTCTGCATGTTTCTGGGTCTAATGACTTGTGAACCGGTCGGTCGATGTCAATCAGATCTGCCATAGAGGCACCGATCAGAGAACGCATTCACAGACAGATTCACACCTTCCTGCCCACGTGCAGTACAGCCTGACCTGTGATCCTCGCACAAGAACAGGAATTCACGTTTCCTCCCTCCATACAGGTTTGACCTCCAAGCCCAGGTGTTGCCCTGGTGCATGGCACGCTTGCCCCACTGACCATGAAAAGCTTCTGTGTTCCATACTACAGACAGGGGAAAAAAAAATAATCTTAAAATCATTCAAGTTTTATGCAGGAGGAGCAGAAAAAGGGGACCAAGAAGGAGCAGGAGGGGACCAAGATTTCTGGAGTGACTTGTGCTGGAGGGAAGGCTAGTCCTGTGCTAGACTTCAGCAGATCTGTGTAAGTAAGTGAGACGTCCTTGCAGCACACCATGAGCCTCCAAGCAGAAGACACAAATTTGTCGGAAACTCATCTTCCTTAGTTCACAAATACTTGTCTGGAGGAAAAAAAGCACAATGCTGTTTCCTTCCTTCTTTCTTCCGACTCATATGATTTTAACTTCACGCTGTGCTAGCCCTAAGCCTCAGCATGTGCAATATTTTGTTAGAGACTGTAACTGTTTTAGAGGCTGAAAGTCAAAAGCTCTTGAGATTTAACCTCAAGCAATGTTTTCTTAGGAAAGGGGAGACTTTCAAAGGGGTTGAATGAACACTACAATTCGATATTAGAAGTTAAATTTATTGAATTATTATATTCAAAAAATCATTCTGGTAACTTCTATAAGCTTTCTGTTCCCTCAAGGCCTATAAAATAACATTTGGAGTATTAAAATATCTCTTGCTTTATAAATAAGTAAGTGGGAAAACAGTGTATTTAAAAAGCAATGATTCAAAAGATTTCTGAAAGAGGTAATCTATAAAATATGTGGTGTATATAAAAATATATTACTAAAGAATGATGTGTCAGTCTAGAAACTTGGACTGGAAACCAGGGCTTCCTTAGCTGGGGCTTGAGCTGAGAAAAGTAGGGTCAGAAGAAAGACCAAGGTGGGTTGGGGCCACTTCAGGATAAATTAGACTTTGTGCCCAGCTGGAAAGTTGCTAGGCAGCCATTTTCTCTGAGCAAGTTACAAACAACAGATCCCTCTTCTTGAAATACAGAAAGGTCCCAGTTTGATACTGCTGACCAAAAAAAAAAAGTATTTGCATTTTAAGTTGAGCACCCAGAGAAATCCCATGAGCAGAAGCTCATGACAAAGTAAATAGTTGCAGAGGTACTGGGGCATCCTCTGCTCAGCCAGAACATCTGGAGGTCAACAAAGGAATAAAATTCCATTTCATAAAAAGCAAAAAGTAGCTCCACTGGAAGGGCAATACACGGAAAGAGGAGGAATTTAACTTTATGGAGTTGTTTACTGCTATGACCTTGTCTGTGTGACATTAACATTCTTTTAATATCCAGTTTATGTATGTGTCAAAGATGTGTGTGCATATGCACATATGCATGCATGTGTTAATATAAATATATTTTTACAGTCATTTTCAATCATTTTCATACTGCTAGATATGCATAGGTATAAAGACACTATCAATAAATCAAGGAGAAATAGTGCTGATAACAAGCAAGATCACCCCAGGGCAGAAAATGAGAAAAAGTGATGCAATACCTTAAAGACAGAGAATAAACATGGAAAATGATTTAAAATTTCTTTGGGATAAGTGAAGTATGGATGTGATTAAAAGAAAGAAAGAACAAGATAGAAAGAAAAGTGTGGAATGAGTAGGACGTAGTCAAAGCATATAGACTTTATTCAATAGAAGATTTGCCAGCTAAAGTTTGTAATGAAATATAACCAGATTGACAGTGAGGCAAGACAAGGTATGTACCAACATCCAACCCTGATGTGCATCAGTGCCTGTTATGTGCAGGCCACAGACCGATGATCCCTGGCCCTCAGACTTTCTTGACCTTGCTTGCAGATTTTCAGTCCTACTCCTCTCCTTTCAGCACTGCTCCGGGCTCTTCAGGCACATGCAGTGGCTTTAGTTTCAGTCTATTGGCTTGAAGTTATTCTTATTCTTGTTTGGATATGTGGTTAGAAAGACTATATTCTGCTATCTCTTACCATATGTCTCCACCTATTCAAATACAAAAAAACAGTAAAAAAAAGAAAATTATATATATATATATACACACACACACATATGGCAAAAGGAACATAAAAGTTGCAAAGTCCAGCATTGAAAAGTTAGGCAATGTCAGACTGAATTTCTCAGGGCATCCTTAATTTTGCCTCCTGGTGAATATGTATTATCATACAGTTTTAATTACAAGGTTGCATACTATTACTTGTCCCCAGGACACCTGCTTCAGCAGGGCACAGGATGGATGGTGCTCACTTAATGAGCAGATCTTCAATATGTTCTTTTATCCTCATTGCTTGGCGTTTGGCCCCAGGCCTTATTTACTGCACACTGCTCAGGCATGGTTCTAAAGACAGAATTATTCATTTCCTACTCGACTGGTTCTTCTCACTCTATCTGAACATGTTACAAACTTTAATGAATCTTTACAATACCCTAGGAAGAGCAGGGTCAGCTGCCTTTTGTAGGTAGGGACCTGCAACATTTCTACTTCTCCTTGGTTTTAACATTCATTTCATTTGCTTTTTCCTCCCCCCTTTCAAAAGAAACCTTTTTTTTTTCAAGATGGGCTTCTCCCTGCACCTCATTTGCTGAATGTTGTGGCTGAAAATTTCAAAAACCAGCACAATTTAAGGTAGCAACCCCCCACAGAAAAAAAACATCGGTCCCTTTGACAGAGCAATAAGCTCTGCGAAAACACAGCGCTGTCCCCCCAAGACCCAAGAGTGACCCTCTGGGTCGCAGAAGCTGTGCCTCACCTTGCCTGTAGTATTTCTATAGGCGGGAGTTTACGTACACGTGCGCGAGATGTAGGTGACATGCAGACTTCCACATATAGGGGTACGTATAGAAAGTCCTGCGTACAGAGAAACAGGGTGTATATGGAAACAGGGCTGAGCCCCTTCCTCAACTGACCCTTCCCCGGGCTTCAGCGCAGTTTTGCCAAGTCCCTCCAGGTAAGGGAGTCGTGGCTGCTTCCTTAATGAGAGAATCGACAGATTTCTTTACAAAATCTAAACCTCATGAATTATATTTTTTTAAAGCCTGGACTCTTTGCCTGCCTATTACACTCTAAAGCCTTCTGGAGTATGCCTGTTTCTAGTAACACGTGTCGTTTTAAACCACCTTTGTCTAAAAAGAAAAGGAAACTGGGCAGAAAAATTGGATCTTCCCTTTCCTTGCTTAACCTCTTCTTTTTACCGCATAAAAGCAGTAAGTTAAAATAAAGACCTGGTAATATTCTACCCTGGGCCAGTGAAATTCAATATCCAATATCCTTTGGTGGATTTTTTGACTTAAGAAGGTGGCGGTTTGCAGGTGCGTCAGAGAGATTAGCCTCTGTTTAGGAATCGCTGAGAGGAAATGGTCGAAATTATAGCAGAAAGAATCTCTTTGGTGTGCAGCTGGAAGAAGATTAAAACATTGACAAATTACTTAAGCACTGATGTATTTTTTTAATATTCTTTTATAGAAATCAGTGCAGGCCAGTTGGGCAACTTATACAATTTTTTAGCTGAATATGTTTGCTGAAGTTCAGCAGAAAACTCAGCCAAGTTGAGATTAGCTGGAGAATTGCTGGCATGCAAGATGAGAACGTCTGAGCCTCCAGAACCAGGTGACCAGCTTTTTAATAAGTAGGTAGACAGGCATGAGGTTCAAAGCCAACTGCTTTTTGCCATTTTTCCTTTTTTTTTTTTTTTTCTTTTTTCCCCCTTTTGGCTGGTCAGAGCCTTCAGGCACTTTGAATACGTTGATCCATCTTCTCTGCATTCATCATGCCAGTCTGTGAATCTATGCCTTTAAATAGACCATTCTTATTGATGGTTTTCTGAACATCATTCTCTGTGGAAGAATATATTCTTTTTCTGGACTATATGAATCTACCTAGTAGGAGACGAGGACTCATTACATTACGGACCAGTGTCTGTAGCTAAACTTTTTCATTTTTTTGAATGCCCATATCTGATGCTGCAATTTTGAGTATCTCAGAGTTCAGATGTGAATTCAGATGTTCCTAGGTTTTGGGTGAGGGCATATGACTTTTGGAAATCAAAATTTGTTTGAAAGTCATAAAAGCATTCCTGGAGAGAAGACCCCCAAACAGCCCTACCCTCCGTGGCCTTTGTGCAAAGGTTTTGTAGTTACTTTCGTTTGCCGGTGGAGGACCTCTCCTCTTCTCTTTTGGCACTGAGGATACAGTAACATTTTTTTAGCTTTGGCAACTAATGAACACTGTCTTCTGAAATGCCATGAGATCAAGGAGAGAACTTTGGGTGAACTAGATTAATCAGGACTGTGTTGTTTTTCCCTTTTCCGGTTCATGGCATATTCTCATTTAGTTCACAGTTTACAGTGCAAGATAAATGGGCAAAACACAATCACAAGAGACTGAATTTTCTTTCTTCTCTTGCCTTCTATTTGTTGTGTGTACATTCTCTTTCTATCTTTCCTGATCTCAGGCTTAAAGAGAAATTGAGTCTTTCCCAAGGGACCGATGGGAAAAGGAAAATGTGTTCTTAAAAAAAAATGTATATTCAAAGACCTTATTAAAAATTTCTTAGTCTGTAATTACAATTACAAATAATCTGTAGAATATGTGTAATTTGATTTTCAGGTGGTTCAGACTTCCAGTTGGAATAAGAATTTCAGATATGCTCCATTTTCTTCTCTTGTGTCCCATTCCATACAAATCTTTCTTTGACCATCTGCTGAATGACTTTTCAGAATGGCGGCCCAGATTTTTTTTGGCTTTTGTTTTTCCTCTTTTCCTTTTTTTTTCCCCTTGGAATCTTAACAGACTGGTTTTTAAATTATGGGGTATGTAACCTGGTTAGAAAATAACCTCAGTTTGGATAGTAATATAATTTGCACTGATTCTGCACCATTAGATATAATATAGCATATCACTGTGGTAGAGAAAAGGGCTTTTGCTCCATTAGACTTCCTGGCATTTCATTGTCCTTCACCATCAAAGATGTTCACACCCAGTTAGTTCAACTGCCAAGGAAATGGCAAAACAGAGGAATAGTGATTGACAGGAACCTGGAAATAAAAAGGCAACTTCACTGAGCAGGTACTTCACTGCTCTGCTCTTCCTCTGATAAGCCTTAGCAAGTAAGTGCTTCCAACAGCAACAGGTTATTCTAAACATTGATCACCTCCCTCTGCTTCTATCACTGTTTAAATCGTTAATATATTTATCCCAGACTTTGCCACGAGAGTTTCAGCAGACTCCATTTGCAAGGACTCAATCTGTTTGATTGAGTGATTAATACAATTCTGATACCAGGTATGGCTGTTTTTTATTTGAAAGGGGAATACATTAATCTGTCATAGTACTTCTTTTTCACCTGAGCAATGAGAAAAAGGCAGACTCTGAGAAGGAAGGGGAAAAGTTCCTGTCCTAGTACCTCCCCTCTGGGGATGCTCCAAGCAACAAGATTCAAAAGATACTCTGAAAAATCCAGCAAGTTCAACATCAATTATCTTCCTGTGGTGTTTTCCCCATCCTGGTGACTGGTGGCACACAATATGATGCCAGAAAGTCATCAGTCTGGCAGCTGGGGTGTTTTTGTTTTGTTTTGCTTTGCTTTTCTTTTCTAACACTGATCCAGTAAATATTTGCTGGGCCATTTGCACCATCTGCCATGCAAATGTTAGTCCAAGGAAGAATGGCAGACATAGGGGAATATCTATGTTAAAGCGCCATTTAAAGTGGAAATGCTGGTGCCAGTGGCAGGAAACTATGAGAACAAAGAAGCTGAGCAAGAAATACAGAGGAGAAAAGGACACAGCCTCTGCAGCTTTTTCGAGAATCATCTGCTTCCCAGCTCCTCTGACCAAAAGTAGGGACCACACATTTAACATGCTTCTCTTCCCCCAAGACACTATGAACATGGAAATCCAAGGACCTACATGTGAGTGGCTTGGCACTAGGAGAGAACAAACTGGTTTGGCTCAATTAGAAAACAAACTGAGCCTTTGTCCAATATCTGCAACTAAAAATACAAATTTATGTGGCTCAAACCCACTTCGGTTTCTGTCTGTTGCTCTTGTGTGCTCAGGGGTTGCTGTCTGAGTCAGAAGCTGGAGGAGGTGTGATTTACAGCCAAGTAGGGATCATCTCGAGATATGGCAGTGTTGGTACAAACAAAACGCCGTGAGATGCACTGATGTAATGAAATGCCCGTGTTGCCTCAGGCCAAAGAGGAGGACTTGTGATATTCTTATGATAAGTACCTGGGTTTTGGTCGCCTCCTCAATTGTGTGAGTCGGCTCTACATCTAATAGATTAAAAACTCATCATGTTTCTGAACGCTTTTCCTCTTAATGGAACCAGCTTCCTTTTGAGTTTCTTTGAAACCCCCCTGGATCACTTCAGATGAACTCTCAAAGAAAAAAGAGAAGAAAATGCACCTTCCTTTTGTTTGACCTGTGGTACAGAGAAAGGGGAAAAGACCATGATATCGATTTTCAGATGGCGTGTACCTCACCACAGGTCAAGTCAGCTTACAGTAAAACACAAGGATCTGTGTAACACAAAAGGAAACAATAAAAGGTGATTTCCTGGGCATCAGCCACTCACAGCTATTGTTGCTGCAGCCACACAAACCCTTGTGTACTCCTGATGCTTGACCTTCAATCACTGTGACAATGACGTGTGGTTATGAAAGCACCGAATTTCACTTTCTTCCATTGTAACATTCTCCACTGGCATTTATGATAGGAATGATTGCTGTCAGAGAAAATGAGGTGTCAAGATGCTTGGACAAAGCCTCACAGCCATCCGTAGCGTTAGGAAATCACATAAACAAACCAACAATGTCATGACCAGCGTACGTTAATGGAAGAATGATTGTTTCAACAGGGGGAAATAAAAACAACCCTTAAAACAGAAAACGTCTTTCTCCTTTGGCAAAGCGATGAAGTGATTACCAGTGTTGTTGTTCTAATTAGTGACTCCTGCTTATATATTTCCAGCTAATATTTGATGCATTTTTGCAGCCTGGTGGTAGTTCTGGGCATTTTTCTTCACTGTGGTGAAACCAAAAGGATACATCTGTGCAACAAAATGCAAAGTACCAACCTTCTGGCTCAGCTCAAGTCATGGTAAGAGCTCACAGACAAAGGGGACACCGAGCAGCTGTATCTTTTGATGTTTCAATGGAAAGTAAAACCAAAACCAAATGATCCTTCCTATTGGAAGAAAGTATAACAAATCGGAGTTTGGAAAGCCAGGGTTAAATGAGCTCACTCACTTACTTTCATTGTATAAACGATAAAATTATTTTCCATGTGCTTGATTGCATTGGGTAGATATCTCTCATTTTGTATGCGCAAAACAGTGAGAGAGAGTTTGAATTTTTTCTTTCCCATCCATTTTCTCAGTGAATTCACTGACTCTTTCAAATCTGAAAAATACAAATTATACTGTCAGAAGGGAAATCAGGATGGCATTTCTTGCTTCCAGACTTCCTTTGCTGCCATGTAGGTTATGCTTGCATGTGCTGGAATGGGGAGCGTTATACACTGTATCAGTGATGGAGTTGCTGTTGTGGATTTGCAAAGAGACAGTGATGTGAGTGAATCTGAAACTGTCATCTTTTTATTGTTTGGTGAGACAAAAGGTAATTTTTAACTCAGTCCCATGTGTCATTCACATGTGCTCAGCGTTGTCTGCAGCATCATCCATCTGCCACCTTTACCCAACCTGAGGACTGGGAAGCCCATCTCTAGCAAATGGAAAGCATACATTAAAAATAATGAGCGCTGGTTTTGCAGCATTCCAGAGCAATTTTTTTCACTGAGGTATATGTGCAGGCTTATTTATTTCAGTTGAATTTTGTTTCTGTTGTTTGACTTTCATAATAGATATACCAGCTATCAACCATTAATTGATTCGTCATAGAGGTATTGATTAATCTCAGATGTTGACGAAGGTCAGTGCCCAACTGTTTCCAATTTTAATTCCAAATGATGCTTTTTACCATCTTGATTTAGTGGGCTCCCACTATATTCAGTTCGTTGTGTCTTGCTATGAGAGGGATGCGTCCTCCTTTCCTTTCAAGCTGATTGACAGCCACTTCCAGGCAGGAGATAGCAGCTGCCACAAGCTCACATTCTTGTCTTCCTTGTTTGCCCTAAGTGAGATGAAACTATATAAAGGGAGTTTATTCTCTGAGATCACTAAGGCTGAGACTTGGGGCACTGTTCTCTTATGTGCCACAGGACTGCCATAGATAAGCCATACAGTTTTCAGAGACAAAATTTCACATGCTTTTCTGAAAGGGATTTAAAGTTTTGGAAGGATGAAACGTATTTCTGAAAGTACCTGTGTAATGACCAGATCTAGGAAGATGACTTTCATAAAGGGCATATTGTTACATTACAATTTGTAGGGTCGTTGCTACTGGGACACTATAGATGGATGCAGTGCTTTAAGGGGCCTGCATAGTTTAGTGGCTCATATACATTGTATTTCTCAGAGCAATTGCCTGTTGCCTGTGGGAGAGGAGAAACTTACTCTATTAAGCAATAAATATAATGTGTAATTGTGTTTAAATGCAAACTCATATTTTTATGTTATTTTTCTTTTTTAAGGGCACACCCTGAAGGTAATAATTAATTATAAAGAATGGCTGGACATCCAGAGTGACTTTATGAAATTCTAAAGCACCCCTTGACATACAAAATCTGTTGGTTTGCGGTGCCGGCACATGCTTGGTTTTCGTTTTCCTCACTTTTTTCTGGATATTTAAGTTGGGCACGAACTGAACAACACTTGATATCTCTTGCAGGTGCACACAAGGTGCCAGAGCATCAGAGCATTTAACCTTGTCAAAGTGAGATCTATGGCAGGAAAGACGGCACTGCGAGGATCAGGTAGGGTGTTTGGCATTCGTTCGGTGCCTCTGCCACTTCTGCACGCTCGTTTTCCCTTTCAGGCAGATGGACCTCACCACAGCTTCGTTTAGGCCAGACTCCAACGTTTATATTCTCCAGGCAGATTCTCACTCTCTGCAGTCCTCACCTTGGGGCTTGAGAAAGGTCAGTCACACTACCCTTATTAAAAATGGGAGCAGCTGGGGATGCGGCAAGGTTTCCCCTGTTCCAGGAGCGCACGCTGCCCGTCAGCATCGTGGAGTTTCCAGTGGTGTCCACGCTCGTCTTCGCCGGTCGGGCGATGTGACAAAGTAATCTCTTGCCGACAGCGCAGACCTTTGGCTCGGTGCCGATCTCGGACTTTTCTGAGCGCTGTGCTGTCAACTTCGAAGGCAGAAGGAGAAAATTGCAAAACTTCTGGCTCCGTTCCCCGGAGGGGAAACTCAGGGACTGGGGTTGACGTGCCGGAACCTGATGGGGCTTTCTAGACGGCACGCTAACGCGAAGGAAGAGGTAATTAGTATTAAGCCTTCAGGAAGTACATTAACTGAGTTAGGTTAAACAGTAGTATTTCTCAGACTATTTTGTTTCCTGATACCAATCAAGAATAATTAATCTGTATATAAATATTATAATTATGTAGGACGATAAGGATACATGAATTGCACCTAGCTGAAAAAAAAAAATTCTGAAATATTTCTTGAGAAGTAGGTCCCTTTTCTAGTGGTTGGGGTTTTTTGGGCTTGAAAATCAATTTTCATTCATGTCTGAGAAGGTGGGGGAAGGTGACTGAAACAATTTTTGACATTTTTTCTTTTATTCAATATTTTTGCCTTGATTGAATCTAGCCAGTGAGCAAGCCACAGGTGACTCAGGGCTGACTGTATGGCAAGGATGCTGTTGCTGGGAGGAAGGGCTTCTGAAGCAGAGGAACAGGAGTCTCATGTAAGTACAACTACTCACATCCTGGTGTCTTTGAAGCTCTGGGCTTCAGTCCGCTACATATTGCAACCTGCGAGGCAGATCATTTAGCAACTGATGGAATTCATTAGAGTAGAACAATGATGACATTTGTATTGGCAGCTGTCTAGCAGCAAATATTTTAGTTTCATGCTAAGCTTGATCAAGCCAAACAGGAATTGATTATAAACCCAAGTCAATATTTTGCTGGCAAAAGTAAAATATTCAGTGAGAAAAAAGTGGCCACTTTTCAGAGAAACTTATTGTAATGTATTATTAATGCAAAGATGATCAGATAAAAACTGGAACTTGGCAAGCTGTCAAAAACTCGGAGTGAATAAAAAATTTATAAAACACTATTGAGTTATAACAATCCTATTATAGATCCCAGCAATCATTTTTGCTGAAGCACGCTCCTTAGATTATTTTACTGTTGAGACATTAGGATACAAGGATTTAAAGCTTTGAAGCTTCTCTCTCATTCACTCTCTTTTCTTTTGGAATAGCATAAAATTAAAAATGAAATTTACACAGTAAATTATTTAGCTTCAGTTCACATTTGGATTGAATAAGAACAATAGAGTTTAAAATAATGGCAGTATTTTTCCTTTATGGATTGTATTTTGCTGACTTACATGAAAAATTACCACTATTACATTCAAGCAGAATGAATTGCTTTATGAAATCCGTAAACTTAATTTGTGCATGCACTCAACCACTAGCTGCAGACATGATGCTTTCAGGAAAAAAAAAAATAACCCTGGTGAAATGCTTCTCCATCTATAGATTTTCTCTGCTTGCGAATGTTTTAAATTTTTATTACCTGTGTCATTCTTATATATGAGGTCCATTCTTCCCAAATGCAGGGCAGTGACATTAGGTGGATACATTCTGAAATGGGCACCTATAACCGTCCATATCTCTGAGTGTCTGTCCCTTTTTGCACAGGGATTTCTAAAGTGCCTGTATCACTCTTGTATTTAAGCTTCATTTTTCTTGCAGATAGCTTAAAGCAAGGGATGTCTTGAAATATCGGTTCTTCTGCTAGATTTCAGCTTTGTCTGTCTCACTTAGGACTGAGCGATTTTTATTCCCTAAAAGTAAGGCCAGCCCTGAAGGTTTGCTAGTTGAAAGCAATGTAGTTCTGAAATAAGGATAAAACTTCACTTTCTTTCTTAACGCAGGTGTCTCAGAGCAGAACACGAGCTTACCAGGTCCTGCCAGCCCTAGATACCGCAACGCAACTGCCGTGAATGCCTACAAGGGGGAAGGTGTTACCCGGACCCGTTTTTTGTCAGATGGCCAGCTCTTTCAGCTTGTATACATATATTAATTTATCTAAGTGATAAGGTAGCTGCTCTGCAATAATTGACTCTCAGCACAGGGAGTAAGGTGTTCCGAAGGGACCTGGAGGCAGTTCTCCCACGGCTAAGGCACGCCGTCATGGGAGAGCGCAGGCAGACGTCAAGCTTTGTCTGCGGGGTGCAACGCCGTTCCCGTACAAAATGCAGGGATGCGCTGGCGCGATGCTGACACCGAGACCGTGTCCCGGCTCCCGCAGCAGCTGGCTAGCCACCCTAAGCACCCTGCTAGCCACGGGCTCCCAGCGTCCCGCTCTGGGCTGATGCAGACCCTGCAGCTCAGAGTGCGAGCAGAGCCCACCAGCATTTGCCTGCCCCGCATGGTGCTGAGCATCTTGCGTTCTCATTTGAGGAACGTGGGGGAAATGAAGACTCTCTGTAGGTATTTGAATAATTGATAATCTTAGAATGAGAATAGATTAAGCTTTTCTTCACTTAGCAGCTCCCCTAAAGTCTGAACGCCAGAGCACCTTTCGTCTGCTCACAGACGTAATGTAATGAAACCACATTTGATACCATGACCCATGAATTGTTATTTTTAACTTGACATTTCTTTCACGTCACTGCAGATGTTCTGAGGAACGGGAAATAAATGAAATTACTGGGTTCTTTTGAACTAACAGTCTATTGTCAGGTTTATCATGTTACAGTGGTAACAGCAATTGCCTTAAGTGATTTTTAATGGATAACAGTACACATCAAGTTATGATCTTGTCAGATGTGAAAACTAACCAGGGTTAAGTTTCATCAATATTTGAATAGGAAGCTAAAGAAAATCCTGAGGGCTAAAGAAAGCTGGGAGAACAAGAGGTTATTAGGAAAAGAAAATAACAACAGGAAAACTTAGTACAGTTAATTAAAATTAATTGACCATCCTGTTTTCAAAAAAATTAATGATTGCAGCTGTTTATGCAAAATACGGGTGATTACTTTGTAATTAAGAAGAACAGAAATTTGATAAGCACAGTCACAATTACTTCATTTACATATATATATGTGTGTGTTTGTATATACATACATATATATATAGCTCGGCTTCCTATTCTCCAGTCTGACATCTGCCAGTCGAAGGTGTCACACTGCAATTCTAAGTACAGACATCGTGAAGAGCCACGTTCTGCTGTACTGACATTGTATAGGATCTAATATGTAACCAGTAGCTTAGGATCCGTAATACAAACTTTCATTGTGATACAGTCCGAAAAGCCAGTTGGTTCCTGGATCCCATTATGCTAGACCCTGACAAGCATAAAAAAAGAAACTATCCCTAGGTTTTCCAGTCAGATAGAGGCAAAGGGGCTGGAGATAGACCGTACAAACAAAGAAACAAGAAGAAGAGTTAACTTCTGCTCATTTACATGAATTACAATTTTGCTCATTTTTAACTAGGGTGCATAAGGGCAAGAGCTTAAGGGCAGCCACAAGGGAGAAGAGAAATAGTCCTACTGCATGACATTCAGTTTAAGGCTCCTAAATTTAGCTGGCTACATGTGTCTTTTCATCTGCTCTGCATGTCTAAGCTCCCACTGTGTTCAGTGGAGATTTAGCTGAGACAGGGGGATCAAAAGAGCCATTCAGCTCACATACCTGGTGGTTCGTCAGCCAGATTGCTCCCAGAGACGGTGTTGTGGGCATGGAGAGGAACCTGCTCCTGCGCTAGAAGGGACTTATTCTTCCAGTAAACCATTATACTGACTATGGTAATCATCTTCCTACCTGAAAGCATTGCTTTGTAGCATTCAAAATGCCCTTAATTTATCTTAATTCTTCGTTGAGGCAATATCTCTATGAGGCTGCAGTGTCACAGATGTTTCCTCTCACCCTATGAGATGAACAAGATCCAGCTCAGCCATACAAATCTTCCCCAACCCTTCCATAGCACAGGTGAGAATTTCTGGTTTGGATGTAACTGTTCATTTTTATTTATTTGACCTTTATTTTGTCTTATTTGGACTGCTCACTTGAATGACGCTCCACACATGTAAACTTAAACAGGCTTTTTGTATTTGGGCTTTTCAAAACCACTTTTGCTCTCAGCATCTGAACTCAGCACCCATGCAGAGCGAGTGAGTGGGAAACAATCTCCTGGAGTAATTTTAAGAGCCTTTCTGTAAATGATGTTGTACCAGTTACCTAACGGTGCACGAAAGCGACATAAAACTGGAGATGCTCTTACCAATGTTTCTGTGTAATCACAGCATTAGGACGTCAGGTCTTTGGGCTGGAACTTTTTGAGTGGCATCGTATAGTTCAAGTATCACTTGATGCTCAGTCCTGAGTCATGTCCCTTCTGCAGAGTAAATGCATTAAAGTCACGGTGGGATTGTAGCTGGTGGTTTTCTCAGATGCTGTTTCATGAATCAGATTTTTATCCGGGGAGAAGAGTAGTTGCACGGACAGAGCTGTCCTCTAACATCTGAGGTTAATCTTGGTTCTCTCCATTTTCTACCTGTATTGCAGATAAAGTGAGTTGTTCCACAAGTACTGTTTCCACACGGGGAAGCCACCAGCCACGTCATTAATCACCGAGTTACCTAGAACTGTGTTTGCAGTTTCTTGAATTCTCGTGCTGGGCTTGCTGCCTCCTTTCCCCCTCTGCTCCCTTCTGTCCTATTTGGCTGTTATCTGCAGCTCTGGGCTGTAGAAGGGACATGCCATGGGACTTAGGAGCAGAGTTTTCAGCTTATTAGCATCTCAGCCAGCAAAGCATCTGATTCCATAAGGGCCTGTCAGTAAACCTAAAGGAAGGTCTTGTCTGCATTAGGATCTGTTTGGCTATTTGTAAGTGTTGGCCAGCCCATTAAATGATCAGTAGTAAGAACTACCAGCCGCATTTGAAGCCCCAGTACTTTGCGAATCTTCAAAATTCCTCCAACGTGTATGGTGACCCATTATCTCAAATGAGCTCATTGCAAATACAGTGTTTGGTGACTATTACCTCGGTGTGATTCACTAGAGTGCTGGCTAATGTGTTGCTTACTTCTGTTAGTTTCAAAAGAACAACTGTAATAATCAATTATCAGCGGGCGGTGGTTTCCTCCATGTTCAAATGCATCAATTGCCAGTTGCTGCCAAGCTCGGCTGGGTGCATCACAAATTGTCATAGCCTCCCGGTGCTTCTGTCTCTGGTACTTTGCACAGTGGCAATGATTTCTGACCATTTTTACTGTCTCTGCGTTCATGTTGGCCCAATAAAGTCTGCTTGTTGCCCAGTCTTTTGCATAACGCCATCTGAGGTGTCCTCATGAATCTTTTCCAGACTCTCTTGGTGCATTTTAATTGGAGTCTCTGTTTTCCCCTCTTTCTGCACTTGCTCATTCTCTCAGTCACCTCTGGGTTTTTTCCATTCCAAAAGTCTCCGGTAGTCAAGGGAACTAGTTTCTGTGCAGCCCAGTCTGAGCTTATTATTTCTTTTAAAGGACTCATTGCATTGTCACTCTCAGTTTCTCTCTGTTTTTCAACTCGCATGTTTTGCAGATCTAGTAACCATTACAGCAGCGTGTGTGCTTCTTCTTCCAAATACTTTTCTTTGGCTTTTTGTTTCGTTTTGTTCTGTTCTGCATTTTGTCCTTCTTTGAAATGACTCAGTTTTCTATTTCGCATTTGAGAAATACTTTCATAACTCTAGCACTGAGCATGGAAATCACTGTGGCACAAAAGACAAAGCTTTGTCAAGAATGTCCCTGTAGTCACATTAAATAATATAAGAGCATCCAGACTGGGTTGAGCAAAGGTCTATCCAGTCCAGTATCTTACCCCCGGCAATGGCTGACAGCAGATGCTGAAGAATGAGTTTGAAAAGCTGTTGGCCATCTATGAAAATACTGAAATATTCTCCAAGTGTCCTACAAGTTGCAGGTCAGTGGCTTCCTAAACTAACATACGGGGGGGGGGGGGATTCTTTTTTTATTTATTTATTTTGCATTTAATTACCCTCGCACAATTCTTCTTCTCTTAATTGAATCACAGAATCATAGACTGGCTTGGGTTGGAAAGGACTTTAAAGATCATCTAGTTCCAACCGCCCTGCCATGGGCAGGGACATTGGACTGGTTGCTTTTCAAATCTGTGTAAACTTCTATGTAAATCCGCAACAATCTGAAGCAAAAAGTTCTGCAGCTGAAGTATAAGCTGTCTGAAGAACAGCTTGCTTGCTTTTTTTTTTTTTTTTTGTGAACCTACCACCTCCGAGTACCAATAGATGCTTTCTTGTTCTTGTACAGGAATAGATGGCAAATAGTTCTTTCCTGGCTGTTCTCTCCCTGCCCTTCACAATTTCATAATCTTCTATTATATGCCTCCCTCAGTCACTGCCTTTTCAAAGCATAATGCTGTTTTCTGTTCTGTTCTGTGTTCTTTTCCTGATAATTCTTTAGGTTGGCTTTTTATTTTTTTTTAACCAGAACTCCACACCTTGCTGACATTTTCAAGGAATTTTCTACTTATCCATTAGAAGCCTAGGATCTTGGTCCTGAATGGTAATATCAGATAAAATTACACAGTTATATATCAGAAGTTCTTCCTCATTTTCCTCGTTGTGCATTTCTCTACATTGAGTTCTGATGTCCAGTCATTCAGCTTTAAGAGGTCCTTATACAGTTTTCCACTGTTGGTCTTCAACTTTCCTACCCTGAATAACCCAGTATTCTCAGTAAAGTTTGTCACCTCACCGCCCACCCTCTGTTTCACAGCATTTAAGAATATGTTAAACAGCGTGAGTCCCAGCACAGTCCCTGTGGGACTCCATTGGTGACCTCCCTCCACTGTGAAAATTGGCCATTTACTCTTACCCTTTCTTCCAATTGTTTAATCAATTATTTATTCATGCAATGACCTTCCTTTTTATCCCATGCCTGTTTAGTTACTTTAGGAGCCTTTGTAGAAGGACCTTGCTGAATATCTTTTGGAAATCCGTGTAGACTATCAGCCAGATCTCTTTTATCCACATGACTGAAATAAGCAGTTTTTAAAGTGTGAATAATCTGACCTATTTCCAGTCACCTACATCAGGATGAAATGAAGTTACCCCTGGAGTGCTTATTCACTCCATTGACTTGAGAGGGAATCTAGACACACAGCCAGTGGCTTCAGTGAGCTTTCCACTAGACAGCACAGGTATCCCTGCCTTTCTCTATAAAATGTATAAGGAGATATATCTACCACTTTCTGGCCCACAGATCATTTATCCATTGCTGTCCCACAGAGTCAGCTCTTCTCTCCAAGTCCAGTTTTCTGAAATAGCTCTTGCTCCAGAGTCCCTCCATTTGTTCTCCTGTTCCACTTGGTACCCAAATTTTGCCATTTTTCTGATGTTGTGCCTTGCTTTGCTTTGAGTGCTCACCAAAATGCAGAATTCCAAGCAGGACAGGGAAAACTAGTAGAGAAATTTTAATAGAGCTTTTAAAGACTGACTCCACTCAGCTCAGCTCCATACACCTGGACACAGAAGCAGCAGCAGGATCCCAAGACACTTCTTCATGCCCTCGAGGGCTCCAATCTGGCAACTTGTCACATAACGCTGTCTGAACACACGCACTTTCCATTATTTAATATGTTTGTTTTCAAAACTGTGAGGCTTGGTTTTGAACTGTTTTCTTGGTTCCTCTAGCTTGCCTTTTTTTTGCATAGACTGTCTAATTTTCTTTCAGAATGACCCTTTTCCATGAATGAAAAGGTACAAATTTGCATGTTCAATATCTAGCTTAAATATTTCATCTGCTCATATAAATTGAGAGAAGTATTGATATATCTGTCAGACATTCTTATTGTAACAGAGAAATAACCATTCATTCAATTCATTATATTACTATAACAACTATTACTATTTGACCTTGCAAATATGTTTCTGTAGATGCTTGTCGTTCGAGAGTTTCGTTATTCAAAGATTTCAAACGGTTGTTAGAATTAACCCCATCAGTTTTCCTTTATGTTAATGATATTAATTATTAGAACTTGGATAGCTATGCTTCTCTGTCTGTATCATCTTAGCATGCCAATTCAGGTTTATGTAACAGTTTGGTTGGCTGCATTTCCACTGATAAAGAATTTGTGTAGAACAGTTTCTTGGTCCTTCTGGTCCACTGTCTTTTGTGTTTTCAGTTTCCTAACAGTGCCTGCTTATTTATTTTCTTTTCCTTAATCTGCCGAGTTTATTATTTAATATGATTAATTCTGAAGTAGTTTCTTCCATATCTCAGATCATATAGTAGTACCTATTTCAAAAGCTTGCTGGCAGTTTGTGATTAGGTAATTTTAGTCTGAATGAGCTTAAAGTCTTAGATGTTATTCTGCGGCAATAACTACAGCTGTCTTTCTTCATTTAGACTAAATGCCTATAATTCTATAGCTAATTAAATTAAATCTTTGAATGCCCTATCTCTAGACTTAAATATCAGACTGCTTTAGAAATATGAATATTTTAGGGGGTTAAAATTAGACGATTTATAGTAATGTATCTGGGGATTTTATTATGCCTCCTTTGAAATACGTAACATTATTTAATTCCAGATTAATATGTTTAGCAGCAAGTCCCTCAGTATTTCTGACTCGTTCTTCACAAGCCCTTCTCCCAACATCTGGCTACTGTTGCTCTTGCCCGTGCTCCCAGACCAGGCGCATCAGGTGTCACTTACTTTTGGCCTCGGCTACACACTCTTTCATGGTGGTATTTCTTCCTCACCCGTTTGCGTTATAGTGCTGAGGCATCTCTCCTGCTTTTGAGCCTCGGGAACGGCTGTGGAGCCCAGGTCTTCTACCGAGGTGTGCCTGACATGGGGAGGTCCCTGCAGGAATAGACATCAGTGCGGAGCTCCAGCCTCCATCGGGGCTTTCCTTGTCAAGGTCACCCCTGGCTTCCCCTGGGGTACCCGTCACTTTTTACCATGGGCGCTCCCACACCACGGGTCATGGTGCTCGGTCCCACCACATCACCCCAGCCCCTCAGAAGGTGGTTTCCCAGAGCAGCAACAGCCCCCACCAAGGGTAGGGCCACATCGGGATGGATGTGTCCAAACACATCTCGTCACATCCCATTTTCTGTTTGTTTGACGGAGTAGGCAAAGGCTGGAGGATGTAGAGGCTCATCGCTGCCAGGTGTGTCATGGGGGACGCAGAGTCATGGAGAAATGGACTTAATTCCCCACGGTTGCACGGGAAACATGTGGCAGGGTGGGGAATTAAACCCAGACCTCCCAGCTGCCCAACAGTGCCTTAACTCCAAGACTGAATGTCTCCACTGTGATGATGAGCTGTTTTTCAGATGAGTTGCAAAGCAGTCAGCTTGCTCCTCTGCAGCCCTTAAAGATCTCAAGATTGCTTTTCATGAGCTTCCAGTAGCATTACTTAGCTGAGTGTCCTGGCTGCAGTCCAGCCTGGTTTACTGCAGACTGCATCTCTAGACCTCCATCATTTCAGACTTCCATCATTTCCAACACAAACCATCTTAACAAATCACTCAGCACCACTGATGCTGCTAAAAAGTTCCTTAGGGTTGCTCCGTAGCCACTGTAAAGCCATGAAGTGAAGCAATCCTTTTATGTAAATGCTGTATGCCACGTACAGTCAGTCTGTCTGTCTGCACTTCCAGTGCTTGGAATTTTTCATTGTCTTTACAACTGTTATTGTTATCATGTACATTCATATATGATCTCATGGACCAAGGAGCTCTGTGAAATGGCCGTCTTTTGGCCTGAACTTGGAACTGATTGTATACGCAGAAGTCAAGGTCGTGTTTCAATAACAGCTTTTTTTGGACACTCTGGATACAGACAGAAAGGGATGAATAATTGTGGTGGCTCTTCAGACTCTTAGGCAGCGTCCTAAGAAATTTCTGAGCACTTCTTGAGAATTTTCTCTTCATTTTCATATTAAAACACCCATAGGGTCTGAATTAATCTGCTTCCTTTTCTGCTGGATGATCCTCTCCAGACAAGCAAAGCCAAGTCCAGTGAAGTTCTGTATGTGTGATCCCGGCGTGTTCAGATCCAGTAGATCTGTTGTGTAGTTTCCTAGGTTTGACTGGCCTGCCTAATCCCAAGGTGAAGTCCCACACAGTCAATGATTTTCACTTTTCCCTTCTTTGCTAATGGGGTAAGGCTGGGTATTCAAGATTTCACCTTCATAGGGAGATAGTCAGGGAATAAGTCCCAACACAGGGTACAGCCTCCCTGGCTGTAACCCGCACCAGGCACACCTTAGGCCAGCATTTACCAGTTGCTTGCAACATGTATGCTAACCCCAGAACATGTTATAAGCTTTGCATTTTTTGGTAGTTTTATTAGTTTTTAAAATATGTCACGCTAATTTTATGAAAGTATTGCATTGACTCCATCTGACAGTTTTACATAGTCTGCTCTTAAGCACCAGCAAGATATTCATCAGCTTTCTTGAGAATTTTTGCCCATTTTCCATGCAGAGACTTTTGCCTCCCAGTGCTTAAAATAGTGTCCAGGTTCAGCCTGAGTTTCTTCCATGGATTTTTCCACTGTTCTATTTTTATGTATTCATTTCAAAGCCAGTAGAGTCCTTTTTCAGATACATAGAGAAGGCAAAAAATTCTCCAAGCACAAGACCATCAGTAGACTTCAGTTACTTGCCTTCTTTCCAGCTAAGTATATATGGTATGTCAGCACTGGGTTTGGATGTAAAGCCCTGTGTATGTTGAGCTGGTTTAGATTATCTGATTTTATTCCCCTCATTCCTTCAGAGTCTAATCCATTATTCCAATGCTGTATGATATAACTGGAATAGCGTGTAAGACTTGATTGGAATATTAATTGTCCCTGAGAGTTATTTCTTTTCTGGGACACATATTTTGAAACTTTACTGCATAAGAAGTGGTTAGTAATTTTTTCTTATTATCCTATTCCAATTGTATTTCTTATATTAGTTAGAAGTGTGAGTTAATACTTGAGACCTCTCAATAGGTCTTTTCACTTCCTAGAACCCCGACAAAGGTGCCATGGCATTGTCAGCCTGCCTTTTTGTTATACATCCTCAAAAAGTTTGCTAAAGATATCCATTCCTGTTAAATGAAATCCAACATTTGTTATATATACTCACAGAAATGTGCTCTAGAAATTGCAAAATATAACCAACTTGAGAAAATGAAATCAATCACTACCTCATCCACTAGATTATCAGAGCTTGAGTTAAAAAAAAAAAAAAAGTTGCTAAAAAGAAAGGCCCAGAAAACCAAAATGTAAATTCCCCTTGTCACGTTCCTGTATTATTGGCAGATGCCCCAGGCAACTCTGCTTTCTCTGTCTCGGAAAGTGGAAACTATTACCCCAGAGCACGGTGTCTGAAGAGATCTCGGAGCTCAGAGGAACTCGAGGGCAGCAGACTGGGTTAACAGGGATGAGGGATGATGAGGGCAAAGATTTCCAAATCCCACCACCTGCAGTTCTCTTTTATTGGAAACCTGAATCCTTGGGTGCGTGTTTCGGTTTCAATACTTTCTCCCCGTGGCCAAAGGGGGTATGGAGCTGGTCAGGGCTGTCGACACAACCGGCTCCGTCTGTCCTTTTGTGCTGTCCGTCCGTCCTCCCGGCAGAACGAGCTAGGGACAAGCGTCGCCAACTAACGGCAGCAATTTTTCTCTTAACACCGCGTTTCTTCCAGCCGCTCTTTATGCTCCGTCCTTCCAGAGAATATGGGTCTGCTTGCTTCAATCCATCTGCAGTAATTTGCGATGACACCAGATACCGGGGGGGGGGGGGAGCAAGCGTGACCCCACCGCAGGACTCTGGCTCCTGCCTAGCAACAGCATCCACCGGCGCGCTGGTGGTACGCTCTTCCTCCCCGCGCTGGAAGAACAAATGCTAATATTCTTCGCATGTGACTCCAGAAACTGAATAATAGGAGCTGACCTGACCAGAAATGCCAGGATCACAAAGTCTCAGGAGTTTAGTCGCTAGCATAATGCATCATTATGCTGGTGAACCAAACTCCTTGCTTGCTGTTTGCAGCCACATTAAATATAAATAAGAGAACTAAACAAACCACTGAAAAATAGTCTAATTAAATTGTGCAGTGAGATAGGCCCATGGCTTTTAGTGCTTTTAATTCCCCATGAAAAAAAAAAAAGTATTCTCTTTCCTTCTTTTTCATGACATTTGTTCCCACACAGAAAGGCTAAAAGCAGCTGGCGCTGGCTCGTCGCTAATAAAGGACTTTCTCCTGCGAACTTGCCTGTGAACGACTTTGCAGGGTTAAGCAAAGCATCTGCAGGACCAAACCAAGACTTAGATCAACAGCGAACATGATCAAACTGCATTTGTGTGGCCGCTGATCTCCTCTGCAGAATAACCCCCGTGCCTGGCAGGGCCCTTTGCTCTCTGGTCTGAAGAAGGAGGGGAGCCTGGGGCACGGCACGGCACGGCACGGCACGGCACGGCACGCTGCCACCGTGCCAGGTCCTCTTCTCTGCCCAGGCTGAAGACCATGCTCATCTGCAAACACGTCCTTTGGGAGTCGGCGTTACTACTCACGGGCTGAAAGATAAGCAGGTGCGTAAATGCTGTGTAAGCCAAGGTCTAACGGGGAGTACTTGTATCTCCCCCGTGCGAAGCGTGTCCTACACAAGTTTTACAAAAGTTTGAAGTGCCAGGCTCCATAAGTAGCAGTTACAGCCTTTTCGTTTTCAGGGCTCCTTCTCACTTGAAGGATTCGTAAAAACAACTTTCTTCAGCTCTAGCTGTCTGCACTTCTCCCTAAAGGAGAAGTATCTATTAAACTTTTTATGATATGTAAACAAGTACATTTCCTTTAAAAATGACAGTGTTTTCACAAACAGTGCCCCAGTCCCTGGATTTAGCTCCAGAGAGGTATTTCATGGAAAATACCTTCCAGTCACTCTGCTTCTGATTACAATAGCAGATCTGAAAAATGGCCACTTGCCACATAGTCCTCCAAGCACTCATAATATCCCCCTTTTCCCAAATCAAACGCATTTGAATTTCTTTGCCTCATAGAATCCAGCAGCTTTTTTGGGTGAGGAAAAACACGTATTCTGGAAAATGAGAGGCTGAATATTTCCCTCTGGATTCGGGTTGATAAATATTAAAGAATGGCAGCAGTTCTGATTCGCAGAGAAGAAAAAAGACACTACTCCAATCTCCTGAGCCATATTGGAAAGCTTATTTTATTTAGCAAAGAGAGTGATGAAAATTGCACTGGAGACGTCAACACTTTGGTAGCCCCGAAGCATTTTGGCACTCTCCGATTACATGAACTGAATCGAGAGAGGCTGCCCCAGTGCTGTGCTCGCTGCCTGTCCTAACAGGTGTATCAGGGAATGTTTGCCAAAAAGGCGGAGAACGGTGCATTTCTGATGAGCCAGTGGATGCCATGTAGCCAGAGAAGTAGCTCAATGATAATAATATGTCAAAACACAAGCAAAACATAACCTTCTGTGAATCTCTGAGTGCTTTTTTTTTTGCTTGCAGTCTGTAGCCTCTTGAAAATATTAGGATTAGGCAACGTATTTTAAATCACTTCAACAGCCATTTTTAGAAAAGAACATGCTGTCTGGGCTCTACAACTCACCAATCACGTAAGATGAAATAGGCCACAAACACCCAAACCTAACCCCTCTTTTGGTCCTTAATCAAAACGTGTAACATTTCGAAATTCTCTAGCAACAGCTTTTCTAAAAATAGGCATTTAGGCTATCAGTGCAGAGTATTCTTCTAACCTTTTCAAAAGTGTTTGCAAATGACAAAATTGTTCCTATTGTAATTAATGGCATTATGTTAAGGAATATTGGGGAAACACACCTAAAGGCTCTGACAATAATTTTGTTCCTAGTATATTCCCCTGGTTTGCCTTTGAACTCTGTTATTCCTTGCCTTGCAGCTGTGTTTAATGAGTGGTGAGATTATTCAAATGAGCCCACAGCAGAACATTGTTTTCTTAGTTCCTAGATCTTGAGAAGACATCTCCTGCCACAGTCAGTAGGTAAAACCTGATTCACAACCTTAGCATCGAATTCAATTTTATGCTTAAGGGTTTGTAAGTACCTCCATACCCTATAAATATAATTGTGCTCGGTTGTGATGGAGCTGATCTCTACTTACAGCAGCTGCCAATGAGCCGGCAATAAAACAAAGGGAGAAACAGCTCAGCCTGTCACCGATGAGTGAGAAGCCAAATGTGACTGTGCTTATGCCGTGGCATACAGGCTTCTGCGAGTGGATTGCAAAGAGAGCTTACAGGACACTCAGATGCAGCAGATTTGTGTATGGGAGCTTGTTGCCATCTGTTATTTCCCATTCTTAACCACTGGGTTTAGTTCCTGGGAGAGAAAAGGGAGACAGAAAGAAATTTAATTCCTTACGAAGATATATTGCATGAGAGACGTTTTCCAGCATGGAAAAAAAAATTAATAAGGTCCAATTTAAAACTGATAAATAGTCAATTCAGTATGGTAGGATTAAGGATTTTTCCTAAGGAATTTACCAAGAGATAAGCATCTCATGAATAAATAAATTCAGCTGCAGCACACTAATGTATTTATTGATTCACAAGCCATTTGTTTGAGAGTTTGCCCCTGAGGAGCAGAAGGTACCCTATTATTATTGATAATATAAGAGTTACAGTTATATTCAGAAACGACAAACTGCATTTAAATGATGTCTTGGGGTTAGAACAAGAACCCACCAAAGCCAGGAAATTCAAAGTTAAGTGTGACACTATGTCAGAATGCATGGTGTCAGGAAAAATGACAGTTGTGTCTTCGCATATCTTGGCTTCTGTGGTTTATATCTCAATTTTAATGGCACAGAAGTGATATCATTTCCCTCTAAATTCATTTTTGTTTTACTTTATCATAAATAAAACAGAACAGGGCAGGACTGTGCATATGGAAGGAGGCCACAACAGCTCTCCTGAGGTAATATCTGCCCGTGATAGAAATGACTCTTTACCACTTGTCTGAAGACCTACTTTCCAAATTGCTTATTATTTATTAGTTGCATGTTTGCCTGGTTAAACAATTTATTGATAGCTTTTGCAGGCAGGTATAAGGACAAAATACCTGGCCAAGAAGCTTACAGAGAGGATAGGCGACAGAAAAACAAGGCTTGTAGGGAGGTTAGAGAAATCACAGGAGCGCGGCTCTGAGCGGTGCTGGGACTTAGAGCTTTTTCAGACAGAAAGATTTTTATTTTTTTTTCTTTTTTTCCAGCTGTCCCTTTTGCTAACATCTTCTGGGGGAAAACTTCTTGAAGACGACATCCACCGTGCTGGAGACTCAAATGTCACGTCTGCGCTCTGCCTTGAACAGCGGCTGCTGGTGCCCCTACATCCAGTTGGGTGCTGTGCAGTCAGGGGGGCTGAGCTGGTTCGTGCTGCCCGTCCCCCCCGAGGAACACAGCCCCCTCTTGGGGGGTCTCAGGGGACATCTTGCAAGAGACCTTTGATCTTTTCATAATCCACATCCTTGAAGGAACAGAAGGATCTCCTGCCTGTGTACTAGCTAGCTGCGCTGTGCGCGTAATTTCCTCGCGGGTGGAAAAAGGTTTAGCTAAAACTACGCTTTCCTAGGTAGGGGAAAACCCACGTTTGTCTTTACCGTGCCCTGGTAGGCAATTCATGAAGCTTAAACTATAATTGGTCGGAATAAGCTATGCTCCTAATCCTCTTTCTTTGTGCAGCTCCCAGGGGTCTCCCAGGTTACAGAAACTTTTACCCTTCTGTATTTCAGCTCCTGGCTCCAAACGGGGAACCCACACCGTGGATTTGTTGCACGTTGCAGAGGGCGCCGCATCTGTTCATCAGCGGCAGGATTATATTCGCAGATCAATGTATTCATAGAAATTACAAAGGTTACACGCCGGGTTAACTGCCAGGCAGCAAGTTGGGGGATCCGTCCACTTTAGGGAGGGCGGTTCAGGAATGCTGGACTATTTAAAGGGCTGACATAACAAGTGTTCCATAGGCTGTTTCTCACCTGGGTGACAAAACTGACAACCTAGCCCCTTTCTCTACTTATCTTACTGCAGTGAGAGATGTAAGGTAGATGCCCAGGTGAGGCTCCTCTGTCTGAATATGAGGCTTGATAATTATATTTCTCTCAAAGGTATCCCAGCCGAGGTTTGTCTTCAAAAACAAACACAGTACATACATATATTTTGCACACAGCGGGCAAATTCACAGGCAGCAACTCTTGAGATGTTTGCGTTCATAAAAGTCCATCACAATAATAATGAGATTTTTTTTCAAAGGTTGAAGAAATAAAGCCACAGATGTGATGAATTTCAGGTGGCCATTAATAGTTTGAACTTGGCTAAGTTACAAAACTGCCAGAAATTCTCACAAAAGAATATGAAAAGCTGGTGCAGGTGAGATCTGTTTGATCTGCTTATTGGAAGCGGGGTGGGAGATAATGTTCTTTGAAGGCAATTTTACAAATAATTTCTAGTCTCCTAGACCTGGTCAGCATTTCAGCATGTGACTAATAACTAGGCTCATGGACAGGGCCTTCTTTTTTTTCATCCTTGATACCCTTACAGCGGTAATCATGCATCTTGTCAGTTGTTATAAAGATAAAGACAAATGTTCTCCATTGCTGTACTGTCAGCGCATTTCAGTACAAGCAGAAGGGTAGCACAGCACACCTGTTAGATGTGTGGAATATACCATTTGTCTTGTCAACGCCGCAGAATCGGGTGTACCCGGAGATGACAGGATCTTCGGCGTAGGAAAAAATTTAGGTCTGCTTTTTACGTTGCCGTTGACCATTCTGCTGCCATCTGTGCACCTCCCCAAGGCTCTTCAACAAGTTAGGAGATAGGGAGCGAGATTCTCTCCAAAACCGCTACTTTTTATGTGCGGAAAAAGCTTGCCTTTTCGTTTGGCACACCTCATATAGAAAACCAGTGAGCTATACATTCATTATTAAATACACGCAGTGTGACTTGGAGGCAGAAGTTCATGATCGTGACCTTTCTTCTTTTATTACATTCAGCTTTTGAAGAAACAGATGGGGTTTAGCTTAACTGTTAACATAAATTGTCGTATGGAACAAAACACAGCTGATTATTATATTAACACTGATTTTAATATGTTTCATCATGTTATTGCGGCTCCAGTTGTCAGGCTATTCTGTTCAGTATATTCATTCAAGAAATTTAATGTTGTATCTTACAAATTGAGATCCTATTACAAACATATGGTGTATAAATAGATTTTGCCACCTGGTGACTGTTAAAAATCTGTAAGGAAGAGATTGCCATAGTGTTAACTCCTCCCTGCTGGAAGTCAATTTTCCAATCACAGACATTTTAAAGAAATGCTAAGAGGTGGAAGCTCTTGATTTGCTGCTGTGACAAAGGGTTAATTGTGCTAATTGCATTGTAATACCTGCTCAGTTTAAAGTCTTTCCCCGTTGTGATTGTCTTGGGAGTCAAATTGTTTTTAAATTGGTTTGTCACTTGAATGCATTTGGAACTTTGTGATTAGGGTTGTGGAAACCGAGATAATGTCTAAGTTATATAACAGTTCCTTCCATAATCAATCACTGTCTCGTTTTAGATCTACCTAAGAAGGTTCCTGCACACATGGGAATACGCCGATTGAGGTAATGGATGAGGTAAGCTAGCTGCTTGCTGGTTGTGAACATTTGCGTTTCTTTCCACCAGTGAGTGCTGTATGGAATATTTGTGGGCTCTCTGCTTTCTAGAGTCAGGCCCATGACCTCCATGAGTTATGGTACACCATGAAATGAGCAGTTAAAAAAAAAATCCTCTCCTAAATCTTAAGAACGTTTGCTTAATCATGTTGCTCTTGTCTGCTCTAACAAACAAAGAAATAAGGCAGCAGACCCTATTTGTTGACCATTCGAGTCAATGGACAGATTTTTATGGGATGATCACCAGGCCTGGGAATCTCGCAATTTGCAAAGCAGGTGGGGAGCGTTGTTACTCAGGGCAGCCTGTTTAGCTGCGCCTGACAGAAAAGACCTACAAATACGAGTCCTGCAGGCTTGTTCCTTTGTTTATGGATTGGTAAAGGTATTGAAATGTATCTATGAGGTAGTGAGAAAGGGATGAGGTTGCTAGTAAGAATGACTAATTAATGGGTTGAGTTGTAAGGAGGTGGCTCCAATGGTAATTGGTGATCTTGGCAAAGGTAGCGGTGCCTATGCTCTGTAATGACCTGAGCACCATAAATGCTGAAGATAGATGGGTAGACTTGATAGCAATACAGTTACTCCAACAGTGTTATAGGGGCCAAGTAAAGGGCAAGTAATTCCCTAGGGAGGAAACTGATAAAAGGCATCAGGGTAGATTGATGGAAGGAAGAGGAAATGGGTTAGCTGAAATTTATTGCAGAGCTGGGCAGCGCTTGCCGCGGATAGAGTGGAAATATGAAAGAGAATTGAGTGGCAGTAACAGCCAGATAGACAAAGTGGAAGCGGCTAACGGGGAAAGGAGACTGAAGAGGCGATTCGGGTGCTGGATGGAGAAACGCATACAGGCAGGAGCTGGGCGCACAAGAGGCAGGCGTGGGAAGCTGGGATGTGGGGGATCCGAGTGGGACACGGGTGGGGGGTCAGGGCCACGCGGGGATGAGCAGTGAAGAAGGGAGCAATGATGGATGGGGCCAGTGAGCGCTGCGAGCAGGCTGTGGATGTCGCGAGCTGTGACGGGGACAGAGGGATGAGCTGAAAGCTGTAGCATCCTTAGCACGCTGGGGACAACGCGTAGGAAACGCTCTCTTAGACCTGTAGGCAGCTCTGAGGTGATGGGGTCTCTGCCCGTGGCTACAGTGCACCTAATAAAAAGTCATTGCCTAAGGTACAGACCGCTGAAAGCATGGGGATTGTCGGCAGCAAAAGAAAAAGCAATAGCAGCACAGAGAAGTGAATTCTCTCCCCAGCACATCCTTGATCCACCGCACAGTCAGCCTCCTTAAACCAGCTGTGCCAGGCGACCCATAGGAGGGCTATGGAAAAATCACTGAAGCCTTTTGTATCTAAGACAAGTATCAGAGGTGCTGTCAGGGCTGGAAACAAAACAGATAAGATACAGAAGACTTGTCAGGCCATTCATGTGTCCCACGCCAATGCATTAGTGTCCAGTTGCTGTGTAAGAGCAGTTTCTGGTTACCCAATGGTCCTGGTTACCCCGTGACGTATGTTCATTGGGTTTCCTTGGCTTTTATCCCACAGCTGAAGGGAAATTCTAGAGATCTGGTCACCACCAGAATTTCTGTCTTCACTCTGGAATAATCAGACGTCTTTCTGTTTTGATCTTGCCATGGGCAAACTATTTTAATTTTGACTACTGCAAGCAGGAGTGTGTTTTTATCCATTCATTTTCTTACCTTCTCTGCACCTGGTTATTTTGCCTTGGCTAAGATTTTGTTGAAAATAGGTACAAGTTTGTCCTGCAGCCTTCTGTTGTGCATCTGACCCTACTTGTGCTATTTCTTTTTCCTGTAAAAATGCTTAAATCACTACAGTAGTTAATGATGAAAATACTATATAGCATATGATATCATGATGATCACATAGAAATTTACAATCAAGATAAATTATTGTCAGTATTTTTTCTAGTATTTTTTGTCAGATATAAACTGCATAGAACACAACTTGTTAGTGAGACAGAAATGTACTGTATCAAGTTACTGTTCTGTGGCTTCTAAATGACTTTAAATCACATTGTATCCGATAATTACTAATGCTCCATTAAAGATCGGAAAGGCAATTTATTAGGGACTCCCAAAAGTCTTCTTTAAGCAGTGCAATCTGTGTTTGGTTAAAAGTTTACATAAAATCAATACAAAATTATAGCAGCATAAATAGTTAAACAGTTCTCCGTTAATGTTATACTTGAATCGGTTCTGCTCTCGACAATTTGGAAAATGTAAGCTACAGAGGAAGGGTAGCTGAGATCTCAGGGAAGGAGGTTGCAAATGATTTTGCTGTTCTGAATGCCATGTGGAACGGAAGACCATCAATCTATTACTTGCCAGTGATGTCTTTGTAGTCTTTTTTTCATCTCCTGGAGGAATCTTGAAAGTGTCATCAAAATAATAGCAAGAGAAAGTTTTTACTGCATGTTAGTTCTTGCTAGCAAAATGTTTAATATCATTCCTTGGTAAGAAGTGGTTCTAATTTTAATTAAGGTCCAAATCATCTCCTCTCTACACAAAAATAAGAACAGTAAAGCAGCAGGTGCTGAGGCTGGGGAATAAGTGTTTCATTCCTTAAAATAAAATTGAGGACAAAAAAACCCTCCAAACAAACCACAGGTGAAAAATAAACTAAGGAAAATTACTTTCACCTCCACCTACTCTGCCAATTTATTTACTAGGACATTATTTACCTCTGTCTAAAAGTCTTATAACCTTAAAAAAAAAAAAAAAGCTAAACCACTTGTCAATTTTCCAGCCTTGCAGGGTAATTTCAACAGTTTGATTATGAATTGAACGTATGTTCTACTTACTGAACTAAAGCAATGGATTAGTCATAGCTGGTGTCAGAAGTTGTTTTTGTTTACAAAGTGGCGGTGTTGGGTATACCTAAAGAAAGGCTCCCAAAAGTCACATTTGTACCACAAGCAAATGGTTCAAAACTCAAGCTGGAAACATACACATTAATTCTTTTTCTCTTCTTGGCAAGTAAGGTAAAAGAAATCATCTCAAAAGTCGGCTCAGTGCGCTGCTGCTAAGAGGGACTTAACAACGGCACAAGACAGAGCAGGGGCAGAGGCAGGTAATCTGTTGATTCCCATTAGTCAAGAATAAAGGAGGGGTGGTTTGTATCTGATTTGGAAGGGCGTAAGCAGCAAAGGATTTGCAAAGGATTTAATCGGTGTCCCATATTGCATGTATCCCATTCGTTTCTCTAGCCAGGTCTCTGAAAGCCTCCGCTGTCTGGGTTTTGAGAAACCCACGCAAAAAGATTTCCATTCTGTAGGGCTTTTCATCCCACCCAAAAGCAAAGCGACCTGTGACTTTGCTCCACCGCAAGTTTTCATAACTATCTTCACGTGAAGAACTTCTTTTGCCCATCAGTACTCTGGACACCAGGGAGACCTGCAATGTTATGGCAAGTGAAGGATATGCTGTTCGGCAAAAGCGTAGCTTTTCCTGGTAAAGCAGACTGAAGGCCGTGGTGTAATGAACTGGCTTGGCTCACCACAGATCAACCTTAGGAAGAAAGGTCTGTATTTAGGATGTATGAAAAAATCAGCAGGCCTTCCCTACCTGAACATCCTATTTGCTTTAGACATAAAATCTAATTTCTTAATGAGGGTACGTGTGGATCTTATCAACCTGCAGTTAATGATAAAAGCAAATCTTATAAACAGGCAGACTTTAAATAACACATTAAGCCTTATCACTGATGATATCTTTAATTACAGTAAAGCAAATTGTAAGACAGTCTAATGGGAAATACAAATTACTTGTTAAAATTATTAACAGAGTTAATGTGCTTACATTTGTTTATGTGTACAGGAATCATTTCAAATATTTGACTGCAATGACAATATGTGTAAAGATCAATTAAAAGTCAGGAAGATGAGATATTGGATTTTCAGACCTTAATAGGATTTCATCTGCACTTGTTATATTATGTTATCCACTTATAATTGAGCTTCCATCATATCATAGAATCTGTCACCTCACCAATTTATATTTCTAACCTCTAATGAAACTTCTATTTGCTAAGGAGAATTTTTGAAACCCGTGATCCTGGTGGAGCTGTCTGGTACAAGCATTAATCTGCCCCACTCAGAGATTGAGGTTTCAGGCTATCGACACAAAAAATCAAATGTAGCAGTGGCAAAGCCTAGGTCGTCGCCGACTTCACAAACATTGCTACCTCCACAAGTTGATCTCATGAGTAGCTTAGGTGGAGTAAAAGGCAGTTTTATGCATAAGAAGCAAGGTAAACCGGTAAGATGAAAATTGCTAGGAGTCTGTCTAATATGAGTTTATTAAACTCAGTGGAATGAAAATAACTGCCAAAAATGCAACAAAAACACATTTGTTTACTTGTCTGCTCTGTCGGCCCTGCCCCAGCCGAGGCTTTGCCCCTGGAATGGGTCTGTGACAATCCATCAGCACCAGTTTTGGGGTCCGCTTGGAGTTGCTCAAACTCACTGGTGGTTTCCAGCCATGCGACGCTGATGGGGACCCCCTACAAGTCACGGCTATGGCCCCGCTTCATCCAGCCCCCTCCATCCTGTGCATTGCCTGACGAGACGCAGTCACTCCAGCGGAGTGGTCTATTGGCACTTTGGGGAGGTGTGAGTGCTAGGATGAGCCCCCTGTTACATGAACACAAGCTCAAAAACAGTGTAAAGCCAGGGTCTTTCAGTGTTCTCAGGCTGAAGCTATCGTAAACAAAAGTGATCGCTCTATACTAATACCCTTGTAATTTAGCTCATCTTTTCTTCTAGTTTCCATGCAGTATTCCAAGGCAAAAATTTGTGCATAAAGTGGACCTTAGCCAAGGTATTTCTATGGAGAGCTAACATTTTAGCAGTACTTTATTGTAACAGCAAGCTTAACCTTGAAACCAACAGATGTTGCTTTGAAATGATCTGATGTAAGGTAGTCTGCAAGACCAAGCTTAGATGATAAAGATGGGAAAAACACCAGACACAGAGCATATACTGATGCTGTGTTTGAAAGCACCTATCCATATTAAATCTTCTGGCAAACAATATATATATATTTTAAAAACTTTTTAGAAAGCAGAAGAAGTTAAGTTTTTCCTGACATCAGTCTGACCCTTATTTAAACTCTCCACTGCTAGAGATTGTCTCAATTGATTACACCTGGGACATTAAGTAATGTGCTACAAAGATACCACATTGCACTCTGTCTTCTCTGGTATTTGTTGCTTAAAATAAAAAAAATATTTTCAGAAAAAAAGCATGAGGGAAAAAAAAAAAAAAGGAGAGAATATGAAAGAATATATGCCAGGTTCTCTGGCGGTATAAACTGGTATTGCTCCTAGCCTAGCCCCAGGTTTATTTACAGAGCCAAATACTGTTGCTGTGCTGATTTTTAATGACATGAGAAAAAGCTGAATAGAAATAGACTTGCAAAATAAGCCAAAGCACATATGATTAAAACTACAACAACTTTCAGGAAAACAAGTCTCACACCACAGGTTGTCCGCGCTGACCGGCAAGCGCTCCCTGCGGTGCCCTGGTCACCAGCTGTATCGCCGTTCTCCAGCTGAACAATAACCCCATTTTAAACACTAAACATAGAGTAGCAAATGTTTTTGTGTGAGTGTGGGCACCCACGGCTGCGAGGAGCGGTTGCGTGCATGCTCATCCCCCCGCAAAGGCGGTCAAGGAGGGCTCTGAAAGCCAGCAGGAACATCCGAGACCACCGGGCAGCTTCCCAATGCTCTGATTTACACCTGTCCTCTCCGAAATATTGGGGTCCCCAGTCCCAGGTGAGTGTCCTGAGCACCACAGTTGCTCTGGGGGTTGAATGACTCGGGTCCCAGCGATGCGTTCCCCGCAGCAGACGAGGTTTTGTGGGCATTGCCCAATGCCTCAACCCACAGCGCTCCTGGATGGGCGTCTGGAGCAGAGACCCTTGTCCCAGGGATCACCCTTTTGGCATCTCGCTGTCTAGATTTTTAGAAAAAGAAAAGAAGAAAAACCATCTCCACTCATTGCAGGACTAGGTTCTGGGTGATGCTCATCTCATGCAGCATGAGGCTCACTGAGGCAATTGCTCCTGCACTCCTCTGAATGCTAAAAATGATCGTATGGGGGGATTCAGGATCATGCAGATCTGGTATGTTGCATGCGTAGGCATAAGTTAGAGTTGCCTCAGAGTGTACGAAGTGTTGAACCTCCAGAGCCAATAGGTCAAAATTTGTAGTTTCCCCCTTAAAAACAAGGAACTGCTTTCATTATTTTATTTGCTGGCTTGTTACTACGGCAACATTTATGTGAATAATTCATTCCTTCTTCAACTTTCTCTTAACAAAGTCAAAGACTGCATCCTAAATATCTAAGCAGACCAAACTCTTCTTTTTTTTTCTTCCACTTTTTCCAGCTAAAATGGTGTTGCAATCCTTTAGTATTATTATGCCTGAGACAAGCATTATTCTCAATTATTATTGGTCATGGCCTGAAATTATTAAGCATTCAGTCCTTTCCATGATGCTTTCACTTAGAGATTATTTTAGTCTATTCTTTTTGTTAATTGATCTTCTTAAGCCAAAACATTTTAAAAAATTATAGGTGTGATATTAGCCTTTAAATACCCTGTAATTTCTCCAAGTTATTTTCCCCTTGCTGATACTTGCTAATTTAATGAGAAAGACTAGCCAGACATGGTCATCGAAAGCCCCAAATTTCAGTTTGTCTATGAAGCACATCCCTGCATCTGCAGTGAAACTGCTGAACGTGTCAGACGGTGGCTGCCAGTGATGCCACCGAGTCGGCCAGGAGCGATGCCCTACAAAGCTCTGGGTACCACAGACCTGGCCAGCAGCCGAAGGGAAAATGATTTTGCAGAGGAAACGAATAGTCTGGCAGAGGACTTGCTAGCACACAAAGGGGAAAAAGCCTTAATGAAAAGCAGGAGAGGTTCCTCCTGAGATCAGCCCGTGGGCGACCACCGCGGTGGGATGGCAGCACGAAGGTAGAAGGCGAGCGGCACCACGCAGCCGTTGCAGAAACCCAGCATCCTGGTCACCCCCTTGGGTTGCGCTTTGACAACATCCTCAATTTTCTGTTGGTTTTAATTTACCGACTGTTTTCACCAGAAAACTCGTGGGATTGCTAGAAGCGCCTTTTGCCCCCCGCTAAAATATTTCAAAGCCACTCGTACCTACAGTTGGAGGAGAAAGATGAGCTCTTCAGATTGCCTTTTACAAAATGTTTTTTATTGTTGGAGGGATGTGGAGCTGTTTCAAAGATTTTTTGAGTGATTTCCAGTGTCTCAAAAATTTTGTTCTAATTTAGTAGATCTTTGAAAAGAAGCAATTCACTTGATGACTCTTCAGCTGCTTCACTTTTCATCCCATTTCCTCTGCACATAGCCTGATACTTATTGACTTAAAATCATGCAAAAAAAAAAAAAAAAGATTTGTGGAACTTTCCTAGAGTTGCAAATGAGGAAGCCTGTCAATACTTTTCATAATCCAGAAAAAAGCCACTTAGGGATAGCTGACATTTTACGAAATCAAAGCAACTGTTCTGCTATATTTTTAAAGATTTGGACAACTCCTGAAAAGAAAAATGAGAAAAAGTGCTCCCGATTCTGAGCGAATACAGATTTTTTTTTTAATGACATTCTCAGTCAATTTCCTATGTAATATGAATGATCAGCAAGCAGAGTTGTCTGATTTTTGTCATATTTATTAATGATGTACAATACTAGCATGGTACCCTGTGCAAATTATAAGCTGATTAGTTTTCAGCCGTGTCAGCTAGTACTTTGATCCTGTCTGAATTGATATGCTAAGCAAGGAGAAAGTAAATCATTGCTTAGGTGGGAAGCCTATATCAATACCACATGCTTCTTAGCAAGGCAGGAGAGGAACAACTTACAGTTCATCTAGGTTGTTTCTTGTGCTCGAGCCAGCCCAGCCAGAGCTGGCTCAGGTACACTGAGCACTGTTAGCCTGTGCTGCGTAAGTGTATAGAAAAAACATCTCCGTGCTGCAGAAAACGGCGATGGGCATTTGGTAGGTCCAGGTTGAGTCAGTACCAAGTCCAAATGGCAGCAGAAATTGTGCTGCCGGCAATGCTCTGGTTTAACTGGGCCATGAAGCTGAGGGTCTCCCCACCTTCGAGCACTGCAGACAGCTTTGTTTTAAGCCTCTGACTATTAATCCTCATGGCTTTGCCAAATCTCAGTTTGTGACTGCTTTGCTCCTTGCAGCTCCCCCTGTAGCCAAGCCCCCAACTTCTTAAAATTAATGTGCATGACTGCATGCCATTAAATAGTTGCAAGATTTCACCCTCAAAAGGTCATGTTTTATCGGCAGACAGGGCACTTCTGTTGACAGCTTGAGTTAGGCAATGTGTGTTTGCACATCTGGGCGTGCATATGTCTATGACGAAGTGCTGTGAGCAAGATATAATCGTGATGTTGGGCAAAGGTTCAAGAAACTAGTGTCTCTCCATTAGGTCAAAGCAACACTGTCCTTTAATGTAGCATTATAAAGTGTGACACAGATAACTAGATTAAGAATGCGAACTCGAAGCTACTCTAATTCAATAGTTATTTGAATTACAATACTGTGAAGATACATACCATGTCTTGTGACAGAAAAGAGAAAGGCTTTAATAGTTTCTATTTAACAACTGCAACACATCCTACAATTTAACTCCTCTCATTATGGCTTTTATTTCATTGCACTGTACAATATTTTGCTGCGAGAGATCTGTATATCTGTGCGCATGAAGCAAGGTGATGGCTTTACAAATATCTCATTCTGACTGCGTCCTGCAAATCATTGCGCAGGGAGGGAAGAAAGAGGGAGCTGACGGGTTGCATGGGAAATGACGGTAGAGCATAATCTTTTAAAGCACCTTGTCACAGAAGCACAGTTAGGACCATATTGATCACAAAACTCACTACCTTGTAGGAATGATGCAGGATATGCTAAGGCATTGCAAACAATGGGAAATGAAACTTTCCATTGTTAGACAAATGGTTTTATTATTCCTTACTGCTTTGTGGAAAACAAATAGACGACTTTGTCAAGGTGGGAAAGGAAGGCAACAGAAAACACATTGCATTCTCATTATCAGATGAGACCGTTGTGTTTATTTCTCTTATTTTATAAGTTACAGTTTCAGTCTGCTGGTACTTTCTCTGCTCAGAGGGCAGACCTAAAATGAATCTGATCGTGCCTGGCACCAAATATGAAAGCCCTTGATATATTTCTTTGCTCTGTTGGGTGCCTATAGTGAACAGCATTTTATTTTTTAGTCATCCATGTTATACACTAGAGTCCAATTTGGTGAAGTTTTCTTGCTCAGAAAGCCATACAGGCATGGACTTTAATCAACAGGATTTAAAGTGGGCTTTAAAATAAGTCTTTAATAGTGTAGTCCTTGACAGCAATGTAAATGGACTTATGTATATACTTAAATGTATTCCCAAGCTAAAAATATAATTCATATGAGAAATCTCTGAGACACCAGTAAGCTCTCAGCTGCAGTTATGTCCTCTGTAAAATGGGAGTAATTGTACTGATAGCATAAGCCTTTCAGGAAATCCGTGATATAATGTTGAAAGCAGCTGGCATACAGCAGCCTCCCGAGGGACGCGATTCCCTTTGCTGTCCGAACGAAAGACGTGGTCCCGGGATGCTGACAACGCTGCGGGTTGCACATGAGGATACGAACACGTATGCTATAGGAGAGGGACACGGAGTGAGGGAGCTCGGCTTCGAGAAGGATCAGAAAGAAGGGGGATGAAATTTTGCCGGCGGTGGTCCCAGAGCTGCCCTCCCTGACGTTTTTAGCCACAACTGCTTTCCAAGCCTCCTCATCAGAAGCTGCTCCCAAAGAAGGAGAGAGGGCGACCAACTTTGCCTTTTCTTGCTCTTTCCAGTGCCTTGCTGATGAGGCTTGGCTTATTCGTTGAGTAGCGCTGGTTGAGGAAGCGGAAAAGTAACGGTGGTGTCATTACAAATTTCCTGCTCAGTGGGAACTTGGTGTGTTTCTTCCCCAAAAGAACCTGTCGGAGCCATCTCATCCGCAGCAGCTGGAGCAGGAAATCTCTGCTGGAGGGATTCAGTCTCCCGGTTCCTGGGAGCCATACGGACCAGCGGGAGCAGGCAGAGACACAGTGGAGGTCAAAACGAGCTGTTACCTCAACTGCTGTCAAGCAGGGTATTGCTTGCCTGGCAGCCACATACTCTGTGAAGCCATCCACAGATTTAAAGTTTTGCTGAGAGGTCTTCTTGGTAGCTTCTAAATTTAATTTTTAAGTCAAATCTGGAGTTTGAATTCTGTGATTATTGCTTAGGGGTCAATTAGTATCCCAGATACTGTATTTTTCACAAAGAGGGAACATCTAGATTCAAACACAGTGTCTGAGGGACCCAAGTGGGATGCCTGTGTGATAGGCTAGTCCTTCAGTATATGCATACAGAGAGAGGGGGGGAAAAAATGATACCTTTTCCAGACAATTTCCACATCATTTCCCATTCCATTGTGACCATGATGATCCCATCACTTATTCTTCAGTATCATAAACAAGTCATAATATATTAGTCAAAGCAGTTGCAAAGAGTTCATATAGCTGA
The DNA here is from genome assembly GCF_964188355.1 of Buteo buteo. Taxonomy (NCBI): domain Eukaryota; kingdom Metazoa; phylum Chordata; class Aves; order Accipitriformes; family Accipitridae; genus Buteo; species Buteo buteo. The sequence continues at coordinate 3,016,738 of NC_134196.1, read as the reverse complement.
CAGGAATCCTGAGAAATAGGTTATACAGCATTGATCTCCCAGGAGGCCTTAAATAACAATCTAAAATGTATGGGACAGTGATCACTGGGTTTGTTACTGCCATTACAGCTTGATATTTTGCAATTTATAGTTTCTTGATAAATTGGAATCCATTCAGCTGGTTCATATTATGTGGGACTATGGAACTGTCTACGTTACACTGAAGGATTAAAGTGAGATGCAAATGACTTGGAGGTGTCTAATGACTTTGCTTAGCAAATTAATGTAGATGGGAAATAATCTCTGCCCCATTAGAAGGAATAAGATGCTACATAACATCAACATGCAAACAATGCATTAGTTCAGGGTGCTTCTCCACTCCAAGAGGACATTCCAGCCCCTATTTTCAGGATTTCCCACTTGACTGTTTGAAACTATTGCCTTAGGCTAAAACTTGTATTTGTAAAACAAGGTTTCAGGTTGGTGATATATTATTTTCCAGTCACATTTTTAACATTGCAGAAGGGGGTGGGGGTTGAAAATCAAGTTGTCATTCAATTTGTAATGCTCTGGGAGTATAAAAAGGAATATTTGCAGTTTGAAATGGTACTTTTCCCTCCTAATTAGTTTCTGGATGTTGGTAACAATCTGGTTTTTCTGTTAAAGAGTTCCAATGGTACAAGTGGACATACCATGAAACAGTCACAAAATATTTTGGGAGGTTATGCTTTTCAAGCCAGCACCTTTGAGACTCGCAAGATTGAATAGGGATTGGTGCCTTGGGAAAAGTTTGCTAAAAACATAAAAGTTGACAGAATCGTTTTGTCTGAAAATCGATCTGCTACGTGTGAGTGATAATTTTCTTTCAACGTCAAATACTTATGGATTTTGTGTGTTCAATATGGAAACTTTTGCGGAATGTAACTGGTGATCTGCCACCGTCAAGGGTTTGCAGAGTTCTTCTCTGCAGAAAGGACTCACTCCCTGATCCATGGGACCCCAACACTCAGCACTGCAGGACTGGCTTTTAGGTGTCTCTTTTTGGTCAATTTGGGGACATTCTGCTGCTGGAGCAGCTGACTGGCACTATCATTTTGTTTTGTCCTCCTTTGCTCAGCCACCACGCTGAAAATCCATTTGGCCGCTTTCCTGCAGAAGTCAAGTGGACAAAACCCACCCAGCAGCTGGCAAGCTGTTGGCCGTCATTTGCAGCAGAGCAATATTTTGCATAGATTTTTTTTCTGCTTGGTTATTTTTAATTTGGATCATTTCGGCAACCTGTTTTACAACCTGGCCGCACAAAGAGAGGTGCCAGGACAGGTCTGGAGCAGGGCTGGGAGGGCTGGCTGCCCCCCTGGGAGCAGAGGGAGGGCAGCAGGAGGTCTGCTGCCTTCAGACCATCGTACTTGACTGGAGCACCTTCACTTCCCCACACCAGGTACTGAAGATGTCGGATCTTCAGCACTATCTGTTTTATTCTACTGGTCTGGTCCAGTAATTGTAATTATTGGTAATTGTAGGTAAAGCCAACAGCAAGTTTTGGCTGCCGTCAATGAGAAAAAGGGTGGAAATGCTGAAAAATTGCAGTCTTTTCAAAGCAGGTGTTGTGTCACTCATTTGAAGTATCCAGCAGGTCTTGCCATGATGCTGCTGCAGAACTGGGATATCGCTGGTGACAGCATGCTACCCATGAAGTTCTAATGGATTAAAACCAATGTCTTTGGTGAGTGTTTTGCTCGTTTAGAGATGCAGTTACTAGAAACCTCCCTTCCCTGCTTCCGTAATGATTCCTCTGTTTTCCTGCCGTCTCTTTCTGCGGCGGTGCGTTCTTGGCTAGCACCACTCGGAGGGAGGACACGGGACTCGGGACGGTTGTAAAGGACGTGCCACTGGTAGGACTCTCACATGAAGTGGAAGTTGGGGTCAAGGCCATTTCCCTTCTTTCTGTTTCATCCTCTCCCCAGTGTGAAGGAGATCACTCCCCCTTCATCTTCTCCATACAATTCACGTCTCTGTAAGCTTTAATCTTACCACCCCTCAGCCGACTCTCTTCCAGGCTGAGGGATTCTCATCTATTCTTCTCTTCTTGAAAGGATGCCATAGCCTGGCTCTCTGTTTTCTTCTTCCTCCCCGTGTTAGTCAGTTCTCTCACATTGCTTCTGAGGTGACTAAAATCGCACACAGTCATAAAAATGTGTGCGCGCCCTGAATTCGTAAGTGACATAAGGTCTTTTCTGTTTTGCTCTGATAACTTTTCCAATAACTCTGAATGTCTGATTTGCCTTTTTTACCCATCATTGTGCTGAGGTGCCTACACTTCTGAGTAATAATTGCTAAGTTAGAGCTCATCCCTGTACATTTATAGTTTGGGTTATTTTCCACACACATACTCTGCTTCATATTTATTACCATGGAATATCATTTGCTATTTTATCACTCAGCCACATAGTATCACTAGATCCTTCTGCAATTATTCACAATCAACTGTGGACTGCAAATGTGGTCACCTCATTCCCATTTACAGCTCAGTTCTAAATATGCTGAGGAGCACAGATGCATCTGGGACCTCACGGTAACATTTCTGCGCTGTGAAAACTGGGCATCTGTACTTACCTCATAGTACTTTGTTTCCTAGTACTAACTTTACCTTTTAATCTCAGATAATCCCTTGCAGAAATTTAAAGCAATTTCATAGTGAAATGATTGTAGCTCCTTGCCTTCAGTTTGGAAGGCTGAGTCTGAGACTTCGCTTCTAAGTGTTTTTCTGAATTTCTCTCCAGGTTTTCTGGTATTTGTTTGAAGTTCTGATACTTGTTTGGGATTTCTTAATGATTTCTGCAATGCTGCATTTTTAGAGAGAAACAAAAGAAAGTATTTTTGCACTTTTGTGATGCAATCTATAGGTATAGTGTTTATTGGGTTTCTAATATTATTATCGGTATTATAAGTAGTTCCATGACTTGCAGAAATCACGCAGCATCTTTTTTGTAGGTTCTCCTAGGTCTAATAAGGATTGCCCTTATTAGCCTTTCAGTTGGATCACTGGATTCCTTCTGCATAGCTGTTTATCTTTGCAAACCTTGTGGGAGATTCAAAACCTCCTCTCTTTGTCTTTGTCAAATTTGGTTGAAACTGGGTTCAAAAGTTGCATGGGAAAGACAGACACACAGACATGTGCATGCAGTGTGACGGCACGAGCCCTTTCCTTAGGCAGCTGGGCGAAAAGCAAAGTATAGAGGATGTACTCTGAATTCTCCTGTAGTCTTGTATGCTCACTCCATTGCCATGCATCTGGCTCTTTGTAGTCTTTGTCAGAAATCTGACATCTCCAGGTATGCATAATGCATACTTCAAGAAAAGACAAAAACCACGTTGCTATATATACAGGCTTATAATAACAGCGATACATTAATTGTTTTGTGAGCTTCCGAAAGTATTTCTATAGTGTCAACTAATGTTGAATGGAATAATGTGAGTTTAAGCAAAAGCAGTTTCCATGGTTACACTGGAGGTATTCTAAATATAGCAGATGATGTAATCAGTTACAGGGACTAGATACAAGATTGCTGTGTATTTCAGTAAGAAGTTTCTTCTCTGGAGATACCTGTGAGAAAGTGTCTATATTACTTGAGGATACTATTTTTCAAATTATTTCTGTTGTCCCATGATTTTCTGCTCCTCAGAGCCTTTCCATTTTTCCATTTACAGGCTGGTAGCTTCTTTATAGTTATTATAAATCATATACATCAGATCACTTTAATGCTGTTACAGAATCCTTAACACCAAATGTAACATTCCAGAAAACGGTTTCCACATCTGGCCAGAGGAAGATTGTAGGTTTTGTCATTTCTTCTACCCATATATTAAAACCCTGTTATCAGCATCTGTCATATCTGTCTATCCATCTTATCTGCGTATATGTCCATCTATCTTTGCTCCCATTGCTGTCATGTCTCCAGTGCCCTCTGATCTGATTTTATCCAGAGAGAAAAGAATGGCTTAATGATCCGAACACATCTCCTTTTCCAAGACGTGTAATAAAACATTCCCCTTCCTCACCCCCAACTGAGCAATTATTTCCCAATGGAACAAATTTCACCCTGTGAAGTTTGGACTAACTACTTAGCACGCAATACATAAGAATGAGTAAATAGGTAGGATGAAGATTTGTTGTCACTGGGGAGGAAGAGGGAGTAGGAGAAAATACTCAGAGAATTTATTCACAGTTGTTTGTCCAGCTCTCTTTGTGTCGCTTCTCTGGCCCTACTGAGTCCTGTTGAAATTCTGATTTCTCTCTGACAGTGTAGTTCATAGTAAGTGCTAAGGGAAAGTAAGTCACTTGCTACAGACAGAGCAGTTTGCTTCCACAGCAAGCTTTTTTAGAACATCTAGCTTCAGTCATTCCTGTTTTAACCAAGAATTCCTTTCCATTCCCACTGTTTCTTTTACTGTTCTACTCCATTTCAACCTTAATTAATTTTAAAAATGACAGACTGCATTTCAGGAGTGCTAAGAAAAAATACGGTAGGTTAGATAAACTGGAAAAAATGTCCTTCTCAGAAAGCACTGCTACACTCCAAGTCAGGGTTTCTTTGTTTATTAATAGCAACTGGTCAACAATTACTTGTCTTCTCAGAGCAGAGTGTTGCAAACGTGCTGCGTTTCCAGTATCAGCGGAAACAGCATTCCTGTTTTCCACAGGCAAAGAGTGACAACATATGTAAGATGCTGCATTAACAGCTAGAGGCTAAAAATCATGCATCCTATTGCATTTTCACCCCTTCCAATAAACCTGTTATTAATCTTAGCTCCTAAACATTTTTTTTTCTGGTGCAGATAGCCTGAAGACGATGATGTGACAGTGACGAAAGACTGCAATAAAGGGCCGCTGAAACTTTTGGGGAGAGGTTTCTACTTTCACAAGGCAACAGGCAGTGGCAGCATTCGATGAACAGAAATTAATTCTGTTTTCAAAATATGAAAGCTCATAGAATTATAGAAATTATGGAAGAAAAAGATATATAGGGTCATCTTTTCCATACTGGAGGCTGTGGCAGCTTTGTCCCTGCCTTATAAGGTACTTTTGGAGTCTAGGTTTAAGGTCTCAGGAGAAAGGGCTTAATGGCTTACTGTGAAAAACTGTTCCCCTGTATAGCAAGTTTCATTATCAAAGCTTGGTTTTATATTTAGCTGTGAATGTATCATTTCTGAAAAGATGATCCTACTACTGCTCCTGCTTTTATCTGCGATACCACTTTAATCAACCCTTTTCCATCCTTAGCGTTCAGGTGTTTCTGGTCCTTCTGGATGGTTCGTGTATCCTCCCACTCGTACTTGGTGCTTGGCCAACCTAGTCATATTTAGGTTTCTTACCTTTCTGCACAAGTCAGGCCCTCTGTCAATTAACCTTTCTTGGCAAATGACTCTTCTTCCAGATAGGTTATTGACGCAGTTGAGTAAGATTTTACCTGAGAGTAAAATTGTTTCTGCAGTAGAGTTAACCATGTTTAAGGCTGCAGCCCGTGCTGTATTCCTGAGTGGAAGTTGACAGTAGTAGATTTGAAGGGAATGAAATTTAAAAAGTATCTGAATAAGGTAAATGTCAATTAAATAGACTCACTGGGTGAAATCCTAATCACACTGAAGTCAAAGACAAACTGCAACTGGCCATGATGTCTCTTTGCCCTTGTAATCAAAGCAGAGCTGCCCCTGAGAAGTCTTTTTTTCAACAAGGTCAAGTCAAATTTAGGGCTGTTAGGTGGGCACCTGCCTGCCAAGGACCACTTTCAAAAACAATAATACCTTCTTCTTTTGCTCATTCTTTTGAAGGTCTCCTGATCCTGCCTCTCCATCGGTGTCAAAATGCCTGATTTGACATTTGGCACCCGGGAGGGAGGGAAGGATGAACAGAGTGGAGGGAGAACTGTCAAAAGTGGGCTTCCCTGATGGAACAGTCTTCCTCCAGCAGCCGCCAATCTGCCCTAGAAAACTCCCAATGCAAACCACGAAGTCTCCATCCCTTTCCCTCCCCTGTGAGGTCTTTCTGCTCCCTCCTGTAGCTGTGCCAGTTCAGCAGTTTATGTGGTTGAACTCCGAAGGGACAGACAGAATACCTGTGATTTTTATGTTTTGTGGTAAGATTTTTTTTCAGTTGTGCCTACCAGGCAAAATTAACAACCCCAGTGTAGGTTAACTCACGTAGTTCTCTTACAGTGTATGTGCTTGATTCAAAACCAGGGGACTCATTTAGTGACTTGTAACCTAAGAGTGATATCTCTAAAACTTACCTATGGCTCCCACATGTGGAGTTTTGCCACTAATTTCAGTAGGGTAATCATGCACCCTCCTGTGTGTCAGTTGGGTGAGTTCTGCTCTCATTCCAGAGTCTGTGCAGAGAAGGTAATCAGAGTTGTCATGCAAATCTATGCTAGAAGATGGCCCAGGATCTTCTACATGGACTGGCCATATGACAATTAGATGGGGACGAAATTGGGTACCTGGCCCTTTCTGCCCAGCCAGCACATTTGTACAACAGCCATCAAGGAGTTTGGGAACATATTACCAGCCTTGGAAGGGAGCTGAGAAACAGAATTATCCTTCCCATCCAGTCTTTCAATGTTTCAGAGGCTCAGGACAAGGTGGGAGATACGTGGTTTAGGCAGCAAGTTTATTACCTTTCCTCATGATCATTAAGCAATCCAGGAATGGCTCTACGGTAATAGGTCAGCCATCCTCCTTCATTAATTTCAGCCACTTTGAGGGCTGCCGCAACACTCTTCAGGCATCGTGCCAACTGGTTGCTGGTATCCCATTTTTCCGCTCTTCATGCATGAACTATCAGGTTGGAGAGAGGTGGGTTTCTTCTTGCTTTGAAAGCAGTGCAAAAGAGTTTGGCATGAGGCAGGAGTCCACCTGTGGTGAGACAGAGGAAAAAAGAAGGAAGGGAAATGCATATTATGCTCAAGAGAAATTCATTAAATAACAATGAACAGGGGTTTGCAGCTGAGACAAGGGCAATGCAAGGCCATGGCACTTAGAGGCAAGAAGTTTCCAGAACAGCCCCAGCCCTGTCCTCCTGCTATCCACAGCAATACATAGGGGTCTCACCAAGCAATGGGGATATTTCTTTGCTCACTGTGTTCCCCCAGCCCCAGCTGCAGTGTCTCCATCAGCAAAATGTCAATGCAGACCACAACTACCCACAGGGCAACGGTGAAGCCATCAACCTAAAACTAGTTTCCTGCTACCACACGTAAGGTGAGTGTTGGGAGGCTTCCGAGGGCAGCAGTGACCCTCTCCTCTGTGAAGATGGGTGCACCCAAGCCCCCCAAACTTCTAAAATTCCAGAGCCAGGCAGGCTGCTACAGGTTCATAGGACCAAGTACTCATTTCCCTGGCAAAAACATCCTCCCAGTATGGAGGGAGTGAATCAGGCTACTACCTATGGGCAAGACCTGTGAGAAATATCCCTTGGAAGCCTGCTTTCCGTTTCCTACAGATCAGGGACTGAATGTATGTGAAGGCAGTGGTGCGTGTGAAGACAAGGTGCCGAGAGCCCTTAGCTTGCCTCTGATCTTATGCTACCTGTCTATTTGCAATCCTGCCCTAAACCTTGCTCATGGTACTCCTGGATGCAGGTGAATTTCAAGTTCTGGAATATTATAATCATCTCCTACAAGTCTCTGTCAAACATTTCCTACAGCTACTCTACCTAAACACAACCTCTGGCTCTCGTAAAAGAAGCCTACAGTTGCAGCCTCACTTTCCTTCTCTTACTTCCCCATCTGTTGTGAAACCCAAGAGGCTAAGACTTGAGCTGGGGGGCATTTTTCTATTGACAGTAAAGCCTGTGTTACCATTGCAGAAGTCCCGAGTTGGTGTAGCTATGGTTTTGGCGCAACGAATGAAATACCAAGTACAGTGTTGATGGCCAAGATGGGCGCCAGACATACCGAAGTGGAGGGCAGATCATGAGAGGCATGGGTCTGGTTCAACCTCCTTGCCTTTGCAGATGTGCAGGGGGTGAGCTCACAGGAGGTGTAATGTTTCTGCATGGTCGGGTGTCCACCTGCATCTGGCAGGCAGGCGGTGAGACTGGGAGCAACCTTCCCACGTGTTTCTGGAAGGTGAGCGCCCCAAACCACTGCTCTTCTGCAGCTAGGGTGAACGAAATACAGACAGCAGCTATCCCAGTTATCTTCTGGACCAAGGCTGGGGAGAAAAGGGATGCCAGAAAGCTGGAAAGGACCTTCTTCAGAAGGAAAATAATAGAAAGGGCACTTTATGGGAAAAAAGTCTTTTCCAGAGGAAAAGAATGAAGTGGAAAATTCCAAGCGGTTCTACTGGTTTTACCCATCAACTCTCTTCTGCTGTTTCATCTGGGGGTTATTTTTCTTTTCTGTACGCACTTTGTTGTTTCTGACTCCTTAAAGCCTATCTCTCTATTCTGCTGTGCAAAGCATCAGGGATGCATAGCAAGTTGATTATCCTCATGAAGCAGCTACCATAACGTTGAGATTCAGGCATTTTCTTTATCATTAGCCTAACAAAGCATATAGAGTTGTAGCTAACTGGAAAGATACAGTACATTATTGTTGTTATTATTTCTATTTTTGAAAACCAGGACACTGTGGTGTGGGGAGGGGGTGGGCTGCATGGGTGCGTAGACAGACAGTCATTTAATCTGAAATGGAGAGCAAAATGTAATTGGTAGGCTTAGACTCATTAGTATGCTGCAGCCTGGATCTGTGATTCCTATTAGAAAAAATATTAAAGGGCCACTGTTCAGGGAATTGAAGGTGGCACAAACAATTTAGTGGAGTTTTTCATCAATATCTTGCAGAGGGGTTGCACCTTTTTGACTTTTAAGACTAGAATGCAATATTTAAGCAGAATGTACTCCATCAGCTGTACTTGCAGCATAGCACATCATCCTTTGAAGTATAAATCTTTTGAAACCAGAATAATTTCTTTGTTAGTCTTCAATCTGTATCCTTGGGCTGGAATAGTTATTTGGGCTTTTGGTTTTATGTGGCTTATGTGCGTGAAAGTAAAACACAAACAAAACAAAAAGCCAAAAGGAAAACGCCATTCATGTTCTTATGATCAGGGAGAAAGAAAAAACATTAAAAAATCAGGATGTGTATGTTTCTCTTGCATACTTCTAATCAGAAAATAGGGTGAATGATAATCTTTTCATTAAAATAGTGGTGCAATGAAAAGTTCAAGGCTTCAGACAAAATTAAACTCCTTTCTTTATAAAAATATTAAGTATTTGAAAGAATTTAATTCATTATGTATTATTTATAGTCAATAGTTCATTTTTAATTGTGACTGAGTTAAGTTAGATTTCTTGCCAGACTTAATGATGAGCCTTTTTACATGAGGTATTTTCTCAGTGTGCTAGAAATGATCATAAACTCCCCGCTCTCATGAGAAAAATAAGCCTATACAAAACTTTAAGTATATGACAGTAGTGGAGACACGTAGTATTCGAGCACTTCATTGAACTGCTGTTATAAAGTGGGTTTGTTTTAATACTCCAAGGTATGACTTAAAAGAAAGCAAATGAAAAAATTCTGTATTGAGTCCCCAAAGATGGAATGTACCTATGCCAAAAGTTACAGTTCAGAAGATCTAAAAACATGGTATAGTTTCTTCCCTATTAATTATTTACATGTTTTAATGATAAGTTTTATTTGGAAGAAACTCCTTCCAATTTTCCAAAACTATCACATGTGCAGTTGCTAAAATATGTTTTAGAAACCCTCACATAAGCAAAGACTAAAGAATCGCCCTAATTCCTTTCTAATACAGAGATGCCAGCAGAGACATTTTAATGTATTATTACATTTAATCACAATATTGTAATCCATTCACCTAGAAATTCATTAATCATAATTCATGCTGCAAGAAAGCATATTAAAATATAGTGAGAGTGGGCAAGCAAATCTGTGTTCACAGCAGTGTTATTTAAACAACCGTATACACTTGTAGTTATGTAATTAACCTGCAGGAATAATCTTTGTTACTACTATTATACATACCTCATCTGGAAGATGGCCTAAGCTGACAGTATAAATATCACTGAACTAAAGGTTTTACCTGGGCTGGTGCACTGTTTCTCCCCTGTAAACTGAACAGGCAACTTTTGGGGAGCCCTGAAGTCTTCACATTTAGGCAGAGTTTTGGTCCCACTCACTTCACACTCTAAATCTGAGCCTGAAACAGAAGTGCTTATGGCTCATGGGTCAGAGATTCAGATACGTTAGAAAGAAGGAAACTTTTGCTTCTTTTGGCTTCTGTTTATACTTTTCTTTGTTATGGTGTTTTTCATTTAGTATGGATGAAGCTTCTAGCTGCCTGTTTGGCTAGGATGAAAATGACAATTGTGAAAATTGTGAATAGTATTGTCATGTCATTAGGAACATTATGAATTATTTATATAGCAGGCACAGGGTGCTAGACATCTTATATGCACATAATCAGACAAGTCCCTCTTCCTAAAGTCAGGAGTTGTTACTGAGGAGTTATTACTAATAAGTTAGAGGAGGCTGCAACAGGATACAAGCATACAAACCCATGACCGAAATATTCATTGTAAATTCCGTAGTCTTTTTCCTTTTGCCTTTTTCAGGATTCTCTCTCCTTTCCCCATCCCAGCTAACTTCACAGCCAGCTGTGCCCCCAGCTGCGCCCATACTGGGTGACAGCAGCCAGCAGGTACCATAGCAGTGCATTGCCGGTCCCAGCTCTTCAGAGCGCTTTCGAGGCACTAAGGTTGTTCTGGGGTGTCCTATGGGCTGGTAAGATTTTAACAAATGTCATCTTTTTGCTCGGAAGATGTTGAGCTAGTTCAGGCAGGAGCTAAGACCGTTCTTAGGGGATCTGCGATCTCCACCATTCATTTCCAGCACTGGATCTCCCGGCAGAGTCTGGAGGTACATCTTTATGGAGGGTCTACCACAACATCCAGCTCACAAGTGCTGACGTGGTCCTTCCTCTACGCGTGAACCGTGCCAGCGTGGGCTGAGCCTGAAGTCCACCACAAGCAGGTTCTTTGAGCAGAGGAGATGAAGCGATGCCGCTGCCATGGAAAAGGGATGGGTGGATGCTCAGCTCCGGAGCCCTGAGGACCTGAGGTGCTCAGGTAGCTCCTGGTGCTTAGGTGGGAGCTGGTTACGCCGAGCCGAGAGGAGAATAAAAAGCTCGTTCACTTGGTAGGGTGAAAAATTAGGCTTGTGCCTCTCCCAGAAACTGGATGCTAGTAGGGCGGTTGACATTTAGTTTATTTGCAGAGACAATCTTTTTACTGCTGCCGGTCAATGGGGCACACTTCAACTGCTGCCTGCAGACCTGGAGGTGCTTTGTAATAGGTGACTCCTGTAAAAAATGACAGAAAACTCATTCGCTGACAGCTGTGGGAACAGAGGTTTGTAATAGAATAGCAGTTTCACAATACATTGCTTATCAGGTGATTACTATTTACAGTCAAGGAAATCAGTATCTAGCCGAACGTGGGAGGTGTCGCGTGATATTGGTGTGAGGAGGGGAGAATCTGACATTTCAGGAGCATCAGGCTGGTGCAGCCTTGACCAGGAGGCAGCGTGGTGAGCCTGGCAGCAAGGCAAATATGAGATGCCAAAAATGTAGGGTGGGACTTTTTTTTTTTGCACCAGTCCACTACAAAAAGCCCTCCACAAATGCAAGTACCAAAATTCTGTAAATGATGTGAAAATCTGACGGATTCTGGTAATTTCAGTGTCGGCACAGGCGTGGAGGTTGACCCAGGCGCAGCACTGGCGGCACAGATCCAACCATTCCCGGTGTTTTCTACGTGAAAGCTTGCAGAAAATGCCAGACCCTGTCGGGGGCCGAGGACTCTCCACGGGAGACCCAGGACCTGTCCCATGGCCGGGCAGGTTGGGGCCGTGGGGAGCTGGAGGCCGGCATCGCTGGGGCAGGGACTGATGGTCCCGGGGGGGCGAAATGGGGTCCTGGGACCTGGGCAGGGTGGGGGGAGCCCCGGGGGTCCAGGCAGGGAGTGTTGGTGCCGGGGATGCCCTCAGGGTTATGGCAACAGTCACCTGGAGCTGTTGGAAAAACGTGTTTTCTGCGTGTATACTCAGAGAAACGCGGGTGCGTGTGTAAGCACCCAGTCGCCGGTTAAAAACCAGACCTCAGAATTACAACTGTGAGCACTTAGAAGTAATGATATGGTGGGAAAATCACCATATGCTGCTATTTAATCCTGCCTCTCCTCCCTGGAAAGCACCTATTTTGACTGTGAGAGTAATATACGTGCTGACGTTTGGAGGAAGAGACACCTTGAGTGTATGTGTGCTGTTTAGATAGCTTATACATAAAAGCTTACGATTCAAGGAGCTGACTGTCTAGCTGAGATAGGCAGTACCAGAAGAAGCAGCATTAAACCGAGAGATGAGATAGCATGCAATAATGCAAAGGGAGACAAGCAAAATCCTCTTGGCTGGTGTACGCTGGGGGTGCAGGTGTTGCGGCGTTAAGCTTACGCTTCCCAGGTTTCCTTCCGTACGGGCTGATAGCCGAGCCTGGCACTGCAGCGATAGCAGAGGTTGTCCAGGGAACGGAGCACTGCGCTGGCTGAGGGGACCTGAACCGTAACCACAAGGCTACTGTGCCCAGTGGAAGAGAGAAGGTATTCAAACCACAAAAAGCGCCCTTAGCAGAAGTTCAGGCATCTCCAATAGGAAGGGGAATAAGAACCGATAGTTGATAAAACACCCTGACTGCGAAGTTGCAGAGAAGGAGACGAGGGCTATGGGGCAGAGAGTGAAAACAGAAAGAGTCTGGGAGAGGAGGCTGAGCCATCTGATGTAGAGGGATCTCTCAGGGACTGAAGCAGAAGACTGCAGGTCCTTGGATGTCTGGCTTACAGACCGGAGACAGCCACTTGCAAACAGCAGATTTTGTGGTTGGCTGTCAGAATGAGTATCAGCTTTACTACAGAAGGAAAGTAGGGGTCAGTGAGAAAAAGGAAAGCTGCAGCAGATGTTGTTATGAGGATGACCTGATAGCTAAGTATGTGGGGTGGGATACAAAGGAGGAAAAGACAGGGAAATACATGAATGGTACAGTCTCCCTCGGAGCAGTGAGAACCAGCCTGGTGGAGCCTGCAGCTAAAACCAGAGCAGAGCACAGTAGGTCAGACAGGTTGGGAAAGCTGGCAAAAGAACATCACTGTATCAAAAATTTAAAGGAAAAAAAAAAAAAAAAGACAGCTGTAACTGTGCTTTTGACAGTTGATTTAACTACTCACTTTTAATTATATTTTGTCATTTGAAGTGAAACGTATTCGCTTGAAATATTTTATCCACATGGCTTTTAGCCTTTCTTCCAATTACATCGCACCCATCCTCTTAAAGATTAACAAGCTTTAATGAACTCTATTGTTGCTAATTCATCTCCCTTTTATTTTGACAGTGTGACTTCTGTTTACAATTAGTACAGCTAACATTATGCAGGGTCATGTGGGTTGAAAGAAGAGGATTTCTATTCAACACGGTGAGAAAACAAAAGAGTCCTTTCCTCTGGAGTGCTTGTTACTTTTGTTTTGGTTTGGTTTTAATGAAGAAAAATCTCCCAGAAATAGATCTTCTGGTGGGACTTAAACTTGAGCATCTGATTCCAAAAGATACCTTTGAAAACTCCCCTTCACTGCGATCTACCTCTGGAAGTACCTAAGGTTCACAGGTACTGTGGATTTCTGCCTAGTTTCTTAAGGAAGTAAGACTGATGTCATCATCCAGTATACATTTGTTTTACCTACAGATTCTCTTCAAGTACATTTGGAACTCATTATTTAGTTTCAACCAGATTTGAAAGTAGAATGACAGTCTTAAGTATATTAAATTCCAGACGTTTGATGAAAATAAACAGCTGTGTAGAGGAATAAGACTTTAATTAGGGTGCCCACTATGAGAAAGCCTGCAGCACGAGCTTAATCCTTATTAGACACTGAAGACGCTATGAGGGAGAGAAGGAGGAAATAACAAATCCCAGCTGTGGTCTCCGAAATCTCCAGTCAGAACTCATATTCTGTCAGAGAGTAGATAATCCCAGAAAGAGACCAGCTTTTGGATGCATTGCTCACGGAGTTTCTCCTTTTACTCTATTATTATAGTTAATTATTTTATGCATTTGGCTCTGAAAATGCCTAAAGACTCTGTGTGATCCCTGTCAACATCCCCCTGCTTTGAAAGAGCTGAGCAGCCCATCCCCAACCTGAGGTCAAACCCAGAGCAGACTTTCCCCCTGAAGATTCATCTGCGCACCAGTCTGACCAGCTTCGGAGGCCATGGGCAGCCAGATCGAGGTCCCTGGTGCTCTGGGAGCACCTTCCTCCTCTTTCCCTTCACGTAGAACCTTCCCTTGTGGTTACTGGGCTCATCTGCCGAGTGGTCCACCCATCACTGCTCAGTTCTGCTTTGCCCGAAGTGCCCCCCTAAATCCTTTAACCTTCGGTCCCAGGGCTGCTCTGGGGCAAGGACAGAGGTGCCTCGGAGCCTGTGCCAGTGTGCACTGAATAAATTCAGAGGTGTAGGAGACCGTACTGGTTCTGAGACTCACTTGGGATGACTAGCACTACATTTTGGTCCTTGTTCTGAGGTTATTGGATTAAGCAGTGCTGGAACCCAGGCCTCTCTTCTCACAGGTGAGCATCCTTTCCTTAAGCTATGGGGTTTATAAAATCTTCAAGTTTGCTCTTCAAATATCTCTCATCAGCCCCTTCTTCCTAGTTCCTGTACCTACCTTGCATTATTTTTATGTAGTGGCACACTTTCAACATAGGGGCTGCTTAGCATCCTTTCCCAAGCCAGCCTACAGCTTCCTGCTTTTGTCTTTGTGTGAGGAGTAGAAGAAGAATAATAAGAGGTAAGAAGAATAATAAGTAATAAGAATTACCTCGGCAGTAGAATTGACATCAAGAACTGAGATCCTGCTCAGGCCTTGGGAAGAAAGAAAGAGTACAGATGTCAATCTTCAAGGGAGAGTTCTGGTGGTGACTTCTGCCTGAGGGACAGGACTTAAGACTTATCGTTGTCATTAGCTGCATATGTCAATTAGCTCTAGGCAGCTTCCCGCCCAGCATGCGGGTTATTTCTGAGCCCGTGTTGCATATGAGAACGCCTGTGTGACGCATGGCTTTGTGGTGCCACTGGAGACCAGGCTGGATACACCCCCAGTTGGGGAACGGTGCTGTGCGTCATGCAGTCAGGGTGTAGTTATTGCAGAGGGCACCCCATGGCCATCCGAAACTCTACTGTGCCCTGTTGGATCTGGATCTGCTGTTTACCCACTGCAGTGCAGAAGCCCTGTAGCTCATGCCAGTCTGCCCTCTTTCTCAAGACTGCTTCAATTCTGGAGATAGCTGGGCAAAATTTTGCATGGTGTTGCCCTGCGTGACAATGACATACAGGATCACCTACGCCAGCAACCTTTTAGGTTGCATGAGGGATCTGGAATCTCAACAGGAGAAGGCAGATAAGAGTTCAGCGCTGTGGGATCTGGCTTTTAGTCTGTTTTATTTTGAACCTAACTTTTCATCTTGGTCATTGACCATCTGTCTTTTCATTAATTATTTTGGGCGTTCTGAAACTCCATATTCTGCCAGTCTTTGTAGTTGTATAATGAATTTAAACCTCCTGTAATTCAGCCTGAAGAGCTATAAATAGATTTTGCTTTGGGCTGCCTTTCATTTTCGGCAAGCCCAGTATCTGTGACTATCTGCTGTCTGCCTATTTGCATTTTTACCTCTGAATATAATCAAGTAGGTACCATGTTCTGACTCCTTTATTGTTTCTGCTGGTGTTCTGCATTCCCACGCAGGGAGAAGTCTTTGCTCTAGCACAAATGATAACAGTGCATCTTGTTCCCTGGTACGCTGCTGACTCCTCAGGAATGCATGGGTCACACAGTCCTACCGCATCCCCTCGTAGGTCACGCACGCCGAGGCTCTGCGAGCTGCTGAGCTCCTTTAGCTCCTGCAGGAGCCCTGGTGTTCGAATTTGACTAGGATGGGGAGCTGGCACTTCAACAGAGAGCCCCGGGGTAAATAATGATCACAAGGAGCACAAGTATGTGGCTTTTCAAACCTCTTCTGGATAATGTGAGAGGCTGATGAATGTAATCTTTTTCTCTTTAATGTTCAACTATCCTTGGCGTAAAAATCTTCTCAGGCCTATGGCATCATGGAGGTGTCTGACTCAGAACAGTGAATAGCATGAAAAATGCAATGTTCACAACTTCTATTTTTATGCATTCATGCAGAGGAGGTACCTTTAGATTCCTCTGGCGGCTGGTGAAATCTAAACATAAAACAGTTCCCGTCTTTGATAAAGTCAAATATCAGACTCCTGAACTGAGATCAGACTCCACAGAGGAACATTTAGATGTAGGCACACACAACTTTGTTTGTTGTAAGTTTTCTCCCAGGAAAAAGGAGATGATCAGTGGTTTCAAACTGAGCGTAGATTTTAATTGCTTAGTTATTTGCCAGGAGGTAGTAGTCACTAATATGTGACTGCACTGTACAAATTATTCCTGTAAAGTAAACTGGTATTTTTACAGGAACGTGAATGAGATGCTCAAACTGCATTTGAATAGAATCGGAGCAGCTGACTCCTCAAATCCCTTGTGAAAAGCATGGGCATAGCCTATTACCACTGTACCAGAGCATGTTGGGAACACTAAGGATTGGGATTTTTTTCAGAACCTGAATAGCGTTAAGTTTGAGCCATTTCCCATTCTGTGACAGCAAAACAGATTAATTGTATCTCAGGCTCCATTTTCAGTATGTTTGTCACCAGATTGGGTGAATAGGATCGTAATCCTTCTATTCAGCTGAACTGCAGCTTACTGCATGACCTTTTCAACAAATGTATTTTAATTAGCTGTATGTTCACCTTCTTCCTACTGCTGAAAGCAGGAAAAATGGATTATTGACAGTATGGAGTATTATATATTTAACCTTTTAGGCGGAGAATTTGGGCTAGAGTGAAACCAATCCGTAAGGACAGCTACCAATATTGTACAGGTCAAACTGTGGCTAATTCACAGCTTAATTGTATACACTCAGGTATATACAGTGCACATCTCTGCAGCCACAAAATGTCTGTGGTAATTAAATAGTCTTTGGAGTTTTCTGTTCTTCCCTGATTCTTCTCTTTCCCCTTTTCTATGGCAGCCTCAAGCTCGGCATCTAAAGGGCACGACAAGGGCCCCTGTTCGGTGGTTTGTGCAATTACAAATGTGAGGCAATACTGAAAACGTTTGCCCATCTGCAAGGACGTCTAATTCCAGCCCATCGGTAACGTACAGCCAGGCCCAGGGCCAGCTTTGGTCAGGGAGGGGGACGGTTAGAGAGACGGTACTTCAGGACACACTCCAAACAGAACTAATTCTTTTTTTTTACAAAAACGGGTGGGAATCCCAGAGGAGAGGCCATATTCTGCTGCGGGAGCATTGGCCAACTGCTTCCTCTTCAATCTGCAGCTTTAAAAGGCTTCAAAGGCTTCTCATTAAAATAAAAAGGATGTTGCTAGATCCCTATGCACCGATGTATTTTGTGTATTTGGCCATGGCTCTCTGCAAACGTTACAGACATCCTCGCTAGAGGATCGTGCGTCTTATCCACCTCTGCCGTCCACCACAGCGTCCCGCTGGCAGGGACCCTGGAATAAGTCACAGGCAGCCAGGGACTCTGTTAACTTTTTTACCCCAGAATTGCGATTTTGACCTTGGGACATCACACCACCTCTCTGAATTCCCCTCCCAGCTTGTATCTGCCTCGTCGGTTCGTAGCCCAGGCTCTTGCAGGAGGTGGGTTAGCTTTACCTGTGCGCCTGCGTGCTGCCCAGCAAAATGTTGCTGCGCACAACATAGCCGGTGTGGTGCAAACGCGTTGTCGGTGCTAATCCAGGACAAACAAGGGAGGAGGCCCGAGTGGTTCGACATCAACCAAAGCGAGAGTTCCTATGAAAAATACAGCATTACGTGACAGCTTGCTTTCTTCAGTCCTCTGGACCCCAGTAGAGGGGACTGCGAATAGCTCCTGGTTTTCAGGAAACATAAGCGACAAGCTATCAACCCCAGCAATTGGTTTCTATCAGCTTATATTGGTTACATTTTCAAAGCTATGTTCAAAAGGAAAAGGGCAGGAAACATAATGCTTCAATGACACTGCCATTTGCTAGATTCCCTTAATAAGCCAGCTGTGAATAGATGAAATTGCTTTGTGAACCTGCTGCATGAAGCACACGTTCCTTGCAGCTTTCTCACGCCGGGGAATAGCCGCTGAGGTCAGAAAACGCCCCGCGGATCGGCAGAGCAATTCTGCCGCCGGTACCCGAAGTTAGGGGAACCCCTTTGGAAGGGTGCGAGGGAGGAGTGGGTGCAACGAGGTCGTTTCGCCCTCGCTCCAGCCAGACACGTGCACCTCTAGCAGCGATGAGGGCAGGAGGCTAACCCAGATAAGGGAGAACAAAATAAGTGCCAGTTTGATATACGAGTACACACCAAGCTTTAAGCCCGGCTCCTGCCCTTTTCTGTGTGTAATAAATGAAATGACCTTCCAGTTAAAGTGTAAGAGATTGGAAAAGACAAAGCAGAGCAGCGAGGCCCTTTTTCCCAGTGTATACTTGCATTAGAATTCTGCTCTCACACTCCTGCAAAGGAAAACTGTAGCTTGAAGAGAAAACAACATAGCATTAAGCCATCCTGGTGTCAAATATTGTAAAAGAAAACAGTTAACGACACTGCATTCTCATTACCAGCTTTGGGTATAATAGCCTCCCTCCCTCAATACCAAACAGGATTTCTTAGTGCTCTTTTGTGCTTAAGTCTCCAACTTGGCAATTCCACCCAGCCCGCTGCTCATAAACTGTAACTCCTTTGTCATTCCTAGGTATTTTCTGTAGTTTGTGCTTTTATTGTGACCCGAAACTATTTTATGACTGAGTTCTATTGTTGTTCTGTGTACAGTGGGTAATGAAACACCTTTATCTGCATCTTTTGGTTCTTTCTTTTATTCTCCCAGCTTAATGACATTACTGTGAGCACCACTGGGACTGTTATGCAGATGTACTGCATACCGGAGAAGTTGCTGCTTCAGGATAAGCCATTACTTTTTGTTGCCCCCACAGGCCTGGGAAAGATAGCTATTACAAACAACTTCCTGCGACAGTTACCTCATGAAAAATATGTTGTATGTCAAATTAACTTCTCAGCGCAGGCCTCAGCTAATCATACCCAGGACATCTTCCTAACGAAACTCGAAAGGTACCCAGAGTTTTAATTAAAATCAAATATGTAATTGTGCTTAGTTTACTCCACAGAGATTATCCACAAAATAATATGAAATGCTCTCCTTCCATTTCTGACAGAATAAATGAAAGCTGATTTGTTTCTCCACGTAATGTTTATTACCAGGGAAACTACACTTTAATTGATGTTGAAATATATTCTGATTTATGGGGTCTATAGAACGGCACACAGTCCGGAAAGCATGTCTACTTAACTTTATCTTCTTAGCTGTTTTTGCTTTAGGAGAATGAATCAGCTGCTTGTCCCTGGGTATTCTTCAGTCTAAAGCATATTAAAGGGAATCACCAGATTGGGTCCCAACTAGTAAAGAGAGCCATCTGTTAGGGAAAGATCTGAGCAGTAGGCTATATATGGTACTCGCCAACACACGGAGGGCAAAAAGATCAACTGGAAGAATGGCAGCATCCAGGGGATTATATCTAGAAAACGGTTAGCTCTCCAGCATCTAAATCATGCATTTTTAATTCATCACATGGCAGACAAACAAGTCAAACATTAATTGGCATGATAAAAGGCAGCTCATACTGTATTCTGCACCTTTCAATATGGAGAGGGTTGCTTGCCAGCCAGCCTAGACAAAACTTCGAACTTTGTATTTGCAAGCAGCAGAAATGAGACCTGTGGGCAACATCCTGCATCAATTAATGCAAAAATAAAGAAAGAAATAAAAGTGAAGAGAAAGTGCTGAGAGTGCTCAGTGTGGGCATGAGTCAGTAAGAACATTATAGATGATAATTTTGGTGTTAAAACTTACTGTAATAATTGCAGTAAGTAATAAAAGCAAACAACTAAGATTTTGACTCAGCTGTAACATAAATAGTCCAACTACATAAAGAATACATTTTTATGCACACTGGAGTTTGATAAATGCTATTATGAAAACTGACAGACAGTAGTGAATGAAGAAATATATCCTACCAGCAGTACAAAGGACTAGAAAATGCCATGAGGGTATTTGCCGAGGGCCTTACAAGTCACAATCATTTTAATCTCTGGATATTCAAGGTCAAACCACTTGTTCAATGTATTTTTGTTTTATATTTATGCTTTTCTTTAAGCTGTGTTTTCAAACTTCTGTCATCAAAGAGAATGTTAAGGTAGTCTAGGCAGAAGATTTGGAGTAACTAGACATCCAAAAATGATCAGTCCCAATCCTGGCAAGGTCACCATAAGCTTTTGCTCTCTGAAGTGGGCAGCTGCACTGGTTTAGCCCACACTAAAATAGGAATTTTCTCTCAAATGAGGAAAATCCTCAGAACGGGACTGTTTTCAATTTATATAAAGCAAGAGCAGAGCAGACTCTAGGAAAGTGCTAGTTCAACACAGAGATGGTCAAAAATTGCCAATTTTTGATTACTCGCATTTTGATTTTCCAGTTCATAAAAATTATTTGAAAAGTCTATCTGTTTGGGTGATGGATTGCAGTGGACTAGCTATGAAATGAGTGAGAACATGCAGCTTCTGAAAAATGTAATAGATGTCTGGAAAAACTGTTAAATATTTTGAAAAAAGTGCCTTTCGTGCTCTTTTTATATCTGCTTCTGAGCCAAAAGCTGTTGAAGAACCTGAAATGTGGTGTTCCAAAGCTGTATGAGAGAAATGTACTTTTTTTTGAATGAGAAACACCAGCTACCCAGCTTAGATAGTTTTATGGACTAGATGAGGTTTCTTCCCTGATTATGCCTGGCCAGGATCACTTGGGGTTATTTATTACAGGCCAGGATCATAGCGGTACAACTTGTAGCATAGTTTCCAGGAGTTACTTTGGGCCCCTCAACTGAAGCAGATAGCGAACATTTCAGAAAGATTTACTCAGAGTGAGTGAATCTTTAATGTATGCATCTTCAAGCAGTTCCTGGGAATGAAATCGAACTGTAGTACAGATGTTGCAGAGCTTCATTTTAAGGTTTCCAGTTGATCACAGAGACTTGTAAAAGCAAAGAACAGTTTAACTATTCTTGTAGGAAAGGTCATTGTTTGTATTTTATTAACTTTTTAATTGCTAAACATCTGCCACTAAATTGGAAGCCCCAGCACAAAGCATTTTGCATTTTATGTACGAATCAACACAATCTAGTGTAGTAAAAGTCAATGACGGAATGACACAGTACCCAACTTGGTCCACGCGGTAGAGGTGGCTGTCATCTCGAGGTGGGTGCTGTGAAGGTTAGATGTGTGGAAACGCAGGTAGCAATTTGGAAAATGCCACCTAGCTATTAAGAGAAGGCTGCGGGTGGTCGTGGCATCATGGAAATCCCCCCCCAAAAACATCTCCAGTGCAGATGTTCATGGGTGAGGATCAAAGGGAGCCTGGGCAGGGTGCAGGGTTCCCCTGGGGGCACGGAATACGGGAGTAAGACGAAGGAAGCCAAACGTATCCAGGTCCATCTGGACAGTCGTGGGCTGAGACGAGGGAGGAGGGGGGTGGTGGCCTCGGAGGAGGGAGTCAGCCCTATACGTGGTTTTTGGGCAGAGCGGAGGCGGCAGGAGGCTGTGACAGAGATGCAGGGTGTACGTTCAGCCTAACAAACGCTGCCAAACTGCCTGATCAAAGAGGCGCTTAAGGTACATACAGCACGAGGCAACTTTCTGGTCTATAAAGAAATCAGCTGAAGGAGAACCCATCCTGGATCTGTCAGAGTGATTCAGTCGGTGATTATTTCAGTAGAGTATTTGATCAAATGACTCAAACTTCCAGGCATTTTGTCAACTGACTGAAAATGAACACCAGGCGTCTGACTACATGCCTGAAGTCACGTACTGAATTAAGCAGTCAAATAAATAAGGGGACTAACAGTTAGTGCCCCGCGTGCTCTCAGAAATGAGATTTCTTTCATCCCCTGATGACAAAGGTTGGACTGCCCTTCTTTCGACTGGTGGGGGAGGAGGGACAACCTGTACTCCTTTGCCTGTGTCTGGTTCGTAACTTGTCCAAACCCTCTGCTGAAGGGCAGTGAGGGGGAGGCGAGGGCGGCAGCGTACCCTCTTCTGTGTCAGTCAAAATACTCTGGCCTGGAACACGAGATGGGGAAAGATGCTCTTCAGGGGCTGGAGAAGAAACTTCGTCTTCTTCTTTGAAGCTCTTCTTGTGCTGACTCTCTCTCGGAGCAGATTGCATTTACCCACCTGCTGGAGCACATGTGGGTTGAGTGATTTTTGTAGTTTGATTACAGCTTCTGTTTTGAAGGGGTTTTTTTTTTTTGCCTGAGCTGCTTCACCATTCCTTGGTGACCACATTTAATTAATTCTTGAAAAAAAGAGGGAGATCTTTGCCAAGTAACTTCTCTCACAAACAGGGTCTTTTCAGGGTGTACACTCAAGCCCCTGAGTGGAAACTCAGCTGCTTGCAGCCATATTTTCCATCAGGGCAGATAGGCAGGTTGCACTGTTAAGCACATCACTTCACGCCTGCTTGGGGAATGTGAAGTGCTGCACTGAAAGGCAAGAAGCGAACTAGCACTTTTCCATGCTTGTCTGCACAGCCCTCTGGTGAACGAAGGGAACTCCAGATCCGAGTTCTCCCCGGAGAGTTAGTGATTAATGCCAACATCTCCTGTGCTTCCTCCAGGAGAGAGATGAAGAGACGGGACCGTCCTTACGAGCATCGCTGGGCCCATTGGGCGCTGCCGGAGCTGATGCTGGCCCAGAGATGCAGCTTTACGAGCGATTAGAATATAGAGAGAAGCTTCGTGGCAGATTTCCCAGCGTGCAGAAATCTAGAAAGGTACTTTGTGAACGGAAAATGGAACACGTCTGTCTTTGGGAAAAGGCTTCGCTTATCTAAACGTATTCCCGTGGATTTGTTTTGCTCGGCTTCAAGCAGAAAACAGCTCTCGGGAGCCCTCCAGACTCCCAGTCCCCCTTTTCCTTTGATGCAGGGAAACTGCCTGAGAATCCACAGCTGTCCAGCTGTTCTGCGTGGAGGAAAAATGGCCCGCTTTGAGTACTGCAGGCAGTTCCCTTCACTGCCAGAGAGAACCCCCTCACAAATGGCAGCTTGTTGGTATTTCTGCAGGGCTCCCTCATCCGGAAGGTTTCAGAACAGATCTTACTCATCTGTGTGAGTTACCGCTTCCGTTTATTCCAGGCAAGAGGCCTAAGTTAAAATGGAAATTAATGTGTTTGTTAACTTTTTCCTCTCATTTATGTTTGTTAGCTTTTCTCTTATGCACAGTGTATATTACAATGAATTAAAAAATAATAATAGCTAATCGCAGCCTGGCAGGGATTTTTAATGGATTTAATTTTTCTCTATCGTGCTTACATGTAATCTCTACCATTCAGTGTTTTATGGGCTTGTTATCGCTCTAGCAGTGCTTGCAGAGCGTGCCTGGAGCGCTTGCAGAATAACTGTGGGAAAGACAAGCTCCCCCAAGACCAACAGGTGCCGGTTCCCGTTCCCAAGCCAAGCAACACGTCCTGGGTCTGGATGGCTGATTTAGCGTGATTCACGCCATAGGGGGTTTTTGTCTTTCAGGCAACCTCTTTGAGGGAAGGGAGCACTTAACGGAATGACTTACATCACAAATTCGGGAGGTGGCCTGGAGACACGCTCAAGCTCAGCCCTCGAACTGCCCTGGTTGTGTCGAAGTTGACAGACTCTCCACGCTTTTCGTCGAAATGAAAGGTGGCTACCTCTCGCTGTGTTGTGACATATTCCATATGAAGTGGTGGCATTATCACACACGAAATAGTGGAACCCGAACGTTGCCCATGTGGGTAGGAGCGAGGCGCGTGTCAGCTGCGCGGGGGATCGGGACCCGCTGGGGTCCAGCACCGTCCCCCCGCAGGTCCTGCTGCTGCCGGGGGGGACATTTAGGTCTCACCACTCAGCTTCTTTTTATAAAGCATGAATCCATTGTAATGCTCCAAAATAGTGAGGATTGTTGGTCCATGCAGCGCAGGAAGCACTGTTGCTATGGTAACCAGTCCTGTATAATTTTTGTGTGTTTCTGTAATAAAACCCTATATATATATATATGTGCATTACTTTTATTAGATTGTTGTACCTTCGAAAAGCATTGCTCAGCTTTTTACCTCAGAATCAACAGTTTAATTTCAGACTGGGTCGGTATCAAAATGATGATCATTATTATTCCAGATGCTTTTTTGGTGGCCTTTGTGAATTTACTGATGGTCCCAGCTCAATAGATAGTGACAGGTGTCTACACTATTAGTGTCTACTACAATTAGCACTAATTGGTACCTCTATTGGCAGCAGAGGTTGGCTAGGGATTTAATGGAGATGAGAGATGAACATGCTCTCTCTCTGTTCTTCCCTTCTTTCCCCAAATATAGAGCAAAACACATCTGAAATAAGTCCTCATGGTCAAAGTAAAGAAGAGAGAAAGTTTCAATATTTATTACTTGGTTTGTTCCTGAGTGGTGGCTTAATGGAAGCATTCAATCTCTGAGACTTCCAATTTGGCACTTTTCAGGTGAAATTTTCATTACTAGCCTAATTTTTTCCAGGTGCACTTCTGCAGCTGCGATGTATTGTGCCATAATTTAGCACCTGCAGTTCTTTCTAACAGCAAGAATTTCCAACCAGGAAAAAAAAGGTTGGGTCCAGCCTTGATTTAAGTAAGTAAAATTTAAAAAGCAACCCCATCATGAAAAGAGCAACAACAAGCTGCTTTTAAAGGAGGTTTAATCAAGCAGAAGCATTAGTGATCCAATACTCTTTGCTGATAAGCATTAATAAAAAGAGGAAGGAATCTCTGTGTATTGCATTTTGAAGGATTTTCTACAAGACTGTTTGTTTGCTTAATTGTTACTTCCCTTTGTAGGAAAATCTCCCCCATTTGTTAATTTGTTTCTTTTCTTCTTATGCCTGACAAACAGCTCTAACCATGTTAAATTGTTCGCTTGTGATAGGGGAAAGGGTTTTTTTATTTATGCCTGTGAAGTTAGTTGAAAGTCTTAGAAACATGAAATTTATAGCAAGTTCAAAACAGGTGAATTACACTCCAAGTAAGTGTTGGCAGCTCTTTATCTTTTCCTTGTTTTCCATATTTAATTCCACCCTTGAAAGATGGAATATGCATCATTTCCCCATCGTCTCTCTCTGGTTCACATTGAGTGAAGTGTTTTGAATTAATTATGTTAAATTATTAATAGCTCAAGATTTGAAAACATTACAGGATTTGAGTAATGTTTTATCAGGCAGTAGTTGTATGATAATTCTGACGTTTTCATACAGCAGAGTACACTTCCAGCTGACTGATAGGTAAAAATTATGACTATATGTTGGAAGCACTGAATTCAGTTCATTGTGAAGCATAATAAGGTAATGAACATTTAAGCTGCATATTAGAAAAAAACCCCTCCTGTTAATGAATAGACTCCGGGAAAAACAATAAAAGCAGCATTTCTCAGGTCATGTAAAATGAACTGTACAGAAATATAGAATACAAACCAGCTCCATATTGGTAAGGACATGAATGACATAAGAGGCCTTTTCTGCATCTAATTCCTGTGATTGTCTGATACAAAATATTATCTGATATATCACCTCTATCTGTCAGTAATTAACTGATGGCTAGCTAACAGCTCATTTGTCAGGGAAAAGGAAAAAAACTGTTAACGCTAGGCCCTCAAGACAAGGCATTGAGCTGCTAGAGTTCTTCTAGCATAAAGGGCCAAATACAAAGTTTATCTTCTGTTAAATCTCCCTGACATTTTAACTAGGGCCATAAAATAAATGGTCATCTAAATCAAGCTGTATTAATTTCAAGTATTATTTTGAACCTGTTTTATGGCACTACAACCATCCGACAGCATTTAAGGGAGAGGCACGACAGCTGACAAAAGACCCGAGAATTAGTTCTATAATTATTTGCACAGGGAAAATGGCTTCTTTCCACAGTCAGCCCACAGTGTAGTTCTTGATACATTTCATCGGCCTCGCGTAATAAACCCTGTGGAGGAATTAAAGAGCCAGGAAATATAGGTTAGACTCACAAGACGGACGCCGGCACTTAGCGCTCGTTTCAGCCCCCCCCGGCGTTTGCAGCCCACCTCCCCTGCTCTGCCTCTGTCTCCTCGGGGGGGAGCCGAGGACGGGGGCTCAGGGCACCCTTCCACCCGGGCAGGGATCGATCCCATCGCTCAGGGGACCTGCCCTACCCAGGGCATCTTCCCGGGGTTGGCACAATTTCCATTTCTTGTACCAAGCAACGAGCTCTTCTTTGGGCTGACGAGAAACGAGAGCAGGGGGCTGCCCAGCTCTCCTTGAAAAGGGGGATTTCGCCTGCTCCGATACTTGCGGTCTCCTGGTGGGTAACGTCCTTGGATGGAGGCGTTGGCGGGTGGGAGCTCTGAACCTTGTTCTTCTTTCGCCCCACGGGTTGGAGAAACCTCAAGTGTCCAGCTGTGGTTTCCTCAAGAAGGCAGAGCGCCTAAAAGGCATGTGCGACATGACCTAAATCTTCCTTGTGGATCTAGACCCATCTGAGTAACAAGCTTTAGTGTAAGAGACAAAATATGTATACATCTGTCCTTAGATATCTAACCATAAAGGGTTGTATTTCCTAAGGTATTTAGACATCTGTTGAGTCATGTAACTGCTAGGGTGATTTTCAAATGTACCTTAGTAGGTTTGACAGCCAGTTCTTATTTCAAAGAGTTATTTAGACAGCCAGAAAGATTTTCAAAGCATTTATCTATTTCTCTGAGTATTGCACATCTACTGAAAACCCAGACCACGGTCTTTTGCAGGGAGAAGCGTGGTGCCGTTCATATGCATCTATAACATCACTGACCATTCTATAACATATTCTATAAGCCTTGGCATCTGATTCAGTGCTCGCAAGGTCTCCTGCAGGACTGGGCTTCGCTAAGATGATTAACGTCTTCTCCAAAAGAAGCAACA
This sequence comes from Buteo buteo, assembly GCF_964188355.1. Classification (NCBI taxonomy): domain Eukaryota; kingdom Metazoa; phylum Chordata; class Aves; order Accipitriformes; family Accipitridae; genus Buteo; species Buteo buteo. The sequence continues at coordinate 2,989,524 of NC_134196.1, read as the reverse complement.
GCTTTACTCTTTCTCCAGCCAGTAGGTTTTCAGCTTGTTTCACCACTTTTACTCTCAGTAGCTGGTATTTCAACACTGCCTCCTGTTCTCGCACTGCCCAGCCCTCCTGTCTCTTCGGTATGTTAGACGTTCCCCAGGGACCCAGCACAACAAATCCAGCTTGAGTAGAAGTAGAACCAATGTCTTATTTTTGACGCCTTAGCTTACCTAGGATCCACACTGGAGCACAGTATCCTTTTGCTGACAGCCCAACCAGGTACTTTTTTTTTTGAGGGGGGAAAGAAAGGGGGAAATTCTTGCAAGGCCTGTAATTAAAATTTGTTGTCGTACTACATGCCGAACCGCAGGGTGTCATATCTCAGCTCTCTTCCATTTACGTTGTTATTTCACAGTGTCACAAGTGTTCGTGGTGTAATCAGGATACAGAATGGCAGAACTGAAGCAATCTGCTCTGTAGTTGCCATTAGTTCAAGTTCTCATTGTCTTGTAATTAGCTGGAGTGAATGCGGCTCCCCAGCAGCACACTGCACACCGTGACATGCTTTGGAACGAGGCACAGGGCTGGAAATAAAAGCCTTTCACTCAGGGTGCCAAAGTGCCTACTGTAGGTGCAACACCGAAATTCACTTATTATAATCCCTCTTGCCTAATTAATTCCATTGATACATTCACGTTCATCAGAGTTTTGTTGACAGTCTTTAACAAAGATTTTTTTCTTTTCCTTTTTTTTTTTTCTTTAAACTGGAATAGTTTTATTAGCTTGTTTACTTCAGAACAACGTGCCACCTTTGATTAAACTCCATGTGGATTTATAACTATGTCCTCCCCATGTTTCTGTGACCTTTACGGCACATCTGATAAAAATAAAAGGTCATGGATTCCAAAAGAACTGGTTCTAATAATAATGTCAGGCAGGCTCCCCTGAAAGTGTGTGATTTCCCTTCTTTCTTCTCTTCTTTTCTTCTCTTCCTCTCTCTCTCTTTTTTTCTGCTTTTTCAAAGTAAGATGAAAATTAACATGAATAAAATTAATGGTTTAATTTTGCAGGAGAAAGAAGAGGGTTTACAGTGCTCCACTGGGGAAAAGGGCTTTTGTCTTTGTTGATGACCTAAACATGCCTGCCAAGGAGAAATATGGTGCCCAGCCTCCCATTGAACTGCTGCAGCAATGGATTGACCATGGCTACTGGTTTGACAGGTGCAATAAATATTAATTAGTGTGCTTGGCTACAGAGGAGTAATGATATACACTGTTTCTCTGAAGCGTTAAATTGTAGTGTTAGTCTTTTATAATTCCTCATCTTCTCAGTCACAACAGGAAAACACTCCGAGTTACATGACTCCCTGTATAGGAAAAGGAATAAAGGCTTATATGTTGCAGCGAATTACAGCATGAGAAAGGCAAGCCTATATGGGAGAGAGGCACAACGTGCATTTTTGTGTTTTTGACAAAACATCATCAGTATTTAAGCCAGCACAACACAGTTCCAAATAAATTTTTAGTTCTTGGTTGTTAAGGACTAAAACAAAATAATTTGCCTTTCAGCAAATGACTTTGAGGTTAAAATGCAGTTGAAGATGCTTTTCTAACATGCAGTCAGTGTTTAGGGGAAGAGTGTGTAATAGACTCAGGCACTTTTCTGCATGATTCATGTTAATACTGGTTGTTAGAAACACTTCAGATTCTCCCTTGTTTATGTCTCATATGCCTGAATTTAAAAGAAGTTTCTGTTGTTTAAGAGTAAGCCTAGTTAATCTGCAGCTTTAAAAAAATCTAGATTTGAACAGGAAAAGGAAAATAGCACCTAGCCATGGAGGCTCCATTACAGTGCTTGATTATTAGACAAATGTAACCATACTTTATGATACACTTAATTATATACACCTAAGGTATAAAGCAGCTGCACTTTTACCAAAAGAATGGGCCATTAATTAGGACCTGGTACTTCTTGTATGTTTTATTATTATTATCGTTCACAATTATGCTTAAACCAGTCATTACACACATTACTGTACTTAACACCTTGTTTTCTAGTAATATATGTTTAACATTGTATTATGCCTTTGCATGGCAGTCTCAGCCTATGTTCCCTCTGTGCTTTTCAAAAGGGAGGCATGAAAGATGGCAGGTAGTGTCTGCATTTTAATTGGAACTCCTACCTTTCTCTTTACCCTTAACCAAATAAAATAAAGGCTTCAGCTTTTCTGTAGTACAATACAAAAGAGCAAGGAAATAAAAGAGGAGAAATGTGGGTGTTTTCAAGTCTGATGTTTTCTCAAAACTATATTTCTTAATATTTTCAAAGTGAAATTGCACTAGAAGCCTAAAGCATTAGATAGAATCTTTTTATCATTTTATACTGAACTCCGGAAACAGTGATTGAAATGCATGTAATTTTCCTGCTCCAAAATCCCTCATTTTTTAACAAATACAGCAGAGTTTCTTTCCTTTTAGGAACAATAAGGCTTTTCATTGTCAGAAATGTTCATACTACCCTACCCTCTGTATAAACCACAAGAGGGATGTTGGGAAGAAACAGGTGGGGACAATGAGAAAACAAACTCATGCCATTTTGAGTACAAAGGTTTCGCTCTTTTATATACTCAGAATTACTTCTGCTTG